>NC_136420.1:59052580-59515080 GCF_052625555.1 Lactuca saligna | reverse complement strand
CCCAAATTGGGAGGATTGACTCAATCTAGACCTATACTTCTTTGAGTAAAATTCTTTAATATAACAATTTGTCTATAACTGACACTATTCATCGCTCCTCCACAAGTCATAATAGGCAGTGGCGGACGCAGACTGTTTTAGTAGGGGTGTTCCTCATCGTTCAAGCGGGTGCACCTAATAGAAAAAACCAAAAAAAAAAATACATTGCGTGCCAGAAATTAAGCAGTGGCCCGGGACCCCAAATGCCCCACTAAGGTCCGCCACTGATAATAGGCACAATAAATAAGCCACATACGCACAATATAAATAAAAATTGAGGAATCAAGATCATTACTGATGTTTAAAAGCAGTCATCTAATAACGAAGAAACAAACATTTGATGCATGTTGTCTTGTCAGACGAAGTTGTAGCTAGCAACCACAGACGGAATATAAACATTCGCATAAATCTTTCCATAAGAAATAGATCTACACCGAAGTTCCTTATTATAGATCTATGTCGTGTACATAGACCTACAATATATGATTCCTCCTAAATTAACGGTGATAGAGCTAGGTGTTGATTCCAGGATTTGATCCTTACAAAGGAAAAACACACCATCATAAAACTCTCTTTCACCCCTTTCAATACATTCCTCCCACAAACACACACGGGATACACAATCCACAAAATCTATGATAATAATTCTTACAAATCTGTCGTTTCCTAGGGACACTAACGTGAATCTTAGATTATTAAGATTTTCAAAGCTTAGTGAAATTAGTTAAATAGTGAATTTAGCATAGCATTCGACTATTGTGGCGATAATAATTTGAGTAGTTCCTCACTTCAGTCGATATGAAGGATGTTCGTTCGTGTAGCCTAATGCTCATATATGTCGATATTTGATATGTTACATAATTGGTATGATGTATAGTTTATTAGGTATCAATCCCTAAAAATCTGAGATTCAATTATATTATCATACGTGACAAATTTCTTATCACAACTAAAATGATTTATATTTTTATAATAATTATAAAAATAAATTATATCGTTTACTTAGAAATCGTTTCCACACGATGATTGAGAGTATAATAATAATAATAATATATTTTTGGTATATTTTCAATTGATAATTATATATTTGTCAAATCTTCGTTTATAGTCGTTTAAGACATTGTACATTTCCTTTGTACACAAATATATCGAATAACATATTTTGTTAAGTATATAATGTATTTTTATACTTTCCTAACATTTATATGCACATATATAAGACGGGTATTACAGTTTATGATTTCTCGTATAACTTATATCTTTATATCAATCTACTTATAATCCTGTGATTTTTATTAATATTAACTAATATATCACAACAAGGTATAAATTTATCATTTATAGCATTCTACTATAATTTATAATTTATTATTGCTTTATACCTTTTAGAATATTATTTTCAAAAACTATTGACCAATAATAAAGTATGGTGCCATTTTATGTATAAGATTTGAAAATTATCAAAGCTTTAAATAGACACTCATGTATTCTTCCCCAAAATTAAAACCGTAAAAGAGGGGCCGTAGAAGCTCACATTCGACGCGTGATCTCGATCTAGGCTTGCTTCGTGAAGCTTGTCGTGAGAAACCGCCTCTCGACACTTTTTGAGTTTAAAACAAACCACCGGAACTATTTTTGTCACTTAATTAACAAAAGGGAAGTTTCGCTATTACTTGACAAGTGTAGGGCTGTTTCAAATAAGTCACAAGTCTGGTGGCTGTTTTGGTAATAACTCGACAAGTGGATGGTTGTTTAGTAACTTAAATTAACCAACATTAACCATTTTTAATCTATCTTTTAAAATGGGTTTCTTTGGGATTAAAAGATACAATTGGAGGGTTAGTTCTGCCAAATCCATCAAAATAATAAATGTGACATCCAAAACTTTTCCGAAATTAATTACGTCAAAAATTAGCCAAATTTATCCCGACAATATTTTTGATCGGATTTAAACCCGTTGGAATATTTTAATTAATATTCGTCAAACGAAAATAAAAATACGTAACTTATCTTTCCATTTATTTGGGAAAAAGTTTATTTTTATTTACAGCCATTTAACCGGGCAAATTTTAAACCTCGTTAAACATAAGTATCGGGTAGTCGTATACCGGGAACAACACCCAAGCCCTATATAAGGGTGGGTGGACACTCCTTAGAACCCTTTTTCCCACCTTAGACTCTCTCTCTACTTTCTCTCTCTACAAACGGGTTTTGGTCAAAAATCGCCCCTACGAGCTTTAAATCGGTAAGTTAACCTTCCTAGCTTGTCGTTTATCTCATCTAACTTGCGAATTCATGGCTTAAACACCCAAAACCCTCAAGAACATGAGTTTACGGTCCAAGAACACCTTCATGGACTGTAAACACTCATAAATGGGGTTTAATGCTCAAAAACCCTTCCAAACTACTTATGGAGCTTAGTTATGACTTAGAGGCTTACACGAAAGGACTTAGAACACCAAAATCGGACCAAATGGGGAGTAAACATGAGTTTATGGTCTAAGAACATCCTTAGACCGTAAACCCATATTCATGGACCATAAACACCTTTTAAGGTGTTAAGCTACCCCTCAAACACCTCCAAAAGCTTCCACGGGTGCCTAGAGCCTTGTAATCCTTCATTTGATGCACCAAAAACACGATTTATGGACTAACATGAGTTTACTGCCGTAAACTCATGTGTTTAAGGTAGTAAACTCCCCAAGAACATCTTCTTAGACCGTAAACACCTTTCCAAGGTGTTTAAGTGCCCTAAACACCTTTCCAAGGTGTTTACGTGCCCTAAACACCTTCCTAAGCTCCTAAAAGTGACTAGAACCTTACATGCATGAGTTAGAACCACCAAACAACAAAAGAAATGGACCAACATGAGTTTACGACCGTAAACTCATGTGTTTACGGCCGTAAACTCCTCAAGGAGTGTCAATGGACCGTAAACTCCTCAAATGGTCCATTTTGAGGCCTTAAACCCTTCATAAGCCCTAGAATTGAACCTAGCCTAATTCTACAAGTGTTATAAGACCTTAATGCATCAAAGAACACACCACCCATGAGTTTACAACCGTAAACTCATGGGGATAAGGTCTTAGGGCCGTAAACTCTATAAAGAGTTTACTCTTGAAGAGTAAACTCCCTATCTAGGCCATGCACACCCTTAGATGTTACCCGGGACACTCCTAACACTTGACCAAAGTGTTTTCCGCATTTTAGGATGTGTATACGTGTTTAATTAGTATTAAATTTACTAATTGTATGAAAACATATGTATCATATGTTAATAGGTCACTAAGTGTGTTCAAGTCTTTACTTGACACCGAGCACCCAACCGACACTTTCGTTCGATCCGCTTACAATAGGTGAGTTCATACCCCTGAATCAACCTTTTAAATATTTTTACATGCTTTTATGGGGGGATACAAGTTAAAACATGCCATTTATCATATCAATCACATGTGATTTGATAACCCGCATGCACAAGGATTTATTACACTATCAACTATTTTACCAAGTATGGTACTATAAATGGTCTTCCAAAACATTTTTACTTGACTCTCGCGCTGTATATTTTACTTCAAAACCAGTTACAGCAGTATTTGAAACAAAGGTTTTCTTCACTTATATTGTTTTATCAGAAATTACATTCAAAACGTGTTTATGAAAGGTTTTCAAAGGATTTCTAAAGGTCTTCAAACTTATTTTACAAAAGAATACCAAGTCATGATTTTCTTAAGTGTAAAGGTTTTCCAAAGTTTTCATCAAAGTTTTCTCCCATGTTTTATACTTCTACTTCGTTAGATACTGCTACTTCATTATGCCTCTATTTCGTTAAATGCTCCTACTTAGTTAAACGCTTCTACTTGTTAACACTTCTACTTCATGAAATGCTTCTACTTATTAACGCTTCTATGTGTTAACACTTCTACTTTGTGAAACGCTTCTACTTGTTAACACTTCTACTTCGTGAAACGCTTCTACTTAGTGAAACGCTTCTACTTCATTAAACACTTCTACTTCGTGAAACGCTTCTACCTGTTAACACTTCTACTTCGTAAAACGCTTCTACTTAGTGAAACGCTTCTACTTCGTTAAACACTTCTACTTCGTTAAATGTTTCTACTTAGTTAAATGTATGTCTGTGCTTGTATAGTTATATAAATAAAGTTTAAAGGACTTAGGAAGGCTAGTTCGCCCTATTTCCTTTTCCTCGTTTGGATGTGGTCTGGTCGGATCGAATATCCATCTGAAGGTCGTTTAATCATTAATTATATATCATGTATACATGTATATGATGGGTTTTGGTCATAAGACATCCTATGTGCTCATACAAACCCTAATGCTTGGATCTAGGTTTCTCTATTGTACATGCTTTGAATCCAAGACTATAAACCCTAATTCTAGCATGCAAGTAATCATATTAACATAAGAATGAGTTTATAATGTTACCTTGATTGTTATGTAGCAATAACAATCTCAATCCCACCTTGAATTGACTTTGGAAGGCTTAGAGTCACAAGTGTCACTCCTCTAATGGTTCACAAACACCATAAGCAAGAGGATGAAGAGGAGAGAGGTTGGAGGCTACCAAAACGTGTAGAACCCCTAACAAGAAGCTTAGCCACGTTTTTAAGGCTTAAGGGGTCTTTATATAGTTGGGCTATTAGGGTTATCTAACAAGGAAACCCTAATTTGGATGCTTCAGCCCTAAGCAACCCATAGACTCCTTTAATTAAGCCCATGGACGATTTCCTTATGGGTTTCCCATTAGAATTCGTCCATCCCTTAATATAAGGCAATCCATGGCCCAAATTATAATTATCTTATAATTACAACTCCAGTCCCTTAAGTTTAATTAATCTCTTTTAGTCACAAAACTAATTACCAATTAATTATTGACTAATATTAATTAAACAATATGATTTCTCCTTTAATATATTATTCTCACAATATATTAATAAATCATATTTAATCCTTTCTCTCCATAATTCATCCTATCAAGTTGCTTCGGTGAAGGCAACCCAAAAGGACCATGCACCATCGGGTCAAGTACATACCAAAATAGTTATGGACTTAGACACTAATCCAACAGTCTCCCACTTGGATAACTCTAATAACTATTATGCGTATGACTTAAGATCCTGATCTGCAATCGTAGCTTTCCAAAGCCGTTGTCAACTCTGATCCTTTAAGATACGCGTGTCCTTAGATAAGGGATCATATATTCCTCCATTCTAGATATCGTCTAAGATATGATTTCTAATCATTCTCTTTGTACTATATCTCGATTTCCGATTTATGACGATTGACTAATTGAACAAATCAAATTAGCCCTAGCCCGGCCGAGCATTTACGTTTTTCATCACTAAACCATCGAGGGGCCCAAAGATATCGCTTTTATCCTACTTGGATAAAAGGAACGGATAAACTTTGATACAATGCTTGCTTGCACTCACTAACCAAATCACACACAACAATATGTTTTATAACACCAAGTTACTAGTGCGTTTACATATTATCAATGTGCAACCGATTAGCAAGATACAACTCACACATCTCGGTTTCAAGAATATAAGATGTTATCGTCTCACCAATCACTCGTGATACAATTCATGGAGTGATCCAAGTGAGCGTGGGTTTAATCCAATGCTCAAATTCATATTCATAAGCACTCATGAATGTTGTAGCAAACATTTGCTTATGTCTAATACTCTTTTAGACAATCCACACGCCAATTCACGACAGTCTTCATTCATATCTACTTCCAACATATGAACGACTGTGGCCCGTTCGAATAATTTGATTATTCTTAATAAACTCAATTATTCTGGAAGTCAAAACATGCAAAGTGAAACACAAGAATAATACTAATCCCATATGGCCTCAACCCTTTGAGCATAAATAAAACACGTTTTATTTATCACCATATGGATTACTCATTATTTGTCGTTTCGGGTAATCAACTTCTTACGTGAATTATTACACTTGTCCCATGCTCCTAGCATGCACACAATGTTTACCTATGGTTCTTACTTTGTGAAATAGATCACATTGAACACGTTTCCAATCATTCTCATTTCACAACTCCAAATCCTTTTTCATAAGTGAAAGAATATCAAATTCTTGCTACTTATAGAATATGCTACATTCTAACATCCTATGCAATGATCCTTTCATAATATCATTGAACCAAAGTCACATAGACTATTGCCAATGATATTACAAAGTCCTCTATCGGAGATTGTTACAAGACAATTCCTTAGATATGATGTCTCTCACTCAAAGTACACTTCTTTGAACATCCTCTTGCATAAAAGTTTCTAATCTAGTCATAGATTTTCAATATTTACTTCCCAATATGGACACGCTTCCATATTTTCCATATGACAACTAATTTCTTAATAGAATCTTTTCTATTCATCATAATGTCAATATGGTCCATTAATACCATGCTTCCAACTACTCACAAGCAACCAATCCTCGTCGAACTTTGGATTATCCTTTGATAGTTGTTTAATTATTTTAGTCAAAACCGATTCTAGTACTTTTTTCCCTCTAAATGCGCTAGACATTTGGAAAATTTCAGAATGGTCAAATATTAAAGCATTTGCAATCGATCCTATACCCGAAGCGTATAGGACACGATGCACAATGTTTTATTCGCTATGTTCTCAAAATTCAAATTGTGAAAAGGAATTCCGTAATCATAATCGAAATTTTAAGAACACACTATGTACCTTTGACTAAATTTATTAACATTTCTCAACCTAGGCCTTTAGATTTGAAATGAAGCATAATATTCTCTCCCTTAATTATAGCAAAACAACTTTACAACCCTTACGACTTTGCAAGGTATAACTCTTGTTTTTCTATAATTAATATTGCCAACTTGCAATACTTTCCATAATAATCATACAATCATAACTTTTATCCTCCCACTATCATGATGATTACTATAAAACATAACACTTATGCTCCCACTAGCTTCGACATGTATTCATAAACATCTTAACTTTCAGAAAGACAATACTTATTGAATTTCTTAAGTCCATGTTTCTAATACTTAGTGCTTTGATAATCTTTTATCAAGGCTTCTTGAACTTATACACCTTTGCCTTAGATAGTTCACATGTGTGTCTAAACTATTAAGACTAATTGCCAAACCTCACAATTCAAATCATCGAAAGGGATACCGTAACCATAATTGAATTCGAGAATGCAACTTTACAATCACTATCTTCTTAAAATCTTTCTTAGTGAAAGTATTTCCTCACAATTATTTTCATGAAGGAGGAAATCTTATGACACTTAGATTTTAACGGTGTATATGTTCCTATCCATGTGAATTTGTTAAAAAAACAAAGTTTATGACAAATTCAAACTCATATGGACCGAACTTTCTTAATCTTGATTTCTTGCCTTATGGTAGCACAGCTGCCCACCACGTCTTCCAAGTAGTTAAGCATCTCACCTTTTTCCTATCAATGTACCTTTCATTGATCAAGGTGCCTTGCCTTTTATGCGTTCAAAATGAGAACTCATAGAACTCACATGCATAATTAACTCAATTGGAAACAGCACAGAAACAAAATAATGTCAACACGATATGTTGTAAACCTCAACTCGTGTGCTAGTGATGATCGATAAGGTTTATTTGATTTGTTCTTTAAACCTTTCAAGACCATTAAGACTCCCACTGACTCCTTCACATATAAGATTCTCTTGTCAGTAACCATTTCTTGACAAACAAATTTTCAAGAGTTAGTGTAGCTTGTATCAAAACACTTCATAAATTGGTCCTAGTTGGTCTTTGTCTTATCCAAGACATCATAACTTTCCACATTTGATGAATGTTATAAACCTTTAATACTTTTTACTCATTGTCACAATCTTAACTTTAAGACTTGTTATTGGAACGAAGTATGATAGGCTTCTTGATTTAACCATTTCTTCAATCCTTGATTCCTCTTCTTAAACATACAATTGTACTAAGACTCACTTAGAGGATCAATTGAGATATGGTTCTTAATCATCAAGACCCATTATAAAGCATAAAAGCTACTCTCCCTTCTTCTTAGAATTGAGAAACTTTTATTTTTTTGCCTACTTGATTCTTCTTATTCGTTCTACTATTGATCTAAACCCTTTAATCAATTCAGAATTACACTTAACCTTGTAAGTATAATCATATTTACTAAACCTTTAGTAAATCATGACAAATATCTTTGTTACTCTTATAGTGAACTTGATCAACACACAACTTTGTGTACTTGATCTCCTAGTCCTTCACTTGACACTTTGTCAACGAATTAGTCTAATTATCAAATATGAAATTTCTCATTCATCATGCAACCAAGTTGCGTGATTCCAAATTCCTGTCCAATTGAAACTTTGGGCGATGAGAAACTCTCCCTATTTGGTAAATTCTCGACATTTCCATAAATAACATAACTAAGAATCATATCCATTCGTTGTAGAAATATGCAAACATCAATTTTCAAAATGATTTCATTGCAAGGAAGTAAACAAATAAATAAATAAGTCAAACAAAATTTATTTTATTTATAAAAGCAGCGGAAAAACATTTGTCCTTATAACGCAAAATCTATTGAAAACTATGTAAGTGGAAAATTTCTAACAACTCTATCATAACTATCTAAGCTCAAAATCCAATCTTCAAGTTCATGCGATCGAGATCCATCTCTTGTGATTAGATTCATCTTGCTCTCTTATCAAGCTTCCTTTCTTTTCACCGATCCTGCAAAACATTCAAATGCAATCTTATCACATCATGTATTAAGAATCAATGAATAGGAACTTAACGGAGTTAGATAGTGGATTTTACTTGAAGCGTAGTCATACTTTTGACTCTCCCATCTCTTAGATCTCTTAGGTAAATAGGGAAACTTCGTCTCCAATGCCCCTTCTCTTGGCAATAAAAGCAAATTGCACTACAAGAAAAAGACCCTTTTACGACGCGCAAATCACGACACTCATTGATTAATGTTACGAAAAAGAGAGTGACATTAAAAAAGTGTCATCTCTTCAAAAAATTTAAGGATTTAGGTCACGCATTATTGCGTGCCCTTGACTTAGTGTCAAAAGAAAAAAAAATTAAAAACACGGAGGGCACTGTATCTTAAATGCTCGTCCTCTATAAGTGTCGCTTTATAATTTTAATGAACGCGCGTTTAGCAGAGAGGGGCAAAAATGAAATCCCAAAAATTTTGAAAACCCGCCTTGTTCTTTTGTGCCTTCTTTTTATCTTTCACCTTCGCAATCGATTCTCTCCTCTCCCTCCTCTCCGATCCGCTTATCCGCTACTCCCGACCTTACTTGTTAATCGTCTCATCGTATCTCTGCTCTATTGTCACTCTGATTATCAAGAAATTTCAAGCCCCAGTCTCCCTCTGAGACAGAGACGAAAAGAGAAGAAACATGAAGAATGCACCTATTATTGTTACGACTTGTGATGCTTCTCAAAGCTTTTGATAAGAACACCGACTCAGATGCTTCTCAAAGCTTTTTATAAGCACCCAGCCGACTTTCCATACCAGAAATCGACCCACGCCATCAATTTAGGGTTTTTTCATCCCTCAAATTACGACCCACATCCTCCCTACATCGATGCTTATTGCTTCATTTCTCACCAGAAATCGAACACTTTACATTCATAGGGCAACAAAATCAACTATTGTTGGAACTTGGGTTTCGGTTCCTACTGAAATCGAAGGGTTTCTGGTCACCAGACCATAAATTTGAAATCAAAGGGTTAGGGTCTCGTTTGTCACTGAATGCTCACAGGGCCACGTAAGCTAGGGTTTTGGGAAAAGCTAGAATTGATCATGTCTCATTCCTTCGGAATCACGAAGACGTTTATTGCAATGAAGTGTAGATGTGGTTAACAGAAGACGAGGATACATGAGAGAAATTAGGAAATTAGTTAGAAATGATAACTAGTCTTCGTTCACGCTCCTCTCCAAGCTAATCGAGTTCCACTTTTTTTTTATCTGACTCGCTTGACCATAGTAATGGTTAGTAAAGTTCCACTTTTTCTTCTTTCTTGCTTCTACTTCATTTAATGGTGTTTGGAACTATGGTTGATTTGTAATTTTTGCTGCTTGGATTATGAAATTGATTCCTCAGGGTATAAGTTGCGATATTCCCTATTAGTAATTAGATTGTCTTTTTTTTATTTGCTTATGTCAATTGATTAGTTTAAGTGAAAGTATTAAGTAATCATAATCGAAATAATCCAATGCATCTAACTCTGTGGACTTTTGTTTTATTCATCTAACAGGGAGTTATATGAATTGTGAATCACTGTGAATTATTAGAATTGATATGTGAATCCTTCAATGGTGGATAGAGGAACTCCAGCTGCTTTCCAGATCACATATTAGTCAAATAACAAAGCTCCCACTCCTACTTATTCATTTGTTATAGTTGTACACTGATTATGAGCTTTTGTTGCTTAATTTACCTTTCTCTCCCTGCAGGTTGCAGGCATTAGGTTCTTGTGGAAAAATATTATACAGTCAATCACAAAAGTGAGGTCAGGGGATAAGGGACTTGGTTTCATCCTTTCACACACCATGGGGCTAGTTAAAACCCTTAACTATTTATTTTTCCGAAAAGAACCTTACAACTTTGGTCAAAGCATTTGGGAGTGTCGCCCATTAAGGAAGCTTGCTAATGTTGTATGTTTCCATATTTACCCTTTTCTGATTGGATCTTTTTAGTGATTAGTTAATACTTTTTACTTTTTTTGTGCAGACATAAATTATGGGTAACAGAGATAATGTTGATGAGATGTCATGCATAAGTGCAGACATAAATTGAGTGATGTCCCTGATATATACTGATTAGCAGCAAAAACCAAGGTATGTCAGAGGGCATTTTTGTCTTTTCACAAACATAATGTAACATGAACCATGTTTTAACTTTGTGTTTTGTTTTTGTTTTTGTTTTTGTTTTTGCGGGGTGTTTTCGTCAATCCAAATTTCATTGAACCATTTGGACTCACTTTAATTGAGGTAACTCTACACAGTTTCACCACTTTTATTTTGTTACCAATTTATTTATTTATTTTTTATAAAATAGGTTGTTGTTCATGGGTTACCAATGGTTGCCACGAAAAACAAAGGCCCAGTAGACATACATCGGGTTAGTCTCGTTAAATATTTATTTTCATTTCATGTTTTATTGGCAACTTCTTTACAAATTGCGTAAGTTCATTCGTTTTTAGTGAAGAAAGCGGTGAATCTTGCGGATTTTGATGCGTTTATTTGTAATAGCGGAGCGGATTTGTATTGTTCTTCTTCTCATTCTAAAGATAATCTGTATGTTTTTTATTTATATCATCATTCGCATATTGAGTATTGATGGGGTGGAGAAGGACTTCAGAAGACTTTGGTCAAATGGGCGTCTTCTATAATTGATAAAAAATCTGAGATGAAAAGTGAAAAACATGTTGTTATAGAAGATGAAGAAGTCACAACAAATTAGTGTTACGCTTTTAACATTCACAAGCTTGGTTTAGTAAGTTTTTTTTAAATGAATTCGTATTAATGAAAGTATTTTGCTATAATTGAGTGGTTGAATTTGTATTTGTAGGTGCCACCTGTCAATGAGCTTCAAAAGTTATTAAGGATTCAAGCTCTTCGTTGTCGTGTTATTTATTGCCAAAATGGAAGGAAAATAAATGTTATTCCAGTTTCTGCATCTCGTTCTCAAGCTCTCAGGTATTTATTAATTTTATTTAAAAAGAATTATCTTTATAAAAACTGCAGAAAGATTAACTACTTGCATAATTCAGGTATTTACATGTTAGTTGTATTTTCATACAAAAAAAAGAAGAAGACATCAAACACATGGCTTAATTGGCTCTCTTTTACTTCAACATTGTTTTTTGTGATTCAAATGACTTTAAGTTCAGCTCCTCAAAACCCTTGCAGCCAACCTCCATTATTAGTATAGTGCACCATGTGGAGGCCAAATACTCACCTTTGCTTTTTAAGAAGCAACTTGTTGTTTATGTTGAAAAGATATATGGATTTATTTGTAACATCTTGAAGAAAGAATTGTCACACTTTCTTTCCTATTGTATCCAGGTACCATATTTTTGAAAAAAAATTAGCATATTTTTGATATGCTAATTTCATAATTTCCTAATAATGATCAGGCACCAATTGCAGGTATGCTAAATTCTTTAAATAAAAATTTCTTTATTGCCTTCCAAGTGTATAGTTGGTTAACCTTCCTTCTTATGTTCTCAAAAATGGTTACAAGTATGTAGTCGTAAAATGGTTTAAAACAACAGATTTCCAAATTTGTCATTTGTTTAATTACTAATTAGTGGTTTATTTTATTACATGCAATAAACCATTTGTAGAAAGTCACATGATCTGATAGATAAGAGATTATAAAATTATATTGGTTTAATTCAAGTTATAACTTTTGAGTGCTTCAAATCTGATTAGTCAAAAAAATGATGCCGAATTAAGTTATCTTTCATTATTCTTACTGATAACCAAACCTATTGTTTTTTTCTTAGTCGGTTAGACCTCATAATTTTTTATTACTTTGAATTCCCATAAAAATGCATGTTTTGTTTGGTCACTCAGGTATTGAGTCGACCAGAGCAGTTGAATAAGCAAGCTCGTACACTGAATAAGCAATGTCTGCAATCATTGATCAGTGGGACAACAAACTGGGTGATGGTAACTGTGGATCAACAGTAAGTCCATCCATTTCCACATTCAGATTTTGGTATTATCATCTATATATCTAACTGATTATACAACTTATAATTTACAGAAGTCGATAGGCGCAACAACAATTCAACACAACAGCAGTTAAACTGTTTTCTTTATATTGTTGTTTTGACGATTTTCCCCTTCTTGGTTATTTTCTCATAGAGACAATACATGAGTTAAAGTGTTACTTTTCTACCCTACATTCTTCCTGCTTATCTATCTTTTTGTTTTTTTTTATTTATTTTCTTTCTATCTGCTTCATGGACTGATTTTTATGCTTATATGTGTTTTTGGATTGTCATGTAGGCAGCATCCGAGCTTATAAAGGCTAACTAGTACAAGTTTTCTCTATGACTTTATGCCTATTTCATCCCTTCTATCTTATGCCTCAAGACAACCCTGATGTATTGACCAAAATACCCCTTTTGTGACTTAATGTCTCTTTTTGTGAAGTTATGTTTTATGGTTGTCACTTGATGTCTATTTAAGTTATTACATATCATATACATCATGACCAAACCAACATATTGTCCAAAGTACCCTGTATGTAAACTTTTTTTTTCTGATTTACCAATAAATGCTATGTTTATGTGTAATAGTGTTAGCACATGAATTAAAGTGTTTTTACGGAAATTATCTTAGGGTGCATACATATATGTTTCCTGGAAAAAAATTTGATAGAGAGGTTAAAGAGCCATGATAGAGAGGTTAAAGATAAAGAAAGAGAAAGACAAAGAAAAAGAAAAAGAAAAAGAAAAAGAAAGGGAAATTAGAGAACCTGATCGTGATCGTGAAAGCAGGTATTTTTTTATGTTCTTGTTCTCTCTTTACTTTCTGCTTGTATTGATAATATGTGCTTTATGTTTTGTGGCAAGTATCTCTCTTTACTTTGACATGAATAATTATTAATACACCAATAACTTGTTTAAACAAACAGAAGAGTGTATAACAATAGAGGCAGCGTGAAATGTTCAAATACCAGTAATGGCCCACCATATTCCGGGTAAGAGTTGTTTTCCTTGGGCCAATAGAGACATCAAATGCACCTGCTACAAGCACAACATCCAAGGAGGTTAGTTTCATATCATGTTCCATCACCTGCTGCTAAAATAATGCCTGATATTTGTTATAAAGGGAAAAACTCCAACAAACTATGCCCATTGTTTCATATTAGGTCCTTATGGGTTGGTAATAGCAGGTTTACAGGTTAAGTCAACTTTAAAATGTTGACTCTTCTATAGCCACAAAAATACTTGTTCAAGGACCTAATGTGGACAAAAAAAAAGTTCCTGACTAATCTGGGACAATAGGTATAGTTTGTTGGAGTTTTTACGACTTTACCCCTATTATAAATTTAATGGCATGTTGATTATTTTGTATCGTAGATAGATAAAATCTGATGAATACTAGGATATTTGTGTCTAGGATTGAACTGCACATGCACTCTTCTGGTAGAATTTACTAGAATTATATGTACAATATATAACAGTCTCCCATTTGGTAATGAATTTTTGCTTCCAAAACAAAAAAAAACTATCATAACATGTCAAAATCAATTGCTAAAGCAACCATGTGTGAGTTTTACTTGCAAACACAGTTTATTAGACCACAAGAGTAAGCTTCAAATTGATCATAAAGTTGAGTAATATATAGCAGTCTCCTATTTGACTTTTTTTAGATTCTTTATGATTTTTATTTAATTTAATTTTCTATCCAAACCAAATTATCCTTGAAAGGAGTTATTAATGATCATCATTTTTGGTGCATCTTGTGAAATTGTTCATAGCTGGGCTGTTAATGTTCCTGTTTGTTTTCATTTATGCAGGTAACAATCTTGTTGAAAGGACTTAAGAATCAGATGTTAATGGTAACAAGTTTAACACTCGAGTCCATACGATTAGATGTTAATGGTAATGTACAAGTGTAACACATGTGTCTTTGTTATACATACAGATTAAATGCAATGGATTGTATTTTTTATATATGATATTTTATTTTATATTATGCAATGGATTGTATTTTGTGTATATGGTATTTTATTTCTATTATGAGAGATTTAATGTAAATTTAATTTATAAATTAATAAATATATAAATACATTTTTAAAAAAAAATTAAAATTACGATATGCAAAAATGTGTGTCGTCTTCATTTATGACATGACCTTTCTTGACTGGAGCTTCCTTGATACGCATTGCATGTCATAAACACGCGCGTCGTAAGGTTACGACACGCAAATGCGTGTCGTCTTCCTTTATGACAGGGCCTTCCTTGATACGCATTGCGTGTCATAACCGCACGTCGTAAATGCGCGTCATAAATGTGCGTCGTAAATGCGCGTCGTCTCTCTTTATGACAGGGCCTTCCTTGACGCGCATTTGCGCGTCGTCTGAGCGTTTTACGGCGCGCAATGAGCGTCGTAAAAGGCCTTTTTTGTAGTAGTGTTGACTCTTTTGGAACAACACATAGAACTACTTCAGACATCGCCTTTCTCTTATGATCAAACTTTTTGATCATTACATGTCATTCATTGCCATTGTCTATATCCATAGAGGTCTTGATAGCAGATTCACCAATCAACTTTCCTTTTCTATTGGGCCAAACCATTGCTAATTCAGCAGCAATAAGCATATAGGTGAGATCCATAAGGGTCACGTCGTGGTTCATCATATAGTACTCTCTTACGAACTCACTATACGAGTTAGGAAGTGACTGAAGAACCCAATCAACAGCCATCTCTTCACCGACAACGGATTCCATCATTCTTAACCTATCAATGTGTGACTTCATCCCTAAGACGTGTGCACACACCGACTTTCCTTCTTTATGTTTACTTGCCAAAAGGGCTTGAGTGATATTGAACCTTTCAATTTTACAATCTTGTGGGTTAGGGAGAATAATTGGAGGAGGAGGAGGAAGTGAAGCATGATTTCTTGTTCCTCGATCGAATCGTGGAATATCATCTTCATGTGGAATGCTTGTTCCACGGGATTTGGGAAGACCATAGTTGTCGAACTTTGACATCTACAAAACGGGAGAAACCAAATTCAAGTTAGTTGATCGATTGAGTCCTTAGTAAATCACCCAAATGAGATACTGAGGCTAGGACCCAACACAATACGCTACAACCTATAAAAGGGATGCCGTAATCTAGTTGCAGAATATTTGAAGGTAAGTGAATGACGATTCACTAATTTCCACCATGAAAAACGAAAAAATAAATTTACGTTTTAAATCTATGAAAACTCCTAGATCCTTGTAGATTCATTGAACATTTCAATGGCATGTTTAAATCTCGATATGCCCCTCTTGTTTGTGACTGGGATGCCGAGGATCACAAAGCGGGTGTGAATAACCATGCAAACTTACATGGTGCCCTCACATGTTACAATCACCTATTCAATGTGCCGGTAAACCACACACGCTCCATTGAACTATGACAAACATTGAGTCACCCTTTGCTACCTTTGCTTAGAACCATTTAGTGTATCGGTAAACCACACACGCTCCACTAACGTCTTCGCAAGGGCACAAAGTTTAATTTCATGGAATTGCATCAATTCACTTTTGCCTAAGTAACTAAGATTGGGAATTTGCAAAACATTTAGTTACTTTGTATTTCATTATACTTATAATGGAAGGTTTCGTCCTATCCTACCCGTTCAGCTAACGACCCTCCACTAGTCAAGAGTGCGGTGGGTAAGAGTGGATACCCATTCAATCGCCATATTATAGGCAATTTCCTTAAACACCCCTTATAGACCAGCTTCGTGAATGAGGCCTACTAACGGTAAGACTTACTTTTACTTATACATATATATAATGTTAGACTTTTAATGTTATATATAGTATAGGGTGCATTTTACACTTTTAAAATACTAGGTGGCCAAATTTAATAATTATACTTTTAATTCAATTAAATTGCAAACTAAAACTTTTATGGATTTATTAAACCTCTTTTAATTATACACCTTAATTAATTAATAAAACCATAAGGGTGTATTTGAACTTTTCAAAACATTACTAGGGTTTTAGAATTTAACATTCCTAATTAACTTTTAATCAACTTTTAAATTCCAAAACTTGAGGGCAAGTTTTGAAACCTTTTTCAAAACATTAGGGTTTTAACTATTTAAATTTCAAAACAACAAAACTTTTGGGTTCAAATTTAAACTATAAAACCTAAAGGGTAAAATATGAAACTTTTCATAACAACAATTATCAAATAAAAATAATCTAAACTAACATTTAATTACATAATTATCCATATTTGATTTGTTTAATGATTTCTTGCAAAACAATTTATCAATTTAATCAAAATAATCAATCAATTATCACATAAGGAAACAAATATTTTATTAATCGATAATTATCTTTAATTAGATCAAGAATATAGTCATATATATCATAAAATCGGATTTATATTGATATAATATGATAAGGTAAGTATCCATAAGCAAAAACAGCAAGAAATCCCGAGATAAGCATTATCTGACGAATTAACTCGTCGAGTCAAGCCTGGACTCGTCGAGTCTGCATGGACTCGGCGAGTTCAGCTATGGACTCGGCGAGTTCAGCTATAGACTCGGCGAGTTCAGCTATGGACTCGGCGAGTCCAGCCTCCATAAGCCAAAAAATCGAATTTTTCAAACATATAATGCATCAATACAATAGAAACCAATCTAATCTCTGATACCACTGATGGGTTTTGGTCATAAGACATCCTATGTGCTCATACAAACCCTAATGCTTGGATCTAGGTTTCTCTATTGTACATGCTTTGAATCCAAGACTATAAACCCTAATTCTAGCATGAAAGTAATCATATTAACATAAGAATGAGTTTATAATGTTACCTTGATTGTTATGTAGCAATAACAATCTCAATCCCACCTTGAATTGACTTTAGAAGGCTTAGAGTCACAAGTGTCACTCCTCTAATGGTTCACAAACACCATAAGCAAGAGGATGAAAAGGAGAGAGGTTGGAGGCTACCAAAACGTGTAGAAACCCTAACAAGAAGCTTAGCCACGTTTTTGAGCCTTAAGGGGTCTTTATATAGTTGGGCTATTAGG
Organism: Lactuca saligna; assembly: GCF_052625555.1. NCBI lineage: Eukaryota > Viridiplantae > Streptophyta > Magnoliopsida > Asterales > Asteraceae > Lactuca > Lactuca saligna. Next base: position 59,497,215 of record NC_136420.1, on the reverse strand, counting down.
GTTATCTAACAAGGAAACCCTAATTTGGCTGCTTAAGCCCTAAGCAACCCATAGACTCCTTTAATTAAGCCCATGGATGATTTCCTTATGGGTTTCCCATTAGAATTCGTCCATCCCTTAATATAAGGCAATCCATGGCCCAAATTATAATTATCTTATAATTACAACTCCAGTCCCTTAAGTTTAATTAATCTCTTTTAGTCACAAAACTAATTACCAATTAGTTATTGACTAATATTAATTAAACAATATGATTTCTCGTTTAATATATTATTCTCATAATATATTAATAAATCATATTTAATCCTTTCTCTCCATAATTCATCCTATCAAGTTGCTTCGGTGAAGGCAACCCAAAAGGACCATGCACCATCGGGTCATGTACATACCAAAATAGTTATGGACTTAGACACTAATCCAACAGTATAGACATATAGGTTTACATCGGCCAGTTCATTCCCCTTGGGTAGCATGGGCATCCTCCTACTCGTCACTCATAGATCAAGGATACTAGTAACTATTATAGGAATAGTTAGGAAGCTCTATTCACTCCTTCTAGTACGCGAATTCCAAAATATTCATTTCAGTTGTGAGTCTCTATCGTTAGTCCAACACTTACATCAGAATTCACTATTCGAGATGCATCCTCAAGATACGGATCTCCCCATCGTCGAGTTGGTAACCAGAGTCTCCTGTAGGGAGAGCGGACATTGTGTGTATATATTTATACGGGATTGACACCCCCACACCCTGACTGCTAGCTACAGTCCACGGCCTACCAAGCCAAGGGGTGACAAATGTCATATTTACACCGACGCTTGCAGGGCGTCAAGTACTCTAGTGTCGATTAGTATGGTTACGAGTATCTCCATGTTTACTTTATAATTCATGACCTTAAGGTAACAATTTTTAACATTGTACGCTGGAAACACACTCCTAGAATTACTCTTGTTTAGACCTTGCTAGCTGTATCTTTCATTTGATACTGTCCGGGGTCTGTGTTCACTGTTTTAGACCTTGCTAGTCGTATCGTACATTTGATACTGTGTCTCCTCTTGTTAGACTGAGCCAGGCGTGTCGTTCATTCGATACTCTCCTGGAGTCTATGATTTCTTTGCCTTAGTCAGCAGTATCTTCTGCTGAGGCATATGTTATTTTCCCTTATTACTTTTACTAGTAATAATCTCCTACTTTCTTTAAAGTCAAATACCATATTTTGGTAATGATAATATTTCAGCGAAATTCTCTTTAAAACATAACACTGTCGGGTCTTGGTAGAAGACTGCTCTTATTTAGAAAATATAGGATTTTCTGGAAAGGACTCTAATACACCGTTGATTCTAAACTACTACTTTTATGAAGTTATTTGAATAAAATGACACTAAATACTTATGAACTCACCAGCATTCATAGAAATGCTGATACTCGCTTTCAAATAACTTGTATTATCAGGTCAGCAATAGACAGGTACATCCCAAGAGCTTTTGGTGAAGATAGTTTAGCACCAAGCTGCACCTATACTAGTTTATGTATTACTTTGATGTCTCTTTGAAATGTAAACAATGTAAAACTATTATTATTAATGCAATGGTTGTTGTACTTTGATTACTATATTGCATATGTTGTGATACTTGACATGACGTCATCCACCCCAGAACGTTTCCGCCGTTCCGGTTTTGGGGTGTGACAGATTGGTATCAGAGCATTGTTTATAGTGAGCTAAGTATATCAATTCATAAAAGATATACAGCCTATAAATACATAGGGATAAAACACTCTGACCAAGAATTATACTTTAAAATATAACCATATTTTACCAAAGTATAAGAAGATCCAGAATCTAAACACTCGAACACAAGTATCACAAGAAGAACAAGAATAAAAGTCTTCGGATGTTGAGCATTACCGTCAAACCAGGGCAATTATGTCATCGTAAGCTGGAATAAATGTAACATGATCAACTACATTTATTCGAGATGCGATGAACGTGTGCTTGGGAGTGATAGTGGTGCTGCAACGAGTCTGGAACTTACCAACTAGGAATGCTAGAGCCAAACATAAATGTTTAAAATACTATGGGAGTATTTTGGAATACTAAAAGACTCACATTAATCCCAGAATCATATTCATAAGTTATGAAACAAACAAGAAATTAAAATACCATAGGGGTATTTTAGTATCCATAGATAACATTCCTTATTGATATACCTACAATTACAGCGGGTATACTTCCAAGGTTATATATAATAAGGATCCCATAGGCTAAGAATGTGTGGTTTCGCTCTAATTCCTTTTCCTCGTTGGGATGTGGATATAGAGTAGTATCACATTTTTGAAGGCCTATCGGGTCTAAGCGATATATGATTTGTGTACCCTATGTAATCGTAGCAGGACTCGATATGGATCACTTAGTGAAATGTTAATAATCTCTTAGGATTCTTTAGACATTTCCATTCTCGTACGAACCCTGTAGAAAACCCTATCCACTTCAGTACTCGGCAGAAGAGGTGATTCAGACCCAGAAGAGGTTCATTGAGAAGATTTCCAATTCGGAAATAAATGAACTAGGTCGAGAGTATTGAAATCACCAAGTGCCTATATCTTTTTAGGGACATCGGTGAGAAATTCGCCTAAACTTCCGAGATTTCCAGTCATCCATCATGAAGTGATGACACCCAGAGTCGGAATCGGAAGTAAGACGGAGTAGAAATTCAATATGTTTGTAGGAGGAGAGAACCCTAGGTAACCACCCGAAGGAAACCAACGCGGTCCCAGTCAAAGATACGAGGTAGACAGAGGGAGCCAGTACATGGAACCTGAGAAGTGTCTTTTCCTCGTGTTCATCACGCTAATACACCCATAAAATAATACAATTTAGTGAGTTAGTGATTACACTACTCACGCTATGTGTTAGGTAAATCGCCTTTTCCCGTTGCAAGTAATACGATTAGAGCGGATCCCAACACCTCTATTGAGGTTGTTTAGCCATAAGTCTTCATGAGCCTTTTTTTTCGCGGTCCTCGTTCCGAGCTATTCTCAAATCTTTCCAAGCCGGAGAGTGAACCTTTCCCAGTATAAAGGTAACTTAGTAGGAACGACTCCCATCTTATGGCTTTTTCCGATACTCATACTCCTACCTTGAATACCCGGACTACATCATAGGGATGTAGGTCGACACTCAGACAACTAGTATCCAAAGCATGGGAAAATTTTATGCCTAATATAGTAAGGACAGATACGTCCAGGGTTAACCTTCGTCTCTCATCAGCTTGTGTTCCTTTCCGTGTAGGGAAAACCATGCCTCCAAGGAAGCGTAACCCATCCGTCGGCAAGAAACCGACTCTCCTATTCGATGAAGCTACGTTCCAAGCTGCAGTCTCAGCAGCCGTAGCAGCTGTCATGGCTCAACTCAATGTTAACAACGCCAATGTTAGCAAGAGCCCTATCGGGAATTCCGATCCTAGTAATGGACAGCAGCAGCCAACCTCTGTATACCCAGCCACCCAAGAACCTCAACCAAATCCACTGAAGAGAGACCTCAAGATCGAGGAGGGAAGTACCTCGGCTCAAGGACCTTTCGAAGGGCAACGAGTTGAGACAATCAATACCCCTGCCAACCCTTCCATCCCTACACCTAAGAGACCATACCTACGAAACTTTCCCCACTGCAGCAAGTGTAGCTACCATCATCATGGTATATGTCGGGAACTCTTTTGTGTTAGGTGCAACATGAAGGGGCATACTGCTCTCGTCTGCAGAACCCCGGTTGAGTTTATTACATTAACCACCAATGTGACGATCAATCAAGTATGCCACCTATGTGGTGAGATTGGGCACCTATAGCGTGATTTCCCAACGGAAAGAAAATACAAGGACATAGGAAGAATCTAACTCTAATGCTTAGGGAGAAGCATCAAGGAACCCGGTAGATTTTTGGTACGTCTCTCAATCTCATATAACTAATCAAAACGTTAAAAGGCTAATTCCAAATGTAATTACTTCCCCGTTAAGGCGAAAGTCGCAACACGGTTATAAAATTTAAAATTTCATCAGGTAAAACTATAATGGCTAAATATGCCGCCTCTTTAATCTTGCCGGAATTACCAATCACTCAGGTGATGTTTCTTACAGTCTTCTAATTGGTTTCTTGGGTTGATCTTGTAAAACTTGCTAGCCATGAAACCATCAATTTACATCTCCACAGAAAACAAGTTGTTGTTATTTCATTCGATAGAAAAAGAGATGGAAGAACGAAGTGTCTTTGGAATCGATATGAAGAAGAAGATGAAGAGCGTTTGTGTGTCTTTGCGTAATACGTAGTCTCTAGTTTTGGGTAAGGTGTAGTTTATAAGATACATACTTGTTAATTCCATTCATTTATTGGTTGCACTCTTAGCTAGACTTAGAAGTAATGTATATTATTGTCTTTATTATTATGTGCAATTGATTTGACAATACTAAACATTTATTTCTCGTCCATATTACATGTACTTTGGCTTAAGTTTAGAATCAATGTATTGCTTTAATCATTCTATGTATTTGTATATGTATTAACACGTATTTGTATATCTATAAACATGTATTTTGTGCATTATTGAGTGATGCGGAAGAAAATATAAATATAGATGTTATAGTTATATTGTTGAAAGTTTAGTTTCAATTATGCTTGACTCCAAGTATCAAAAATACATTATCGTATTTGTATATAAAAACTAATGATATTTTATAACTTTCTCGATTTGTGTGCCCTAGGTCATGAAATTAAATAGTTTTTTTTCTGAAATTGATAAATAATGATATCTTTAATATACTTTATAAACATAAAATTTCATGCAATTGGTCTTTATTGCATAAGGTTCGAGGTGGTTTGACCGCTTGACCAATTTTGCTGGTTGTTACACAAAGGGTAATACGCTAAGGTTTATCAAAAGTAGATTGGATATAGGTATGTTCACTTCAAGTATGAGTCCTTGAATAGTTGATGGTAAAAAAAAGTGACCAATATGTTTTATAAAAGGTTGAGAATGTGATAAAACATCCTCGATCTCTCTCTCTCTCTCTCTCTCTCTCTATATATATATATATATATATATATATATATATATATATATATATATATATATATATAGAGAGAGAGAGAGAGAGAGAGAGAAAGAAAGGTAGGTTCAATTGAGAAAATAAAAAAGGTTGAGAATGGGGGAATCATTCTCAGCCACTCATTTATACTAAGCATAAAAAGACACTGTGGCAAACTTGTAAATATGTTAATAACCTTCAATGTCAAATACATAACTATAGAGAATTCGATAACAGTTCGTTCATCCTCAAAATTTCTCCTCCAACCTTCAACAATCATCCAGATTTCTTCAACTGAACCATCATCAATGTCATCCAGTGTTAATCAATCATCAATATTCGTAGCTGGGAGGTTCGCCATTCAAGACAAATTCGCAACCCAAATTCATCAATTTCATCGATTTGTTAAAGTTTGGAACTGGAATTTCCCAGATTCGCAAACGAAATCAGTTGGAATCAGAATTTCTTCGCTGTTCATGAAATTGGAATCGGAGTTCTTGACTCGCAGTCACGGTTGACATTGAAGGACTCAGAATCGGTACTCACAGGTTCCGATTCGGATTTTCGGAAATCAAAATCAAAATGAGAAATCGATCAGACATAGGTGTCGCATCTGAAGTCGAAATCGGAAGTATATGATGATTTACAATTGACAACTTGATGTTTTTAACATTTTTAAAATAGTTAACTTGTATGCACTCCAACTGTTTGATGAAATGCATAAACTAAATTACCATATTCATATATGAATATGTTTTCTCACTTGAATCAGTTTATTATTATTAAAACAAAAAAACAAATATGCAAGTCTGTATGTTATTCATATGTGAATAACATATAAAAATTATATATAGTTGTGAAAACACATTGTAATATTCATATGTAAATATACTGTGTAATATTCATAAGTGAATATATCATCTAATATTCACAAGTGAATATACTATGTATTATTCACATGTGATATATCATGTAATACTATGTAATATTTAGATATGAAAATATTATCTAATATTCATAAGTGAATATATCATCTAATATTCACAGGTGAATGAATCGTCTAATATTTAAATATTAATATGCTATGTTTAGTATATATGCTATATTCATATATGAATGATACTTAAAATGTAAAAAAAATTAATCATAGTTTTTATTCATAAATGAATAACGAATGTACTGTAGAAAAAACTTGATTCATTTTTATTCACTTATGAATAACGATAGTTGAAAATATAAAAAAAATTATTTTATTTTAAAACTATATCAATATGGATGTCTATTTGTAGAGAATAAAAAATCATGAATTTTGGTATATTTAAAATACTTTTTCGATAAAAATTGCTTCTTAAAAATTAAAAAAAAAATGAAAAACACTATGTTTTTGTATATATTAAGGTAATGCTTAGCATAGTTTAAGGAAATATGTTTTGTTGGAAAACACATGTCTATTCTTTTCCCATTTCCGCTGGTACGACGGAGGCTTTTGCGGCAAAAATAAATGCGTGGCTGAGAATGATTCCCTTATTCTCAACATTTTTTTTCTCAATTGAACTCTCCCCTATATATATATATATATATATATATATATATATATATATATATATATATATATATATATATATATATATATATATATATATATATATATATATATATATATATATCACGGTTGCGAAAATCGGGATAAATAGGTGATTAATCGATTGACGTTCTTCAACCGTCGAAGATAAGGGTATTAATAAGAAATTTAGGATTAACTGGGTTTTGTGAGATTAGTCGGTCAACAAACGCCAAAAAAAAAAAAAATCAAAAAATCAACTTTTTTTTTTAATCTAAAATTTTTAAATTTTCAAATTTTTAAATTTTCAAATTTTCAAATATTATACCAAAATATTCATATTTTTGTATTTTCAAATTTTCTTATTTTTTAATTTTGAACTACTTCTTTTTCTTAAGATACATCAATCTTCGATTAATTTTAATATATTTTTAATAATCTATGACCACCGATTAATTCCTTAACACGAGTCGACCGTTGAGTGATTTTTACGACCTTAATACATACATATATATATATATATATATATATATATATATATATAGGAGCAGGATCAAATGAGAACACTTAAAAGGTTGAGAACGCGAGAACAGATCTAGACCATCTAAATATTCAAATTTAAGGTTATTATTAGACGGGCCATTTATGGAATTTATTGGTATTGAAGTGCAACTTTGAAGTAGTGAAAAGGGTATAATAGTAATTGATTGTTTATTTAATTCCATTATTTATTTATTAAGATAAATAATGAAAAACCTTTTTTGTGTACACTATAATGAAAAACCTTTTTTTGTGTTCTCATTTATTTATCTTAATATATATATATATATATATATATATATATATATATATATATGTATTTATTCACACATACATACATACATACAATGTTCTAAAAGGCGTCATGGCGGGCGCCAACGCGCACCATAGCGTAAGGCGTGGCGTGGCGTTGCTGTTACGAAAAGATTTATAACATTGATGTTAGGCGTGGCGTGTGATATGACGTGTTATGGTGCGTGTTTTTTGTTAGAGACACGTTTTTTTTTCTTTTTTTTTTTAATACCTTTTCTAATCGGACATACAAGTATTTTGTTTTTTTGTTAACTTTTTGTAACACTTCTAAAAACTAGTTATATTTGATATAAATATATATTTATGCGGTAATATAGTTATAAATTAATACAAAATCGCCGCCTTTCATCACGCCTTGATAAACGTCATGGATCGCCTTAACTCGTTAAGCTTGAGGCTTGTCCTTGCCGCCACGCCACGCCTCACGTTATTTAGAACCTTATATATATATATATATATATATATATATATATATATATATATATATTAATAATAACATTCATATATTTTGGTTTCTCTAATGAAATGAACAAAAGTAGTGAATAATTACACATATTTCTTAAGGATGAGGATGTTTCGTAGAAAATACAAACTTTTGTCGATACATATATGGAACACACACGTAATTAAATTCTATTTAGAATTTGTCAAAATAATCATGCGAATATAATGAAGATAAAGTATATAACTACTTGACAATCAAAATTGTGTATATAAATATAAGATTTATTTCATTTATGGTTCATTAAATCATTTCGAAATTCCCAAAAGATAAACTAACCTAAATTGTACTCCACACAATGGTCAATCTATTTGAAACATGTATAATGATGTTTTGTATAAGCTTTTTGGTATTGTTTCCTTGCCATCAATGTAAGTTCCTATCATGTAATTACTTTTCATGTATTGCCTCACTTTAAATGGATAATTATTCTGGTAGTGGTATTTTTTACATTTATAGGTAATGGTTACATATTAAGTAATGTTGGTGCTGGAAAACCACCAAAGTGTAATATAGAATGTAAGAAGGTTAAAAATGAGGATTACTGTTGTTGTGGTTTCGAAGATACCCCGTGCAGCGGAAGCCTCGATGTTTGTATTAAAAATTGTGCTGCGGCTAAATATTGTTGTGTTTACACTAAGTAATTGTTATGGCATTATAAGTTGTAACTCATAATATACAAAAGGCTTACATAGCCTTTTTCTCTATATAGTCGGTGGTTTATGTATTTGTAAACAAGTGAAACACACACACACATATATATATATATATATTTCAGTGGACTCAATCCGGTAGGGTGCACCCTGTCATACCAAAGGAACGTCGTGTCCAGTCGATTTACAACTTTCTTTTTTAATTTTATTTTATGGGTTTATGGTTTTTAAAACCTTGCTTGGGATTAAACAAAAATCGATAATAACCATCCGAAACGAAAATAATAATTCTGCACCCGGAAACCCTAAAATTGATAAACCATAATTTAGACAAAAAAGATTCAAATCAGTTTAGAATAGCAGTGCAAGTAATAATGAACTACACTATAATACCAGTTTTTGGTTACAGGGCATTCTAAGCACATGAATATTGCAGCAAGAGACTAAAAAATTTCTTATGGGCCCATGCAACTTATAAGGATCTTGGCCACGAATATACATTTTTATCGTTTAGAGCTTATATTTGTGTATAATATATCTAAAACTCACTTTCTTTAAACATTTGAAGGCTATTAAATCTTTGAGGAATATGCTAAAACAAACTATTAATTCCAAATCTGACCTGAAAACATAATAACGGATATAACTTTTAAATTCTCGGCTTTTTCTCAATATTAAATCATGAATGGAACGTGTTTCTATGTAGTAGAATTTATTGCGATTACTTAAATCAAAAGGTCTCATAAACTTTCAATCATCAAAATAGTGTGTTTTATTATTTTACTAAAGCGAATTCACATGTTAAGGATGTGTTTTGTATCATTTTGAATCAATGGTGCTTTATATACATGTATGTGTAAGTGTCTTAATATATATATATATATATATATATATATATATATATATATATATATATATATATATATATATATATATATATATATATATATATATATATATATATGGAAAAAGTGAATATACCCTTAAGGGTATATAAGCTTAGGTACCCAAACTCACTATACTACATCGTTTTGTATCATATATATACATTGTAATTGTCCAATGTTCTTATAATTCAACTTCTAATTTGATTTACTTCCAAGATTTTTATCAATTTCACATTTATATTCGTCTTACATAATTTTCATTTTCAACTATAATATATATAGTCTAATAGGTGTTCGGCAAAAAGATATGATGTAAGAGGAAGATAATAATGAAATTTCGAAAATTTTCAAAGTAAATCAAGTCAAGGGTTGAAGTTTAAGAACATTATAATAAATATATTAAACAAAATGACGTATTATAATGGATTTGGGTACCTAAGCTTATATACCCTTAAGGGTATATTCACTTTTCCCATATATATATATATATATATATATATATATATATATATATATATATATATATATATATATATATATATATATATATATATATATATATATATATATATATATATATAACAGAAGAATTTTTCATAATAATGAATTTTTGACATATTTTTATATTTGTTTTTCCATAGCCACATTTAAACAAATATGCATATGCATAATCCTACTATTTTTTCTAATTACATTACAAATATTTTTGATATGCCATATACACATGCACATGTGAAATTCGATGTCAAAGTTGCATGTAGATAAAAAGCTTATCGGCTAACTTCCAAAATTTAGTTATCATATATATATATATATATATATATATATATATATATATATATATATATATATATATATATATATATAAAGGATCAAATGAGAACACAAAAAAGGTTGAGAACGTAAGAACACTTCTGGACCAATCATATTTTAAGGGTATATTAGTAATTATATATGTTAATTAAATTAAAATAAAATAAAAATCAATCAAATTTCCTTAAATTTAGGATCAATTACCAAAAAAAAATATTCGATTTTTTTATTTTTCTTATTAATGTAATATAAAAAAACATTTTTACAAAAATTTATTTAAATAATGAAAAGAAATTCAATTTTTTTCTCTTATTTCATGTTTTTTTTTCTTAAAAAAATGAATAGAAATTCAACCCCAAATCAATACAATTATATTCACAAATGATTTTTTTTTTCAAAAAACGTGAAGCTACTCCAATCACAAATGAATACATATCAATTTACAAGTAATCAAGTTCTTTATTTTAATCAACTGGAAATAAAAAGAATACATCTAGTCATAAATAAATACACTCATTAACACATGATTACATTGCTATTCACAAATGAATACACTGCTATTAACAAATGAGTACCCTGCTATTCACAAATGAGTACCATGCTATTCACAAATAAATAAATAAATACCTCTAGTCATAAATAAATACATTCATTAATGCATGAATGCACTGTTATTCACACATGAATACAATGTTATTCATAAATAAATACGCATTCTAAATTTATGGAGTATATTGTCGACTGACTCGGAATCGGGATGGTCAATTAAAAAGTCAAAGTTGGATTTGTGGACTTTTTGGTTCGAATGTTTCACCTGTGAATGTAATCAGAAACGAGGTCTCAGAATCGTAACTCATATTTGCAATCTGAATCGAGCCTATGTTTCGAATTCTTGGATTTAGGTATTGACATAGATTCGCAATCGGGAGTGTGATGTTCTTAATGAATGAAATCGGGATTGAAACTTTACTGGAATGCTCTAAGGATGTTCGCTATTTGCTGGTCAACCTGGAAGTCAATTGTTGCGAACTATCTCACCTACGAACTATCGGAGCTTGATAATCTAGGCTGAGACTCATTTTTCCCACGAACATCAAAGTTAAGATTAGATTCGAAACCGACTGTTCATTATTGGGATGTTCGTAGTTTGAAATTGATTCGGAGCTTCATATTCGGGGATTGACTTTGATTCGCGAAGGTTGCGTTGTCGGGGCTAGGGCAGCAGAAGGAGGCGGCGACTTTAAGCCTCTTAGGAGCTTACCTTGATCATATTTGCATCTCAGTTATGGCGGATACGGGTCTAAGGTGGATATAGCCGCCTCAATGGTCGGGGAATTCGATGTCGCTGCAACCATCTTCGGCGAAGCTTACGTTGTCGGGGCTTGGGCAGGAGAAGGAGGCGGCGGCGTTTGATAGGGGAATGAATAGATGGATTGTTGAAGATCAAAGACGAAGGAGAAATAGGGTGCTTTTTGGATGAGTAGAGAAAAAAAGCGACTACATCGATAGTCTTTATCTTCAAAGCAGCTTCCAGGTCCAATTAGGGCTAAAAAAATCGTTTGATAAGGGAATGAATAGAGAGACGACAATCTTTAATGGAAATAAGAATGAGATTGAGAAATTATAGGATTGACCTAAAGTTTCAATTACTGTTATACCCTTATGCCATTTTAAAAGTTACACTTTACTACCTATAGTTTTAGAATCAACATAAATTACCCGTTTGATAATAGCCTTAGATTTGAATATTTTAATGGCCCAGATGTGTTCTCGCGTTCTCAACCTTTTTGGCGTTCTCAATTGATCCTACTCCTATATATATATATATATATATATATATATATATATATATATATATATATATATATATATATATATATATAAAAGAAAGAAAATATATAAAAGTAAGGTTAAAATGATCTTTTTAAGTGGATTAAAGATGTGCAGTGTAATTTCTTTAAACCACAAGGATGCATCTTGTCAAATTTTCAAAGGTTGAACTGGACGTGCGAATTTAACCAAACTACAAGGACAAAAAAACTATTCTTTTATTAGTATAGGAAGATGTTTTGGGAGAATAAATATATTTTTTAAAAGTATAAATATGTTTTTTTATGTTTTTTAAAAATATAAATACGTATATTTACATTTCAATAAATATGAAATGAATGAAGTTTTTATTTTTCATTTCAAAAATTTTACAAATTTTGGAAAACTGTAAATATTATTTTTTTCTATTATACATTCAATTTGAAAAACACTTTTTTTAAAAAAAATTATTTGGAAAAATGAATCAACTGATCGCCTTGTCAAAATTATTGTGGAAATTTGGAAAAAAATTTATAAAAAAAAAAGTACCCTAATTTTTTTTAAAGTTTCGGTTGTAACGAACCTAAAGTGAAAGGTTTTTTATTTTTTTTTGAAAAACTTAATTCATTATCCCTAAGAGAAAATGATTATGACATTTTATTATAAACTAGGTGTATAACTCATGTATTATATGGATCTATTTGAAATAAAAATTAAACACAAAATTTTAAACATTTAAGAAGTTTAATTTTATAAGAAAATTTAGAAAATATTGAATTACAAAAATTATAGTGTTCTTTTTCTCTTTTAAATTTAAACAAATAATCTAGATAAATAAATAAAGAAAATTAATGAATGTTTAATTTAGTAATTTTAATATTAGAATGAAAGTTCATTAATAAAATTGATATGCATTTATTATTGCATTTAAATAGTATTTAGATTTAATAAAATGAAAAAACCATAAATAACACCTAGAATAAAAATTAATTTAAAATAACTATAAAATTACATGTGATAAAATTAATAAAAATGTAACATATGGTAAAAAGATCTTTATTTATTAGGAAAAACTATTTTATTTCAATGAATTTTCATGTTAGTACACGAAACCTGAATGAACTAGAAACATTTTGAACTAGATAGACTATAATATATCGATTGGTAACTATTCTATTTGTTTCCTACCATTAAACTCTATGCTAAATATTCGACTTTATTATTTGTTTATGTGTAATATTAAAAACGTTATACTACATGGCTTAAGAACAATTAAATTAAAAAGGGAATAAAGTAAGTTGATGAAATAGGTAAGCAAGAAAAAAAGTCAACGTCTCAGCCGTTCTTTTGGGTTTTACGCGCATTTGATTTATTCTTTTCATTTCTTCCTCCTGCAAGGCGCTTTGAGCCTTTGACACTATTCACCAACTTCACGCATTGTGTCTTTCGTGTTTTATTCCTTTCTGTGTTTCGAGCTTATTCATGTCGTACTCGAGGCAAAATTCAATTCACCATTAGAGTTTATTACGGGATTTCGAAAGAGGATTTTTTTTTGAGTCGTCTCTATCAATTGGCTGGGGTTAACGATGGTTTCAAAGCCACAAGTGAGGTTTACATTGGGGAAACAGTCGTCGTTGGCGCCTGACACGGTTTCGTGTTCGGATTCCGATTCAGATGATGGATTGGAGGCGATTGATCCTAGGGTTAGGTTGATGTTTTTCTCGAGTGAAGGCGATTTGGAAGGGATTAAGAAGCTCTTGGATTCAGGAACTGATGTTAATTTTAAAGATATTGATAATCGTACAGCTTTGCATGTAGCAGCCTGTCAAGGGTTTACTGATGTTGCTGAATTGTTGCTGGAGCGCGGCGCTGAAATTGACCCCCAAGATAAATGGGGTAGCACGGTATGATTCGAGGGTTTACACTTTACAATCAGTGTTTTGTGATTCATTATATTTTCACACAAAATTGCTTTGAATTTTGTTCCTTTATATGATTCATCCGGTGTAGGGTTTGGCCATTTATGCTTCTCTTTTTCGTTGTCTACACTTATTCAGATGTTTCTTTAACAGCCTCTTGCAGATGCAATCCATTATAAAAACCATGGCGTTGTCAAACTCTTGGAGAAACATGGTGCCAAGCATCTGGCAAGTTTTTCTCTTTGGGTTTTTTCTTCAAGTTTTAGTTATCAGATCTTCTGAAACCTCCTTTTCTCGTTTTCTGTTCTCAACAATGGAAAAACTCAGACAGCTCCCATGCATGTCAACAATGCTCGTGAAATTCCTGAATATGAAATCGATGCCAAAGAGCTTGATTTCACAAACAGTGTGGACATCACCAAGGTGAATCATCTTAGATTCATTTACTTATGTTAAATTGGTAAATATGTATGTATGAAATATGCATTTGTTATTTGTCTATATGTATCTATTTAGGGAACATTTGCCATAGCTTCATGGCGTGGAACACAAGTAGCTGTTAAAAAGCTTGGGGATGAACTTTTTACCGATGAAGAGAAAGTGTGAGTCATCAACAAACTGTTTTTTGTTGTTTTATGACTTTTATCTATAATTCTCTACATGTTCTTTTCGATTTTTGATTTTTTTTTTCTTTTAGGAGGGCATTTAGGGATGAACTTGATCTGTTTCAAAAGATCCGGCATCCAAATGTGGTTCAGTTTTTGGGTGCTGTAACTCAAAGTAGTCCAATGATGATTGTGATTGAATATTTACCAAAGGCACTCTTCACTCTACCTTCCTTTTTTCATAATTTCCAATAATACCCAAAATCCCATGATTGTTAGAACACAAGGCTTCATGTGTTCCATTTTGTTCAACTAGAAGTCAAAAGATTAAAATAATTTTTGGTTGAATTGGTTTTGGAGCATGATTAATTAATTGATTTAGATGAAAGATTGAAAGTTACACGCCTATTGATTTTTTTTTTTTTAAAATCCATATTTAATTTTATGCAATATTTCAGGGTGATCTTAGAGCATTTTTGAAAAGAAAAGGAGCACTAAAATCAATTACAGCTTTAAAGTATGCCATGGATATTGCAAGGTAGTTTCTCACTTTCTCTTTTACACTAATGTTTAAAAAAAAATGAATAAACTTTAATCTACTATTTGAAATACATATATATTATGTGTTTTAAATGAAATGAAATTTGTTTATATGCAATTTATTTATATTATTCTTCAGGGGAATGAGCTATTTGCATGAGAACAAGCCAGAACCAATCATTCACAGAGACCTCGAACCTTCGTAAGTTTTTATTACTAATAAAAAATATATTAAATAAAAAAAAATTAATCTCCGACATGAGATTTTAATATTTATTTATTTATTAATAAATCAGAAATATTTTGCGGGATGATTCTGGACATCTGAAAGTTGCCGATTTTGGAGTCAGCGAATTACTCAAAGGGACACACGCAGCTAAACACGAAAAGCCCATGTCACATCAAGACACTACTTGTGAGTCTTTTTTATTAAATTATTTAAAAATTAGATATTAATATTTAGAAACTAATTTTTTTTTTTAAATTGTTTAAATTCTTTTACAGCAGGGAGGTATGTTGCTCCGGAGGTGTTTAGAAACGAAGACTATGATACCAAAGTGGATGTTTTCTCATTTGCTTTAATTTTACAAGAGGTGTTATATCTTTTTAAAAGACTTAAATTTCATATTAGTATTGTTATTATGTGTGATTTATTGACAATTAATTTTATTTTTTTTTTTAAAATTATTTAATTAAGATGATTGAAGGATGCCAGCCATTTGTTACAACAAATGAAAGAGATGTCCCTAAATTATATGCTGCGAAAGAACGGCCTCCTTTTAAAGCTCCATCAAAGAGTTATGCACATGGGCTTAAAGAGTATGTACTTTATTTTCCCATTGCAAATTACGAAAATACCCTTTAGGGACTAAAAATGTAACGGATTATTTAATGTATAATATTTTGTATTTATGTAGGTTAATCGAGGAGTGTTGGCATGAGAATCCGGAGAGGAGACCGCCGTTCAGACAAATCATCGTTCGCTTGGAATCAATTTACAATTCCATTGACCGAAAAAAGCATTGGAAGGTCTCACTGAGTTTCTTTCTGTATTAAGTCGTTCTTTCTGTATTAAGGGGGTGTTTGGGAAAACTTTTCAATGTTAAAAGTTCTTTTTTAAAAGGACTTTTTGGCTAGTGATTTTTGTCAAAAGAAAATCTTTAAAAAGTGTTTGTATTTGCTTTTAAAGTAAAAACTAACTTTTCAAGTTAAAAAGTCCCAAAAGTCACAAAAAGATAGGATTTTGTGACTTTTGAAACACTCTCTTTTTCTTCTATACAAAAAGTCATTTTAAAAGATCTTTTTTAATACCCAAACATCTTTTGTATCTTTTCTAACTTTTTGAAAAAGTTAAAAGTTAGAAGTTGTTTTAAAAGTCATCCCAAACACCCTCTAAGTAAGTAAAAAAGAAACGCTGGTAATTATGAATACTGTATTAAGTCGTTCTTTCTGTAGGTCCAACGGTTTAGATGCTTCCGGATGATGGGAATGTGCAAGGGAGAAGATTCCGATACAAGTACAAACAACCGGTCGTCTTGGATTTAAATCACGCAACAAAATTTCAATTTTTTTTTTTTTTTTTGAAATGTACATGAACTCCCAAATGTTGCATCTAAATTTGTTTCTAAAAGTAGATTAAAATCTTTTTGGAGCATTTGAAGTTTGAAGTTTTTCTTTTTTCCTTGTAAAGCCAGACTTTTATTATTACTATTATTTTTTTGTAGTGTTTTATTTATTAACTTGTTTGGTTCGTGCGAGGGGATAGTAGTGTAATAATGGCCAATACTAGTGAATATACTTTCATTTTTACTTGTTATAGCAATATATCTGTTATTATTATTATTTTTTATCTGTTAGAGTAATTTTTTAATTAGTACAATTTAAGTAATCGTTAAAGTATTATATGTTACGTACAAAAATAAATAGAGGTAAAGAGCAGTTCATTACGTAGTATTTGGTTACTCTATGTATGTTTGGTATGTCTCTTACTACACTTATTTAATTGTACTTCCTCTTTAATAAATGAATGTTTTTTTTGTTATATGCTAATCTCTTATGAATTTTGATATTTATTATTTTGTGATATTTTTGAAATAAATATTTACTTGTTAATTTTTGACATATATGAAAATTTTCCTATATTTATATATGTAAAGTATTAAATATTATATATATGATATTAAATTGCAATAAATAAGTTTCTATTATTTTTTATTTTAAAGTTGTACTTAAAAATATTTTCTATACATTTTAATGTTTAATCTTTTTTTAAATAAATCGGTACAATACACAGTGTTATTCTTGTATACCATTATATTTAGAGTAAATTACGTGTTTTAGTCCTTTAGGCCTGATAAATATAACATCTTAGTCCAGATACGAGAATATCGTTTGGGTAATGCAGTAGTGGATAACATTCGGCCCATAAAGGCTCAAGTATGGGCCTACGAGATGAGTTTATATTCCTACTTCAAAGTTAAACTAGTTCAGTTAAATAAATGTTTAGTTCAATGTTTAATGTAAACAATCAACTTTCTAAAAGTGAATTGTTAGTTAAATTTTCAAAACACCAATATACATTCATTAATCAAAAAATTGGAATCAATACATCAGGATTCAGTTTTTCATTAGTAATTTTATCTCCAGTGTGTTATCAAGTTAATCACCAATTATAGAATTTTATTAGTAATTTAAATTACATTTTTTATGTTGCTGAAAGCCTGATAGCATCGGGAAACTTAATTTAATTAGAGGTTTGTATGATTTTGGGAACACATCCTCCCCTTCCTCTCTTTATAGACAACTAGGGGTATGTCTATGCTTTACACAAAAATAAAATTATATTGTAAAAATATTAATAGATGTATGTTGTTGAAACATAACAAATTTATTACAACATGAAATTTTCAATAATTAATCGGTTTAAAGAAATATTATGTTATTTTTAGATTAAATACGTTGAGATGAAAAAAAAAATCATTTACTAATAATCGGTTGGAAATTTCTTGTTATCATCAGAATTGAGAAAAGTTAATATTATCCCTATCCCTATTTTAATAAAAGAATATGTTGATTTTTCTTTTGCCAAGTGTTACCTTATTAGACCTCATAATTAATGTCATGTCACATGTTAATCTATTGATTATACATTTTAAATTTCAAAATTTAAAATTTTCACTCTAATTATATTAAATTAAATAACATTTGAATAAAAATAAAAATAAAAATAATACAGATTATAAGGTCACGTATTTATTTAAATCAACGATTATATATATATATATATATATATATATATATATATATATATATATATATATATATATAAAAGAGATTACTAAATTTTGCCATTTATCATTCTTTTAGAATCCAATTTGCCACGTACCATTTTCTAGTACTATTTTTTTTCTCGTTTAAACGAAAACCCAATCCCAATCTTCAATTTCTTAACTAGATTACATAAAATCCAAAACTTTCTAAATTGTACCGTGTAAATCAGCAACCAAATTTTATGAAATTATAACGCCTCTATTGTATTATTCCATGAAGATTTATTCATTGTCTCCCTTTCAGAAGATGTCACTATCGCTAGAACTCTACATCCTTCTCCACACCATTCCAAACTAAATATATCTCAATCCATAAAACTCTTAGTCGCATATCAAACGGGAACGACCACCACTACGCCATCACCATCAAACACTCACCACTGTACTGTTGTCCTTATATGTATCTCTCTTGATCCAAAAACCCTAAGTCGTACCAGTATATATCACTCACCATTGTTGCCATCCCTTCCCTTCTCTCTCTCTTTCTCTCTCTCTCTCTCTCTCTCTCTGTCTGTCTGTTTGTCTATCTCTCTCTCTCACTCACTCTCATACGATAAAACACACACACACATATCACTGATACACCATCGCCACCACCATCGCTACCACTCACCTCATCACCTTGAAAACCAGTGGAGGAGATCCGTGAGAGGAATTAAAGTTTTTTTTTTATTTTTTTTAATTTGTCATCATCCTTCTTTGTACAAAATTTTAAAATGAGAACAATAATGTAAAGTCCCGAAAACTAGGGTAAAAATTTAATTTTTAATATAATCAAAACACTCATTTATCCTTTATTTAATCATTTAGATGTATTTCAAAATAAAAACAATTATCAGAGTTCATTCCCAAAATTACGAATTAAGGAAAACAGGGGTGTATGCGCTGCGATCAAGACGAACCCTTCCCCTTCGAACCGGAAGTACCTGAAACCATAAACCACAAACTGTAAGCACAAAGCTTAGTGACTTCCCCAAATACTACATACAATACATAACATACGAGCCATACATATCATGCATACAATTGAAGGTGCTATGTGCCGACCATAGTCTTGCCATTATGCCACGAGCCGTATCATGTTTTTTCCTTGCCAGGCTAGGGGCCAAAACCCTGGGTCTTCTAGAAAAGTGTCGGGAGCCGCCTCCTGGTCTTCCATGCAAGCATCACAAAGACAACTAGAATACAATCTATAACTACTTATCTAATTAACTGCCGGAGTTTAGAATATGATCTTGCATATAGATTACTAAGAGCTACCTCCTAGTCATTCATACAAAATGCCAAGGGCCACCTATGGTCTTCCTATAATACATAAATCAAATGGTCAGACGTTGGTGCCTTCGATCCATAGTACAGTAACGAGACTCACCTCGACAGCTGAACCCATGAATAAATCTCTGACTGCTGATATGCTAGAATCCTAGCGCTATCAAACAAATAACACCAAATTAGCGATTGGGTTCCAAACCAAATCCATATATGGGGTAAAAAGACCATTTTACCCCTCGCCTAGTTTGGTCCAAGACTAAGGATCAAATTCCCAGTCATAAAGGCCCACAAACCAATGCATCTAAATCCCACTTATGGCCCAATTTTCCAAATTGGGACCAAACCCTTATATGGGCCTTAACCTAAAGCCCATTAACTTTTCCCTAATCCAAACACTTGTTTATAGATGACCCAACAAAGCCCCAATCAATCCAAGCCCATAAGATAGCCCAAACCGAAGCCCAAACATGCAAAGCCCAACATACTGAGTACGCGGGGTGTACTCAGCACGTACGTGCAACGTACTTGCTTGGAGGATTGTACGCTAAGAGTACCTGCTTGTACACCCAACCTACTCCTCGAAATCAGTACTCATCATTCCTGACACACCATACAACCTGAGCCACACAACTACAATCCCGAGCATACCACAACCTTCCCCAAGGCAACCGAAACCAACGCTAGCAGAACTCTCTAAACCCGAAGAAGAACAAATCTTTAATACCTTGTAGAAAACCACATCTACCTTTCGAACCTGAAATCTAAAATTGGTCAGACTTCCCGACAGACCGCCCACACTGAACCACTACCATGTCAAATCCTCATTGGATACTAGACTAAACAAAACACTTCCAATCCTGATTATCTTGATGCTTCCATAGGAATAAAATCATTGACCATATATAACTGCAGAACACTTATACTTGACAGAAGGCTCAGATAATCCTTCGAGTAGAAGATTTATCTCTGCAACGGTTAGACTCAAACGAGAGCCGTGCAACAGGATCAAGTCAACTACTTTGAGATTATTTAATCCAAGTTTCCAGTGGCTTAGCATTTTCCCGAATAACAAGCGACTCCACACAAGAATCACAAATCGCTAATGTTGTCCGAATCATCATGCTGCCCCAGCTGCTTTCCAAAAGCAGTCGAGACCTCCCTGGTCCCAACTTTTCTGCTAACTATCTAAAATATCAGATTTCCGCCCAGTTGCTGAGTCAAAAGACAGACACACACAGTCACCCCTTGTGACTTTCGAAAGAAAGCTTCAACTTGCAATAATTTCCCAAACTATCTTACCACCAATTCCAATGCTAAAAAATGAATGCTACAACTGTAGTCTTATATCACACCCGACCTCCTATGACCTACCATTTCCTGATTCCATGCAAGTTGTGGCCCTCCTACAGTCTTACAGACTGAACCACCCTGGTCTAAATCATCTAAAGAAATCTGTGACCAATCATGGATTTGCCACACCCTCACCGCTGCATGAAGACCGGTGAATGCTACGGCCACCCTGCAGTCTTTCAACACTCCCACGCTTACTGCCCACTAGTGAATGCTACGGGTCACCCCATAGTTGTAACATCCATAAAAATTCAAGCCAATTTAAAACTTTTTCAACCGATTAAAAACCATTAATTATTACAAAGTGTTTTCAAAATAGTATCATATCAGAGTTCCCAGAAATCATAATCATAAATCGAGGAAGTGTACGGTCATACCTTTGCCTTTCCACGGTGATCCGATGTACCTGAAACAATAATCGATAAACATAAGCTCGAAGGCTTAGCGATTTACTCCCAAAATACCCATACACACAACAATACAGTACACATACAATAACAAACAACATACTATGGGTCCAATCGTCCATCGGGATGGAACATCCCATGCCCCTCAACCATTGGGTTGGAATGCCAACATACTATGGGTCCAATCAACCATCGGGTTGGAATGCCCACCTACTACGAGTCTAATCATCCTCGGGATGGAATACTCTCAACCCACAACCATCGGGTTGGAATTCCCACACACAATACATATGTAACAGATACTATGGGTCCAATCATCCATCGGGATGGAATAGCCCAAGCCCACAACCATCGGGTTGGAATGCCCACCTATTACGAGTCCAATCATCCTCGAGATTGAATACTCTCGACTCACAACCATCGGGTTGGAATGCCCACAACCAGTTAAACATGTGCACTTATATCAGATAATCATATAACAGTCTATAGAGACAACATACTAGGGTCCTATCATCCTCGGGATGGCATACCCTCATCTACCAATCCATCATGTGCACATAGAACAGGTAATCTCCTACCAGCATACGGACAACCAGACCAACTACATGTTACTAAACATACTCGCCCCACAATGTAAACAATCTTAGGCTAAAGGATTTGATTCCACAACGGTTAGAATCAGATAAGAGCTGCGAAGCAGAACCCAACCCTTCAGCCTAAGATCCTTTAAACCATGTAAACTAGCACATACAGATAGTCATACAGACCTAACAAATCACTGATCTTAACATCATCCTAAACCGGAATACGGATCTAACATAACATCATAACACATAATCACAAGATAACTAGTGATAACAATCGAAAGGGCCGACCTTGGTGCCTTAGACCCTTGAGTATAACGAGAATAACTCACCTCACAATGTCGATCTGAACTGAAGAATCCAATTCCCGAGTCATTGTCTCACCAAAAACCCCAAACTATCCAAAATAACGAGTATTAAGTCAACAATCGGAATATCAATCTTGACCAAGGGTCCCACATAGCATAATAGTCCATTTTGCCTTTTCTCTAATTTGGGCCAAGGCCCAATACCAAATCCATGATCCAAAAGTCCACATATACATGGCCCAGTATTGGCCTAATTTTCCAAATTGGGCCCAAATCCTTATCGGGCCTTTTCTAAAGGTCTAACCCTCCCATTGGCCCAAGACTCACCAATCCAAAGAGTCCATTAGGGCCCAAACAGATGGCTTAATACCTGAAGCCCAAATCAAAGAAGCCCAAAACAGTCGTGTAAGCGGGGCGTACTCCTAAGGTACGCTCAGCGTATACAATGCCTCACATTGACCAAGATATGGGGACACCGATCGAGTACGCGAGGTGTACTCCTCTCTAAGCGGGGCGTAGCCTCGCAGGTCTTAAGCACTTGAGCTTAAACTTTAGATCCACTGCTCAAATGTGCTCTAGAACCATAAAGTCTCAAACTTTAAGACCTTGGTTGGCTGAAAAGGGCTCAATACATGGTCTTAATCCATTAAGAAATCATACAAAGAACTAGGGACCAAACTAGCTCAAGGGACCTCATTTTTATGCCTTAGGAACCATTCTAGGGTCTGAAAGGACAGCTCAAGTCGTCCAAAACGAACCATGCATTATAATGGGACTTGATGGGACAAAAGAGTACAAATAAGCTACCAAGGATAGATCTAGAAGAAATAGGCACGAAGGTAACAACTTTATACCTTCTAGAGCTTCCAAAACAGATGATGAACCAAGATCTACAAGCCAATCTTCCCTCCTTGACTCCTTGAAGCACAAGCTTCTTCTTAAAGGCACAAAAACACACTTCCAAGCTTAAGAATGATCACTAGGAGGCTAGGGTTCTCTCAAGTCAGATAAGGGAGGTGTGGAGGCTGAAAGAGATGAGAGGAAATGGTTCATAAGGTGCTTAAATACTCCACATACCCTAAAAGTTAGGGTTCCATCCTGGCATTCGTAAGGCCAACGTACACATGTATATGCCTAGCGTACTACGGTGCGCCCTAGTACGCTTAGCGTACCACATGTACGCCCAACGTACTACTTCAATTTCCCAAAATTACCACTTTGCCACTAGGGCCTCCTTTTGCCACTTCATTCCAAACCAAGGGCCAAAAATGACATAATTAATAATCTGAGGGCTGAATTTGAAGCTACTTCAAAATGGCATGTTACAACAGTCCTACAACACTTCAACTCTAACTGCCAACATAGTGGATGCTACGGGTCACCCTACAGTCTTACAACACTTCCTATTTTTCCATGGCCACCGATCATGGTCTTACCGCTTATCCATCAATCTATACACAGCTAGAGTCGAATACGCACTCGACCAAGCGCCCAAGGTAGACTTGATTCTTCCTTGGAACTCCAATTTGGGTCCACTAAAAGCTCGCTCTCCATAACCAATAAGGCGCTAAGCAACTTTTAGGAAGTTTTCCTGAACTCCCAACTCACACTGTCCTCAATCCATAGGCTCACTTAGGCCGTTCTTCCCCCTCTCCCCACGTACGGGGATGTGAAACTCAAACGTAGTTTCACTCCTGATTCTGCTCTTGAAAATCTAAATAGTTCTCCCTCACTTTGATTCAACTAAGCTCTCCCAACTCGCAAGGTTTGAAATATTCCCAATCCATCTTACCCCTTTATGATTGAACTGCTTACAACCTGCACTTACCAATGCTAGTTTTCCATTGCTAATCAATCCAAAGACTTTACAACCCTGAAGACCAGATAAACACTCTCCAAAATCCCAGCAAAACTGATAACCCATATTCTTTTAATGATACAATATCCAAATATTGAAGCTCTTTGAACTAATGCCAAGACCAAAACTCAGCAATAGACTACTTCCCTTGGCACCCCAAGGACCAACCAAACTCAATTGCTAAACCAATGAACCCAGACGATACTAGAGAACTAACCTGTTGAATCCTGACCCGTAACACTCTAAAATTTCAACCAAAATTTTCATTTTTAAAATCACATAAAACTCAATATCACATTTCTCAAAAACCACAAATATATAAATTGTCAAAACACAAGTCAACAACAGTTTGATAATATCCCATAATCCTCAAAAACATAAACTCCAAATCGTGTGTACAATCAAGCCGGTGCCTTCCCGCGATCCTAAGAAGTACCTGAAACACATATCACACAACACTGTAAACGCGAAGCTTAGTGAGTTCCCTAAAATACCATGCACAAATAATTAGCCTCTCATGGCTAAATCTCAATAAGGACCCTCCGGGGATGTGTCTCAGTGAGGACCCTTCGGTCTTACAGCTCGGGTCGGAACCTCCGATCCGGTATCTCAATGAGGACCCTCCAGTTTCACAGCTCGGGTCGGACCCTCCGGTTCGGTATCTCAGTGAGGACCCTCCGGTTTCACAGCTCGGTTTGGACCCTCTGTTCCTAACTCAATGAAGCACATATATAATATACAACATAAATCATAAAGACAAAATGCATGATATCACATTACTCAGTATAAGCACATAAGACCCTCCGGTCCATAACTCAAATAAGACCCTCTGGTTAATAACTCAAATAAGACCCTCCGATCAGTAACTCATATAAGACCCTCCGGTCACACAGTATTACCACTCAGGTAAGTATAGTGAGAAGACTCACCTTGTAAGCAAAGCAAGTAGATCTTGCACTCAACGATCGGTCTCAACTCCGCCTACATATCATAATCACGTCTAATTACCACTTTGTAATAATCACTCCAAAAATATTAAGTCAACCCCTTTACTAACTCTTGGAAAGGGTGAAAAGACCATTTTACCCCTCCATGGCCTCCATAATCCCTAATTTGACCAAACCCTAAAAGTCAACGTAAGTCAACACTCGAGTCAACAGTCCATGTTGACCTAAATCGCCGAGTGCATCTATGAGACTCGTCGAGTTCCTCCTGTTCTCAGAAAATCAGGAAAAATCCAACTCAAATTGTCGAGTTGTAGCGCGTCCAGACTATCGGGGAAAACCCTAACCGACTTGTTGAGTTGGCTCATACACTCGTTGAGTCCCTCTAGTCCAATTCTCATTCGGACGATTCTAAGAAGAAATAAAGTTCCAAACTCTAGATCTAGCCTCCCAAGGCTAAAATACCACGTAAAGCTGCAAGCTTTACATTCATGAATGGCACCTAGGGCTCAAAATGCCAAAACAAATCTCTATAGAAGGTTTCATGTTTGGAACTTGGATAATAGCTTGATAAAGCTTGGATCTTTATGCTCAAGGGACCTCATACAGTCCAGATCAGAAGTTTCACCTTCATGTCTTGCTCAAATGGCTCGAAGGCTAAAAAGGAAGATGGAAATGGCCACAAGCTTCCCAAAGAAGAGATCTAACCACACAATGATCAAGGTGATAACTTTTTACCTCCAATTAGCAACTAATACTGAAGGAACACTGGATCCAAGGCCATCCTATCATTCCAATCCTCTTTCTCCTCAAGCTCCTTCAAGATTCCTCTAAGATACACTCTCTTAGACTCTCTCTCTCTCTCTCTCTCTCTCTCCCCTCTCTCTCTCTCTCTCTCTCTCGCTCACACAAATGACACTAGCTCGTTTAGGGTTTCTCTAAGGGTGTTAAGGTGATAATGGAGGCGAAAATGAAGGCTTAAGGTCCCTTAAATAGGGCACAAACCCTAAAAATTAGGGTTTTCACACTCAGGACCTACTCATCGTGTTGGGGTCCTCCAACTCGTCGAGTAGATTCTAGAAATCCCGCGACTATCTCCATTTCTACTCGGCGAGTTGGGGCATCCAAATAGTCAAGTTGTGCTAACAAAATGAATATAATATAATCAAATATTATACCTGGGAGTCGGGATGTTACTGTTGGATAAGGTGTCTAAGTCCATAACTATTTCTGGTATGTACTTGACCCGATCCGGCATGGTCCATTTGGGTTGCATGGCACCGTGCAATTGGATAGACTAAATGAGAGAAATAACACTTGGAGATTATTAATATATTATAAGTTCTAATATATTAATAATATTATTTGATTAGTTTGATCAAGAATTAATTTAGAATTAATTATGTGATCAAAAGATAACTAATTAAATATATGGGTTGATTATGTAAATCATCCATATCTTGTATAGTGGGCTAAGACGCTCCATGGATTATCAAGTTGGGTTCCACCCATAGGATGCTCCATGGATGATCCATGGGAGTTACAAACCCATGGGTCATGGAAATGAAGAGTCATGACACATTAGGGTTTAACCCTAGATGTGTCAACACTATATAAGTAACATGTTCTCCACCTAAAATCGGCTACACTAAGAAACAAGAGGGCTTGGCCGTTTTTGAGAAGTGTGTGTTCTCTCATAAGTTCTTCCAAGAGCATTTGGTGTTGTGTGAAGCATTTGAGGCATCACACTTGGGGTGCTAGGCTTACAAGGTTTCAAGGAACACAAACAACAACAAGGTAAGTTATTCTATCTATACTTTAAGTTAAAATTGTTCCCCATGTATGCTAGATAGGAATATAACCTTGGAATTCAACTTTGCATGATAATTAGACAAACATAGATCCAAGGTTATTAGGGTTGCATGTACACTTAGGAAGTGTTAGAATGCTCAAAACGCATCAGTGGTATCAGAGCCTAGGCTTGTTTGCTTTTTATTTGTGCTTAAAAGTTGAAAAAAAAAGTCGAAAATCTTGCTGTCTACGAGTGGACTCGTCGAGTCTATAGGGGGGACTCGACGAGTTCACGTGTATCTTCAACCAACTCGGCGAGTAAATTGATGCACTCGGCGAGTAGGGTCGACTGATTGCAGAATTTCGATTTAGTTGCTGGAAATGAATTAGAAACATTACCCTAAACTGTTTTGGTAATTGAAAACTTGTTTTTGGTGGTGTAATGTTCTTTCTAATTCATTCACAACAACTAGTTATCAAAATTACAAAGTTTTAAATGTAATTTTTGATTGTGTTCATATTCATGTTCTTGTTCTTATGATGTTTTAGATGATCATAGGAATTATTTGTAACCTATGTGGTAGATTAATTCTTGATCATAATGTGTTTTAATGGAGTCCATAACTTGTCCTCAAGTTATGGAAAACCAAGAGTCACACTTGAATTAAAACCATTAAAACAAACACAAGAGTTAGAAAAAATGAAGAGTCTTCATTTTATTACTCTATTAAACTCATAAGTTACAAGAAATGAAAAGTTTTGAAAGTTACAAAACTTGCCCTCAAGTTTTGGAACAAGAAAAGTTAAGTTAAAACTTTAAGTTCCAACCCCTAGAATTTTAAAAGTTAAAATTCAACCCTTATACTTATATTATGATGATTTAATAATTATATATATATATGTATAAGAATAAAGTCGTCTTACCGCTAGTACGCCTCATTCACGAAGCCGGTCTATAAGGTGGGTATAAGGTTGTTGCCTAAAAAATTGTGACTTAATGGGTGTCTACTCTCACCCACCGCTTGCTTGACTGGTGGAGGGTCGTTAGCCGAACGGGTAAGACAAGGACTTATGAATTCTCATTCAAAGTATGATGAATATAATAAAGTAACTAAATGTTTTATTAAATTCCCAATCTTAGTTACTTTATGAAAATGTGAATAAGGTGCTAATCAATGAAATTACACTTTACACTTTGTCTAAGTCGTTGGTGGAGCGTGTGTGGTTAACCGGCACACTAACTTGGACTTAACAAGGTAGGTAAAGGGTGACTTAAGGTTTATTATAGTATCGGTGGAGCGTGTGTGGTTTACCGGCACATCGATTGAGTGATAAACTTTAAGGGTACCAAGTGATTTGCATGGTTACTTCACACCTCGTTTTGTGATCCTCGGTATCCCAGTCACAAAACTTGGAGGGCACTCTCGAGATTGAAACATGCCTTTGAAAAGTTCATTGAATCTCAAAGAATCTAGGAATTTCTAAAAACCAATAAAACCTAATGTCTAATATTTCGGTTTTCGTGGTGGAAATTGGTGAATCGTCATTCACCTACCTTTCAAATATGGTATAGCTTAGATTACGGCATACCTCTTCTAAGTTATATTATATTGTGATTGGATCCTAGCCTTAATATTACATTTGAGTGTTTTATTAAGGACTCTCTTAAATCTATGCTAAACTTGTTCTCCTCTTTCAGATGTCTTCAAATAATGCTTCTGGCTCGAATCCTAATGGCTCCTTTACTCTTATGAGTCTGTGTGGGAAAGTCACCTTTGATGGATCCAACTTCAATGAATGGATCAGAAACATCAGGATGATTACCCGCTACGAGGACAAAGAATATGTCCTTGACAAGGAGCTTAAGGAAATTGATGAGTCCACTGCAACTCCCCAGGAGATCGCTGACTTTCATACTCATGAAAGAGATGCAACCAAGGTGGGTTGCATCATGTTGGCCACAATGACAACAGAACTCCAAAAGTCCTATGAGGATTTCTACCCTTATGAAATGCACCAAGATTTGATGGAAAGATACCATCAAAGTGCACGAAAAGAGAGGTACGAAATCATCTGCTCCATGATAACAACCATGATGAAGGATGGAGATTCCGTCACGAGCCACATGCAGAAAATGCAAAGGTATGTGGATCGTTTGCTGAAGCTTAATGTGAACTTCCCTGAGGAGCTTGCAATAGATATCATTTTGCACTCCTTACCATCGTGCTATGATCAATTCCGCATGACATATCACATGAACAAGGAAGAGGTCACCCTTAGCAAACTTCAGGGACTTCTCAAGACCGCAGAAACAGGTCTTAAGGGGAAGTCGGTTGCTATCACTCCTACTCCAAACTCAACTCCGGTTTTGGCAATCGGGAAAAGTCGAGGGAGGAAGAGAAAGAGATCTTCGAAGGGTACCAAGGCTCGGACCCTTGATGGCTCTTCTTCAAGCGGAACCAAGAAAGGTTTCATTACTCCTTCTTCTAACCCAAAAGAGGCTGAATGCTTCTATTGCCATGAAAAAGCTCATTGGAAGCGGAACTGCCCAAAGTACCAGCAGGATGTGAAGGATGGGAAAGTCAAACCCAACCATGCAGGTATTTACACTATCATTTCTAATAACTCACCCCATTCTAAATCTTGGGTCCTTGATACCGGTTGTGGTATTCATATTTGTTGTGACTTGCAGGGACTAAGAAGAAGTGAGGATGTGGAGCAAGGAAGAATAAACTTGATCATGGGGAACAGGAAAGCTTCACCTGTCACCAAGATTGGAGTTTATACTTTATCGCTCAGTAGTGGGTTTAGTTTAGATTTGAATAAGTGTTGTTACTCGCCAGAAATGGCAAGAAATATTATTTCCTTTCATGCATTGTACAAACAAGGTTTCACCTTTTCATTTGATAATGAAGTTGGTTCTATTGATGCTTTCTTTAATAATGTTCTTTATTTTAAAGCATTACCTTGTGATGGTGTGTATGAAGCTGTGTCTGTTGTAGATAACTCAGGAAATAATGTTTTGTGTATTGATTCTACTAATAATAATAACTTGGATAAAGCATCATTATGGCATTGTCGTCTTGGACATATAAGCAAGAAACGCATAGGCCAACTCCAAAAGGATGGAGTCTTGGAGTCGTTTGACCTAAAGTCAAATGATAGTTGCGAATCATGCTTACTTGGAAAAATGACAAAGTCACCCTTCACAGGCTCGTGTGAAAGGGGTGAAGGTTTGTTGGACCTTATACACACAGATGTGTGTGGACCATTCAAACATGCCACAAGGGATGCTAATCGTTATTATTTGACTTTTACTGATGATTACAGTAGATATGGATATGTCTACTTAATCAAGCATAAGTCAGAGACTTTCAAGAAGTTTAAGGAATTTAAACAGGAAGTCGAGAATCAATTGGGCAGGAACATTAAGATGCTTCGATCCGATCGGGGTGGTGAGTATCTTAGTTCAGAGTTCCTCGACTATCTAAGGGAATGTGGGATTGTCTCACAATTGACACCTCCCAGGACACCGCAGTTGAATGGTGTGGCTGAGAGGCGTAATCGAACCTTGTTGGACATGGTTCGTTCCATGATGAGTCGAGCTTCGCTAGCAATCTCATTCTGGGGGTATGCCTTAGAGACTGCCACCCATATCCTTAATCTAGTCCCTACAAAGAAAGTTCCCAAAAATCCTCACGAGATGTGGACTGGTAAAGTACCTAAACTAGACCACATCAAGATTTGGGGTTGTGAGGCTTTCGTGAGATGCGAGACTCATGATAAGCTCGAACCCCGAAGTGAGAGGTGTATTTTCATCGGCTACCCACAGCAATCCTTTGGTTACCTCTTCTACAGACCTAGTGACAATGTGGTCTTTGTAGCAAGAAGAGGAGTCTTTCGAGAAAGAGAGTTTATAAGCCAAGGAGACAGTGGGAGGCAAATTGATCTTGAAGAAATTCAAGAGTCAAGTGGTGATGGAACTTCAAACTCTAGCCCTCATCTTGAGGAGGAAACTCCTGTTGAGCCAATCGACGAATCTGTACCTCTGAGGCGTTCCACGAGAGTTAGGAGTGCACCTGAGCATTACTATGGATTCCATATTACTGCAGAAGGTGAGACACTTATTAGTGATGGGACACTAGTAAGTTAAGATGACCCTAACAGCTACGAGGAAGCCATGGCAGGCCCCGAGTCTGCTAAATGGAAAGAGGCTATGGATAGTGAGATACAATCCATGTATGATAATCAAGTTTGGAACTTGGCTGAGAATGTACCAGGTCGAAAGATTGTAGGGTGCAAATGGGTCTTCAAGAAGAAGACCGACATGGATGGTAAAGTACACACTTATAAGGCTAGACTGGTTGCAAAGGGCTTCTCTCAAATTCCTGGAGTGGATTATGATGAGACCTTTTCTCCGGTAGCCAAGATTAAGTCTATTCGGGTTCTGTTAGCCATAGCCGCATTTCATGACTATGAAATTTGGCAAATGGATGTCAAAACCGCTTTCCTTAATGGAAAGTTGGCTGAAGATGTTTACATGAGTCAGCCAGAGGGTTTTGTCAGCAACGAGTACCCTAATAGAGTGTGTAAGCTTGAGAAGTCCATTTATGGATTAAAGCAAGCACCTCGCAGATGGAATCTTTGCTTTGATGAAAAGGTCAAGGAATTTGGCTTTTCTAGGAGTGAAGATGAATCTTGTGTGTATGTCAAGGCTAGTGGGAATATAGTTAGCTTTTTGGTATTGTATGTGGATGACATACTACTCATAGGAAACGACATTCCAACCCTGCAGGAAGTAAAGTCCTGGCTTGGAAAGTGTTTCGCTATGAAGGACCTTGGTGAAGCTGCCTATATTTTAGGGATAAGGATCTTGAGAGATCGGAGTAAAAGACTAATTGGACTTAGTCAAAGTACCTACTTGGATAAGGTGCTGAAGAGATTCAGCATGCAAGACTCCAAGAAAGGAGAGTTGCCCATCCAGAGTAACGCCAAACTGAGTAAGACACAAAGCCCTAGCACTAAGGCTGAGATAGCATAAATGAGTCGAGTACCTTATGCTTCGGCTGTAGGATCGATCATGTATGCTATGACGTGTACTCGACTTGATGTAGCTTTTGCCCTGAGCATGGTTAGCAGGTTTCAGGGGAACCCTGGCAAGGCACACTGGACTGCGGTAAAGAATATTCTCAAGTACCTACGAAGGACTAAGGACTGGGTCCTTACCCTCGGTGGGAGTGATGACTTGAGAGTTGTAGGGTATAGTGATGCTAGCTTCCAGACTGATAGGGATAACTTCCGCTCTCAGTCGAGCTGGGTCTTTACCCTAAATGGAGGAGCAATTTCTTGGAAGAGTTCCAAGCAAGAGACAGTGGCAGATTCTACTTGTGAATCAGAGTATATTGCAGCTAGCGAGGCGGCAAAGGAGGCGTTATGGCTGAGGAACTTCATTGGAGACCTTGGAGTTGTACCAGCTATTAAAGAGCCAATGGAAATTTTCTGTGATAGTGAAAGTGCTGTTGCCTTAGCCAAGGAACCAAGGGATCACGGGAGATCTAGACACATCGACAGAAAATACCATTTCATCAGACATCGGATCGAAGAAGGACTCCTCGTGGCAAAGAGGGTATCATTAGATGAGAATCCGACAGATCCCCTCACGAAGGGACTGACTCGGGTTAAGCATCTCCAGCATGCTCGGAGCCTAGGGCTGAAGGATGATATTAGATTTAGTAGTTAGATAACCTCGAAATTTGTAAAGTGTAATTGACATCTGATGATGAATAAAAGTGTTTTATTTATGAGTAAAGTGTTGCTATCTCTTGTCGATCGTTTACTATATTTCTTTTGCATGTTTTGACTTCCAGAATAATTTTTGTTTGGTATAACATATTATTCAAACCTCCACAGTCGGTCATATGTCGGAAGTAGATATGAATCAAGACTGTCATGTTTGGTTGTAGAGGTCTTGGACAAGGCTACAACAATCATGAGTGATCAAAAGTTCTGAGCATTGGACTCAACCCACGCTCACTGGAATCACTTCATGGAATTCTATCTCGAGTGATCGTGAGACGGTAATATCGTATAAGTCTTCAAACCTAGAGATATGATTTGTTACTTACAAGTTGGTTATGCATTGATTGTACGAAAAAACGCATTGGTAACTCGATGTTATAAATCGTGCTCTTGTGTGTAATTCAATGAGTGGTAGAACAAACATATGAGTCGAAGTTTATCTGTTCCTTCTTGGATTAGAAGCTGATATCTGGTCCCCTCGATGATTTTGTTTTGACCTATGTACCGGGCCCGGTCAGAACTAAGTTGATGTGTTCAATTAAGTTCTTTGTCGAACAAATCGGAAATCGGGAAACAAACTGTTGGACAATAAGTAAGACATTGTTCCATGTATTTGTCCGACTGATATCTAGAACAGAGGATTATATGATCACTTATCTTAAATGGCGTACCATCATCTTCTCAGTTCCGAGAAACCTTGTAAAGAGCTACGATTGCCGATCGGTTCCTGAAGTCATACTTGCAGTAATAGTTATTAGACTTATCCAAGTGGGAGACTGTTGGATAAGGTGTCTAAGTCCATAACTATTTCTGGTATGTACTTGACCCGACCCGGCATGGTCCATTTGGGTTGCATGGCACCGTGCAATTGGATAGACTAAATGAGAGAAATAACACTTGGAGATTATTAATATATTATAAGTTCTAATATATTAATAATATTATTTGATTAGTTTGATCAAGAATTAATTTAGAATTAATTATGTGATCAAAAGATAACTAATTAAATATATGGGTTGATTATGTAAATCATCCATATCTTGTATAGTGGGGTAAGAGGCTCCATGGATTATCAAGTTGGGTTCCACCCATAGGATGCTCCATGGATGCTCCATGGGAGTTACAAACCCATGGGTCATGGAAATGAAGAGTCATGATACATTAGGGTTTAACCCTAGATGTGTCAACACTATATAAGTAACATGTTCTCCACCTAAAATCGGCTACACTAAGAAACAAGAGGGCTTGGCCGTTTTTGAGAAGTGTGTGTTCTCTCATAAGTTCTTCCAAGAGCATTTGGTGTTGTGTGAAGCATTTGAGGCATCACACTTGGGGTGCTAGGCTCACAAGGTTTCAAGGAACACAAACAACAACAAGGTAAGTTATTCTATCTATACTTTAAGTTAAAATTGTTCCCCATGTATGCTAGATAGGAATATAACCTTGGAATTCAACTTTGCATGATAATTAGACAAACATAGATCCAAGGTTATTAGGGTTGCATGTACACTTAGGAAGTGTTAGAATCCTCAAAACCCATCAGTTACAACTCTCCCCCACTAGAATCAGACTTCGCCCTCGAAGTCATTCTTCGGAAACAACTCTAGGTACTGCTCGCGTATCTTGGACTTTGGCTCCCAAGTCCACTCGGATCCCTTTCGATACTGAGACTAAAGCTAAACCAAGGGCACCTCTTTATTCCTCAAGACCTTCGACTTCCTATCCAAGATCGCTATTGGCTTCTCAATGCATTTCAGGCGATCATCAACCCGAATGTCCTTTAAAGGGACCACTGCTGTCTCATTAGCTACACACTTCCTTAGCTGTGACACATGGAAGGTGTTATGAATCTAACTTAACTCTGTAGGCAGCTCTAACCGATAAGCTACCTTACCCACTCGAGTTATCACTCTGGAAGGACTGATGTATCTAGGGCCCAGCTTGCCCCGCTTCCTGAATCAGATCACCCATTTCCATGGTGATATTTTCAGTAGGACATAATCCTCGATGTGGAACTCTAGCTCCGAATGTCGCTGGTATGCGTAACTCTTATGAAGACTCTGGGCCGTCAGCAACCTTTGTCTGACTTGCTGGATCTACTATATTGTCTTGAGCACTATCTCTTTGCTCCCCATCACTCTCTGCCCTACCTCTTCCAAATAGATGGGGGTCCGACATCTCCTCCCATATAAAAGCTCAAAGGGAGGCATACAAATACTGGAGTGATGGTTGTGGTTAAATGAAAACTCAGCCAAGGGCAAGTAGGTATCCCGACTTCCACTAAAGTCCATAACAAATGCATGTAGCATGTCCTCGAGCGTTTGAATCGTCCGCTCGCTCTGACCGTCTATCTGTGGGTGGTAAGTGGTGTTGAAATGCAACCGGGTACCCAACTCCTCATGAAATTTCTTCTAGAACCTAGAAGTAAAACACACATTCCAATCTGACACTATCAATGTTGGCACCCCATGCTGTGCCACCACCTCTTGAATGTAGATCTCGGCCAATTTCTCCGTAGAAGAGTTGTCACTTATAGCCAGGAAGTAAGCACTCTTCGTCAACCGATCTACAATCATCCACATCACATCAACACCTCACTCAGTCCTCAGTAACTTGGTAATAAAATCCTTGGAAATATTCTCCCACTTCCATAGAGGAACCTCCGAAGGCTGCAACTTTCCATGAGGACGCTGATGCTCTGCCTTGACTTGGCGACAGGTCAACCATCTCTCGATTACCCATTGTTGGAGCATGAAATTCTCTACAAATAATGAGTGATAGTTAGGTTTATTATTTTCCCTTTATTGTATTGTTTGTATTTCTCTCTCCTATATAAAGAGAGAGTTGGTCATTTTATTTGTAAGAGTTCATAAATGTAGCTTTTCTAGAGAGAGAAAGTGGTGGGATCTCTCCTACCTAGGGAGAGTTTTCTGTCACACTAATGCTCTTCATGTCTAATATTTTATCTCTCTTTTCTAATATGTGTAATTTCTCATCATATGTTCTTCATTTACACATTTTTATATCTGTTAAATCTCGAGATATTATTCTTCCGCATCCACCGATCGTTCAAAATGGGTTCTAACAATTGGTATCAGAGCCGTACCTTGAAGGTTCAAGCGATTAGTTCAAGGGAACGACTCCCGTTCGGTGATTATCTTGAAGATATTTCGGATTTTTGCATGAATTTTCGAGTCCAAATAGGAAATTTTATGATGAGTTTTCTATTTTTTGGTGTTGATTTGTGCTTAAGAAGAATAAAAAAATAGTTGTTGATGTTCGTTCATTTTTTTGCTGAAAAATCCGAGTTTACATGTTCTTAATGTTCTTATTTTGCTGTTGAAGAAATGAAGAAAAAGGGAGAAGAAATTAATTTTGTGGTCTTAAAAGGTTGAAGATTTATTCCAGGAGATGTTTTATTCTTGGAAATAAGACACAAATTATGGGCTTTTATTAAAGAATGTGGAGAAAAGCAAATTTTCTTGAAGATTTTTTACCCATCAACTCTTAGGTGCTGTTTGTTTTTTCGAAGAGAAAATGTCTGAAGTCTGCGGACCACCACTGCAACCCTTTGTAGCAGAAGAGGTTGAACAAATGGTGCATCATTTAATAAACAGTATGTTTGTTTTTTAATGTCTGCAGACTGCTGCAGTAAGTTAAAGTAAGACGTGAAGAGGTTTGAAGCAGTTGGTTTAGTGCTGTGCCACGCAGCACACACGCAACAGTTTTTAAGTCAGAAGTCTTCTGAAAAATAAACAGCTGCGAAGGGCCAAGTGCTGTGCGTGTGCTGCGCTGCGCAACAATAAGCAATCTGAAGTGGTTTTTTTTAAAAACAAACATCGCCTTAATCTTCATGAGGTATGAAGCATTTATTCCTCAAATTTTCTTATTGTGAATATTTAAATTGAAGAGTTTTGACGTGTTTAGTTGTTTGCAAAAAGAATAATGTCCTTATTACTCTTTTGGGTAAATAGTACTCCATTATTTATTCCCTAAAAAGACAAAAACCATGTGACTTGGCAAATCCCATCACCTTTTGTCCCCTTAAAACCCCCTCCACACTTCTCTTGTTGCCTCTTCAAGGCCACTTTTTGACCCAAAATGCTTTAAAAAGGATTCCTCTCATTAAAATATGAATAAATGGTCTTTTTGGCATCATTTTTTCATGAAAAATAGCATTTTTCGTCATCAAAATACCCCTTCTCGGGACCCCGAACCGCAACCAAAAACGGCCTACCAGAGCCTCCTAAGAAGCCTCCCCGCAGCCCCTCTCAGCCTTGTTACCGTAGCCCCTCTTAGGCCTTGGTACCGCAACCCCTCTTAGGCCTTGGTACCGCAACCCTCTTAGTCCAACCGAGAAAACCGCAACCTCATTTTCCCGTTTGACCGAAGTCCCTCTTAGACTGCTGATCGATGCCCCACTCGGATCGCAGCCTTGGTTCGCAGACATCCGCTTCTTCCGAAAGAAGTCACTTCCAGCTTTTCGGATCCCAGCTCGCAATTTGCAGTTCGGACTGCAGTCTTCTCCTTCGCCTACCACAACTGACTTGCCTTGCCCATCTCGCACCGCAACCAAAGTTCGCTCTGATCCACAACCACTTCATCCGCACCCACCCCTCTCATCCACTACCACCTCCCTTGACCTGTAACAACTCCTCTTGCCTTCGGTCCTTCTCAACTCCGACCCTCTTCCTCCTTTAGCCTCCCTCTTTCTCTCTTCCAACCTCCTTTCTCCTTCTTTCCTTCCCTCCTTCCCTCTCATCAGCCCTCCTTTTTTTTAAAGCCTTATTTTATTTTTTTAACTCTTTTTTTACACCAAATTAATTTAGAGTAAATTAAACAAATGGTCCCTATGGTTTGGGGTAATTTGCGTGTTTGGTCCCTAACTTATTTTTTTTAACTTAGAAGGTCCATATTGTTTGTTTTTATCATGCATTTGGTCCCTACTATTTATTTTTGTTACGCGTTTGGTTCCTACCTTACCTAAAAAGACTATTCTTTAAATAGGGAAAAATGATAAGGTAAAGTGAGAGGGAAGAGGTTGAGGGTGTGTTTATTTAAATAAATTAAAAAATCAAGGGAAAAATAGTCTTTTTAGGTAAAACAGGGACCAAGCGCGTAACAAAAACAAACAGTGGGACCTTCTGAGTTAAAAAAATAAGTTAGGGACCCATCGCGTAATTTACCCTAAACCATAGGGACCATTCGTGTAATTTACTCTTTATTTATTATTTTTTTTGCCAA
Organism: Lactuca saligna; assembly: GCF_052625555.1. Taxonomy (NCBI): domain Eukaryota; kingdom Viridiplantae; phylum Streptophyta; class Magnoliopsida; order Asterales; family Asteraceae; genus Lactuca; species Lactuca saligna. Next base: position 59,459,112 of record NC_136420.1, on the reverse strand, counting down.
TTATTATTTTTTTCAGCCATTTTTTTTATTTAGCCAATTATTTTTTTTAACACCAATTTTTTTTATTTAGCCAATTTTTTTTTATTAAAACCATTTTTTTTAAAACCATTTTTTTTAACACCAATTTTTTCCACAACCCAACCTTGGATAGTCACATTGGTTTACTTCATGCTGATTATTTTGGAAGAATTCTATTCTTTCCATAAAGATTACTCCATACGGCAGTCGGACTTCATATTATTTTTTGTGACGTTTGCACCGCAACGGTGACTGATCAACAAAGTTGTTTCACATTTTTCGCTTTATGGGATTTTTATGACTTGTCGCTATTGATCTTCGGTTGACGAATCATCTATCTTGAGCATGTGGACTTTATTTTCTATTGATGACGACTTTGAGAGTTCCGACACCGCAGTTTGGCTATATCGGTATCTTTTTGGCACAACATAGATTTTTTTTATCATGCAAAGTTATTCTCGTTTCTTTGGTATTTGTTTGAGCAGCTTCCAACAACTGAATCACCCAACTATAGATGACCGTAGAGTATCTCTTTACTCTCTTTCTCGTGTCTTATCGAGACCCTTTATACATCTAGGGAGAACCTTCTTAGCTCTTGGTTTCTGACACTCTTCATCCCGATGATATATTTAATTTTGATATCCGGTCTTTGGTTATCAAAAATAGGGAGAGAGTATTATGATATCATCAGGATATGGTTTTTATGATTGTTTGAGTTTGGATTTTTGTAGACTTCTAAAGACAGTGATTTATTTTGTGATGAGATGTGAAACTTATTTTTGATCTTCACGGATCAAATTTTTGGCATTACTAAATGTTTCCTGGTTCCATATTATGTTTGTATATTTGTATTGCTTCAAATATATAATTAATTAAAAATCATGGATATGTCATATTATCCATGTAAGTCTCTTTCAAAATGCAAATTGTCTATCTTATCACTTTATATTTTAGTATATGTTTAACATTTTAATTATAATAGTAAGCGTTTTTTAAAAGTTTTCTTTCACTTAATAATAATAATAATAAATGGTAAATTAGAAAAATCATGGATATTTTATATTATCAATGAAAGTCTCTTTTGAAATGAAAATTGTCAATCTATCACTTTATTAATTAGTATATGTTTCATATTTGAGTAATAATATTTAATGTTTCTAAAAAGTCTTCTTTAAATTATTAATAATAATATGTGATTTAAATTAATGAGCAATAATTTTAAATGATCATAATATCAAATTAAAAATTATGTAATGTTAGCTACAAATAAATTGTATTCTAAATAATCATCATTTTTAAAATTAGAAAATAATTGCATAAGTAAAAATTTTAAATTAATCAATCATAATATTGTTTTATAAATAATACTAAATAGATAACTATATTTAAATCTATTAATGAGGAATGTGAGTTGATGTTAATGAATAATATTATTCAAAATAGTTGAGATTATATATATATATATATATATATATATATATATATATATATATATATATATATATATATATATATACACAAAATTTAGTGTAACATATTATGTTAAAGTTAATATTAATAAATAATCATTTTAAACATATATTTTTCAATATTTTAATAATCTATTTTTAACCTACACCGCGTAAATGTGCGGGAATTCGTCTAGTGAATGTGTGGTGAACATGTAGTGGGGGGTGTTGTGCCACATACGTGACATCACTTTTATAGTAAATACATTGTAACCATACCATATGGCCTAAGTAGATAAAGATTAAAGTCATTAATTTAGAGGAGGATTATAGACTTCTAAATACCACTTTCAATATTGCGTATAAAAAGTGTTTAGAAAATTATAAAAAAATAGTAAAAGAATATATTTTTTAAATTTTTTTAGTTTTTATTGATAATATTTTTATTAATTTGTTTTTTTTTTTTATCATTTTGTTGATGTATGTTTCTTACATTACTTTACTTTATAATTCTAAATAAATCAATTTTATTGTCATTATTATTATTTATGTTTTTTTTAGTTTTTTAAATGTTATATTCAATGTTTTAAAACCCGGGTTTTTAGTTGACCCGATGTGATGACCAAGTTGATTAATAAATCAATACTAGTTTATTTTTTCAACCGTTTAATACACGAATTATAACCAAGTTGATTAATAAATCAATCCGCGCAAAAAGAAAAAAAGATTGTGAATCCCGACTTAAAACAACAAAAAATTAATGACCTTTGAAGAAATTCATGCAAGACGACTTCAGCCCATCTGACTCGTTCTACACTTCTACTATATATTTTGGTTTGGTTTTTAGTATTTTGTATTTGAAAATTTCAAGATTTATGATTATTGCTTTTCTTGATAGTGAAAATGTTAGATTTTTTAATTTTATCATTAGATTTTCTGAATAACAGAAAAATCTTTATTTATTTATTTATTTATTTTTTAACTAAAAAAACAATGCAATTAGAGATCCAAAACGAAGAGTGACCTTTTGAAGACATTCATGCAAGACGACTTCAACCATCCAAACTCATTCTACAGTATATTTTGGTTTTTAGTATTTTGTATTTGAAAATTTCATGATTGATGTTTATTGTTTTTCTTCATATTGAAAATGTTGGATTTTTATTGCTATAATTAGATTTTCTGACTAACAGAAAATTGGTTTTTTTTTTTTTTTTTTTTTTTAATTTATTTTATTATTATTATTATTTATTTATTTTGTAATTTAATAAACTAAAAACAATGCAATTAGATATCCAAAACGAAGACCATCCATCACAAAAAGGTTCCTCGTCGATTCGTCGCTACACTCTCTGAACCCTTAAACCCTTTGAAATCTGTCGTAAAATTGTCCATCGCAAAATTGCTATGCCACACCGTTACCAACCCATCTATTCAATTCTGTTGCAAATTCGTTGCCAAAGATCAATAACAATTTTTTTCGCAATTTTTTGGTTGTTTAAACTTCGGTTCATGCTTTTTGGAAAATAAAATGTATCATGCTGGCGATTGATAGGTCCATCGTTGATATGGGAGATTCCATTGCAACTTCAATCGCTAAAAATTAGACACGCCAGAAATACTACGGATATACTTCTAAGAGAACACACATGTATTAGCAATGAAAGTGTCCCTATGTGAAAGTCGTTTTTGTTGTAGTTTACAAAAACATTGTTTTTTGCACTCAAAGTAAATACAAGAACAGTTATCTACAGAAAATTGATTAAATTATACTCAAACACCTGCTATTCATAATGTAATTAAAAAAACTAACTAATTAAGCAGTAACGTACTCATTAATCGTTGTGTAACTAATTAATTGCATAATTACATTTTGTATATTCTAATAAACATAAACATTTTTTCACTCAAAGTGAATATAACAACAGTTATGTACAAAAAACATGAGTAAATTACACTAGCACACCTGCTATTATAATGCAATTAACACAACAAGAAACGGCACCATTAGCTACCTCTCTTTAGCGACGACAATATCTTTAACGACGACATCAGAGGAGATGCGCCCTTTGTCGCCGCTGAAGGTTTTTATCGTCATTAAAAGAGGCGTCGCTAATACCATCCACTGGTGATCCGTACGTCCCACATGAAATTGGATCGTGACCATACATTTGTACAATGAAACGTTACAGCTAAGGTTTATTCTCGGGGGAAGCAATAGCAACGACATCAATTGCGACTCCATGTCGCCGCTAAGGCTATCAAATAGAGTGACCCACGATATAAGAAATCTTAGCCCTATGTTTTTTTCTTGATCTAACGGCTTATACTTACATAGAAAAGGCGTACCACTTTCCCTCAAAAAGGTCGCAGCTAAAGTCATTGCCGCAACACGACAACCTCTTTTGTTCAATCGATTGGATAGATATTTTTTAGAATGTGTTAGGTGCTTGAAGGGACATGTGAGAGGCATTAGGCCTAAGCCTCCCTCTCAGTGATAATCATAGTGACAAGCACCACAACCAACTCGATCACATACTTATTAAACTCTTAAAGACTTTGGTGAACTTTGGTCACTTAGTACTTTGCAACTTTGCTATATTGTTAATGGTTAATGCATTTATTATAATTTGTACTTTGGAGCTTTGTTATATTGTTAAGAATTTAATGCATTTCGTAGTAAATTTTTTGTAGTTTGGTACTTTGTTTATTTGTTAAGTGATGTTAAATTGTTAATGATTTAATCTGTTTGTTGCGACTTAATTGATTTGATAGTTTGATAGTTTGTTAAATTGTTAATGATTTAATGTGTCTGTCAGTTAAATTGATTTGGTAATTTCATAGTTTTAACTTTTATATATATATATATATATATATATATATATATATATATATATATATATATATATATATATATATATATATATATATATATATATATATATATATATATATATATATATATATAGTAAGACATGAATGTTAATGGTTTTCTTTAAAACCTGCCGTTTGTAACAGCAATTGGAGATATTATTCGTTCATTTAAAAACCAAGTCAACATCAAAAACAACATGAGCAATGACGACGAAGAAGACGACGATGGGGAAAAGAGTAATATGTTTTGTTGTATGTTATGGTTGATGTTATTATGTAAGATATTATGGATTTATTAGATCGTTTGTGGATTAAAACGTTAAAACTGCACAATTATGGATTAGATATATTTTGTTTTATGTTATTTGATTATTTATGTAATGTAGTTTATTTATTTTTATAATCTAAATCATCATTTGCGACAGCAAGCAACATTTGCGATGCCTCATGACTCCAGCAACTTGGCCGGAGAAACTCCGACTGGTGTACCCGAAAGGTAATAGCGACACGAGGTAATACCGACGACCTATTTGCGATGGCAAGTCGTTCGTAAGGTATTAGCGATGGTTTTTAGTACCAATTTCGATGCATTTTATCGTTGCTAAAAGTGAGCTTTTTGTTGTTTAAAAGAACTAACAATGAAAGTAGCTCTTTAATAATTGTCTAACTAAATAACTAAATAATTATCCTTTGTATATTATAATACACATACATTTTTCTCACTCAAAGTGCATATGTACAAGAACAATAGTGTACATATTCTCCCTAATAAATGATAATAAATTAAGATCTTTTTGCCACATGTTATGTTATCATTTATTTTGTCATATGTAATTTTGTGATTATTTTAAATTAACTATTATTCAACATGTTATTTTACGGTTTTTTTATTTTATTTTATTTTATTAAATTCTATATAGAATTTAAATACAATAATAAATACATATCAACTTAATTAAAGAACTTTTACTTCTAATTTTAAAATTACTAAATTAAAGATTTATTAATTTTTTAAATTTATTTATCTAAGTTATTTGTTTAAATTTAAAAGAAAAAAATTATTTTTTATAATTCAATATTTTCTTACTTTTAAAAAAAAAATTCAAACTTTTAAATGTTTAGAATTTTTATTTAGCTTTTCTTTTAATTAAAATACATGGGTCTCACTGGTAATTGATTAAATTATACTCACGATCGAGCCTCCAATTTATAATGTAATTATAGGCGTACTAACTAAGCAAGCAACTCACTAACAGTTCTCTAACTATTTTATTACATGGTTTTCCTTTGTATATTCTAATTTAATAAACATATACAATTTTTTCACTGACGAAGAGACTACATAACAAAATTTGTTAACATAACTTTTGATCTTTTTCATTTAACGTACTATTGGTTTCCTCATTCATCATATAAAGAATAAAGCCCGCAAATTCTTTAATTTGAAAAAGGGGTGGACCTTTTAAAATTATTAATCGCATAATTTTTGTTTATATGGATTATTTACCCAAGAAGAATGATAGTTTTGGAAAGATGGAATTGAAGATAGAGTTAGTTTTACTTGTTTGAGAAATATTGAAAAGAGGACACTCGAGATATGCATGGTTGTTCAATGTTCATGATGTTTTCAGCTTATTTTTGCTTGCAAGTTATCCATTTCACAACTCTTGTACATGATTACTTCCTTAATGTGATATATGACTCAGAAAATGGTGTTGTTGTGGTTATTTATTACATGTATCCGGATTTGGCGACACTCATTTAAGGTGTCTTTAAACCAGATTTCCATTTTTTGCATAGTTCTTGGTCCCTTCATCTTCCTAGCAATCAAGTGGACTCTCAAATAGCTAAAAAGTAGGACTTGGTACTTTTGCCTGTATTTCTTATGATTTCATGTCACGTTCTTTCTCAATTTCCCTTATTATATCATAACTTTTTTTATGAAAAAATATATGAAGAGAAAAGGCAATATCGATATCGTTGACTGTTCAATACATGGACTTGTTTGGATTCATAAAATGCATGCCAAATCTAGTTTCCAAGACTATATCCTCTACGTGTTGGCTTTTGTTTTGTGTTTTGTCAAGGAAAGTTTTAGATCATGAGATACGCCACCTTACCAATCAACATATGGCTAAACCATGAATGAGGCACATTGGTTCTTCTAAATCTTCCAAAGATTATGATCCGTTATGCCTGATAACGTAACAAAATTACTGAGAAAAATACAAAGACGACAACCTCAGCTTATGCACTTTAAAATATTTGCCTGACACATTTAGGCTTCTTAGAGATTAATAATGGATGGAAGAACTAGTGTGGGTGATTTTAGTGAGATCATTTGAACGTGAACTTTTTGACGGTTTGCATGAGTGGTTAAAAGAAACGTAGAAACAACAAATAAAAGTGACAGAAATTTAGGTTGGGACAAGTCTATCATAGAGTTGGAATTTGAAGGCTTGGGAGGTTACAAACTTCAACATCATATTGATCCATTAGTGATATGATTTGCTTCGTGTTTGTGGTCCCTTGCTTCTTCAAGGATACGGGATCTACATGCTTTTTGTGATCGGTAATCTTTGAACCTACTTATATTAAATAAGTCTTATGAATAAATGTTTATGGCCGCAGAAAAGCTTATCATAATATGATATAGTAGGCGATTATCCGCATGTCGAGGATTTGAAGTAACATAATTACATTTTTCACACATATGTCTAATGAAAATTACTAAGTTATTCACATTCACTATAAAATAATATTTCATACATTAAGCTAATATATTAATTAATATATTAATTGTAATTATTTTAAACAATATGAATTCATTAAACATATACTATAAAATAATAATTCACTCAATGGTCTTTACGCACGACTTGTTGTGAATAAAACTAAATGTAATTATTGATGTCATGTTACCTTTTAACTATTTTATGATTAATCAATTTAAAATTATTTATATGATAGTTTTAATTCGATTATATAATGAATATTATAAATATCAATTATTAAGACACAATAAGAAAAAAACCAATATTGCAACGGAAGGAATTCGTTGCAAAAAGCTGAAATTCTGTTGCAAAAAGCGAATAGCGATGAAATTTGCAACGACTCATTTCGGTCCAAAAAACCATAGAGATGGTTTGCGAGATGAATAATAATCCGTCACAACTGTAACAACAGAATGAAATGCGTTGTAGATGGTATTTCGCTGTGTATTCCGTGGTCGTATTCTGTGGCGAATTCCGTAGTAGATCCTCTGTCATAAATTATGTTGTAGTGGATCCGTAGCAAATTTTGTGGTGATGAATCCGTAGCAAAATCTGTGGTGATGAATCCCTAGCAAAATCCGTGGTGATTAATTCCTAGAAAAATCTGTGGTGATGAATCCCTAGCAAAATCTGTGGTGATGATTTCCTAGTAAAATCCGTGGTGATTAATCCTAGAAAAATATATGGTGATGAATCCCTAACAAAATCTGTGTTGATTAATCCCTAGCTAAATCAGTGGTGATTAATCCCTAACTAAATTCATGGTGATTAATCCCTAGTTAAATCTGTGATGACTAATCCCTAGCTGAATCTGTTGTGCTTAATCCCTAGCAAAATCTGTGGTCTATATTCCATAGCAAATTACATAGGATTATTTTTGTTGCAATGTTATATATCTTAGGATGGATAATTAATTTACAAATGAAAACCTAATTAATATGTACTATTATATAAAAACAAATTTAAGAAAAGTTAAAATAAAATTTATATCATAAAATAAAAGAATAAAATTTTATTACATCGAAAATGAAAGCAGCTAATCTAAAATAAATATTTTGCAATAAATATATTAACATTTTATGATTTCTGTAGTTGTTGGAAACCATTAATAACAACCGTTTTCGATTGTAGTTGTTTATTAAGCTACTCGGTTCTTATGTTGTGTTGGTCATCTTTTGCCTTTATTATCTCCTTAAGTTCTTCATTTTGGTCTTTTTGCCGTGTAACAAGCTCCCTCAATTCTTCTAGTTCAACATTTTTTTTTCTAGAATGTAATTAGACACTTCCGTTGTACGGCTATTCATGTGAACCACTTTTGCATATGAGCCAAATCCACACAGTCTTCTTTTCTTGTCATGACCACCAACAACATCATAAAATATTAGGTCCTCAACTTCTTCACCTATAAAGTAATAATAATTTAAAAAGATATCAAAGTTATAAATAACATGAACTCTACAATATAAAACTTTGCATTGAAATGAATGTTACATGAATTTTTCTATCTTTTTCATTTGTAAATGAGTCTCCATCGTGATTCCTTGTATGTGTATACAAGGACACTTCACTATGTGGTGGTTGACGTCCTAATTTCCTCTTCTGTATAAACACCATAAAATGTATAATAAATATACACATAACATATATAAACATACAAATTCAGATGAACCATTTACAAAAAACTCACCAAATAAGAAGCTACCTTCAAATGAGAAGGGGATCCAGTGTTATAGGTAGGTTCTGGTATTCAATCAGCCACACCATTACGCCTAGTGTGAGCTGGTTTCCTGCCACTTGGGTTTCCTTTTACGTTCCACATGTTGTAGAGATATTGGCCATACCATTGTGCCGCTTTACTTTCCCAAGTTTTCCTCACTTGTGTGTCGTCTGTTGATTCATCCCAATAACAATTTTTCTACCAATAAAAATATACACATAAGTTTAAATTTAAATGTTTACTAAACAATAATTTAAAACATGTAATTTACTACCTTGAACTCCTCCTAATATAATACCCGCATTTCGTTGCTCACTTTTCCCCAAGTGCATCTACTCTTTGAAAAAATGATTTACTAATGTAGGTAGCATAAGGTCCTAGTGGCAGGAGCCTGCAAATGAAATGATAGTTTTACTTTTGAATTTACGTATGTGTATCCAGAAGGTTATATATTGAAAAATTTGTGTAAGGTATGATTGGTAACTCACGATGTTTTTTGCAAACATGAATATTTAAACGTCTATTTGGACCGTGAGCAGAGGATTTGTTTTCACCATCTGTAGTTTCCAAAACAGATCCATTAGCATTTGTTGTGGATGTGGTTATGGTTGATAGTGTTGGTGTTGGGGTAGATTGTGGGGTATGTGGTGGATTAGATGTATACGTTGGTGGTGATGTGGTAGTTAGTTTAGGTACGGAGGATGTGGTAGTTAGTTTTGTTGTTGATGGTGTCAATGATGTAATTGTTGAAGTTTTGGTTATGGATATAGGTGCGGAGGATGGTGTTGATGATGTAGGTGCTGAAGTTTTGGTTGTAGATGAAGGTGTTGAGAATGGTTTCGACAATGTAAGTGCTGACGATGGTGTCGAAGATATAGGTGCTGAGGATGGTGTTGATGATTTTGGTTTAGAGGTTTTGGTAGTAGATTTAGGTGCATTGGATGTGGTCTATGATGTTGAAAATTCAACATCTTCATCAACTAAATAATTTAAGAATCTTACACTTGAATTCCTATTGTGGTTCAAAACATGTGCGACAGTGTATCCTTTTGACCTAACACCGGATGCTTCTTTTGATTTCAAGTTCGACATCTTTCCTGATTACATGTAAAAAACAGTAGTCAATACCAATTTATTGAAGATTACAAGAACATGATGATCAAAAAAAAGATATGATGATCACAATAATGGTAAATAAAAATATATTTTAGATAAGTGAAAACCTATATCGCCAAAGATAACAGTGAACGTTCGTAATGAAGAAATGTAGGTTTGGATCAATGAGCCATCGGAGATGATGACAAAAAATTTAAACCCTATTTATAATAAGGTAATTAGCCCTAATATGCAGGCTTAACGTGTGTAGGTTGGAGGGAAAGGAGACTACAATTGTTTTTTGGATATCCACTAATGAAAAATTTAAACTGTTAAAATACAAATTAGCTCTAATTATTTAGTAATTCAAATTATTTTATGTAGTTCCAGTGGGATAGAAAGTGTAATGTGAAGAAAGATGAAAGGGTAGCGAGGTGTTGATCATACCAGAATGAACGATATGCCATCATTAGATTATAAATTATAAAAAAAAAAAAATTTAAATTTTAAATGAAAATTAAACAATATTAAAAATGTAGGTTAATAAAATGTAAAGCTTTATATTGCTATGACTAACCCATAATTTAAACATATTTAAAAAACATTTTTTAGCCTAAAAAACAATTATTGAAAGTTATGACCCCATGGGTTACGGTTCATTGGCCACAAGTCATGTGCATTGGGTGGTAATGGCTTATAGTGTCATGTTAAGACCAATGGATGACAAATGGGTCATGCGTTGTGTGCATTGGGTGGTAGTGGCTTATAGTATCATGTTAAGAACAACAGATGACAAATAGGTCATGGGTCATGTGCATTGGGTGGTAGTGGCTTATAGTGTCATGTTAAGACCAATGGATGAAAAATAGGTTATGGGTCGTGTGCATTGCATGGTAGTGGCTTATAGTGTCCTGTTAAGACCAATGGACAAAAAATAGGTCATCGGTCGTGTGAATTGGGTGGTAGTGGCTTATAGTGTCATGTTAATACCAATGCATGACAAACAGGTCATGGGTCGTGTGCATTAGGTGGTAGTGGTTGATAGTGTCATGTTAAGACCAATGCATGACAAATGGGTCATGGGTTATGTGTATTGGGTGGGAGATAGTGTCATGTTAAAGAACAATGGATGACAAATGGGTCGTGGGTCATGTGCATTGGGTGGTAATGGCTTATAGTGTCATGTTAAGATCAATGGATAACAAATGGGTCATGGGTTGTGTGCATTGGGTGGTAGTGTCTTATAGTGTCATGTTAAGACCAATGGATGACAAATAGGTCATGGGTCGTGTGCAATGGGTGGTAGTAGCTTATAGCATCATGGTAAGACCAATGGATGTCAAATGTATTATGGGTCGTGTGCATTGGGTGGTAGTGGCTTGTAGTGTCATGTTAAGACCAATGAATGGAAAATGGGTCATGGGTCGTGTGAATTGGGTGGTAGGGACTTAATGTCATTATCCTTAAACCCTAAACCATTTGACTTAATTCCATTACCCTTAAACCCTAAACCATAATTTTTTTACCTAGCTTAAAAAGGCATATATGAATTATGCCGACTGTGTTTTAAAATAAGTTGATTTTTTTAATTTTGAATTTTGACAAAACTACTCTTACTAATCACATATCAGGCATTGTATGTATGCGGGTAACTAGGTCATTTATAGTCAACATCTTCTGGGAGCCATAATGTTTCCGAAGAATAACGTATTCCCAGTTCTTCAGGCTTTTTCAGTCACTTGCAATCAACCCTAACTTCAAAATTCCGACTGTCAAAAAAGCCCTAAAATTGTTTTTAGAGAATCGTTATCTTATTTGAGAAGATAATAGTCAATGGAAGTCAGTATTTCTTCAAAGATGCAACCCAGAAAGCAAAGCAAAATGCTAACTAACATGCCATTGGAAGTGATCGAGAAGATAGTAGTCGAGCTGGGAAAATTTTCAATATTCGACGCTTTCACGATGAAGGTTGTGTAAGTTTTGTCTTCAATCCTTCTATTACAAGTGTATTTTTGATTTGTGCTTACAGTTAGAGGCCAATATTGTGTTTCGTTTTCAGTTTCAAAATCTTAAATTTGGTTGGAAAAACAGAAGAAATATACAAACATATAGAGATAGATGGATCACGTTTTCATCGTTGGTCTGATGAGAAATATGCAGTCGTCAACAAATACAAATAGTTGAGAAACCCAAAATTATGTTTAGGGATGGATAGGTATTATGTTATCCACATAGTATTAATTTATTTCTTGTTTTGCATTAGTTTAACTAGAAATTTTATGTTTAATTTTTTCAGATGAAGTTATTTTTCTTGGAAGTTGATGAAGTGAAAACGATGCTTGAAGAATCATCTGCATTACGACATTTGGATGCAACATATTTTCTAGGAACGATGATGATGGAAGAAGGCAGACAGAGGAAGCAAGAAGCTTTGGGCATGTTGACCGATGCCTACTGCAGAACAAAAGGCACTTATAATCTAAGAGCAACTTATTCCAAGGCTCATCTACACTTGAATAGGGACGGAAGAAAACATGTAGACTTTTACGGATTCTATAGAACTTATGTAATTCAAAGCTATGTGATTAGTGTGTGTGACAACCCGAAATTTCTATTTATACAAACCCTACATTTAAATGTAGTCAAACTCACTTCTGCTAACTTTTATCACTTTTGATGTCCGTTTGAACATTCTGAGCTTTAATACATCAATGGATTAAGTGAATGAGTGTGTCAGTTGAACTTGTAACCTGTCAAACAAGCCTTGGATCATCAAATGAGGAGTTCACGACCAGGCACTTGGGTTTACGGCCGTAAACTCCAAGTAGTCATGAACCCCTTGTATATATATATATATATATATATATATATGTGTGTGTGTGTGTGTGTGTGTGTGTGTGTGTGTGACTTTTGGTTATTTTCCTTTCATTCTTCAACTTCCAAGCTAGAGAATTCGAAATTCTCTCCCAAGGATCTTCAAGTTTTATTCCAATCTTCACTAATGTAAGCAAACTCTTCCATGTTTGTGTTGATTACATCACTTCCACTTGATTCACCTTTGAATCCACCCACCATTCCATCTTTTATACATAGATCTTCATGATCATCAAGAACACCATGAACACTTGTGTGTTTTGGGCCGAAAACTCCCCTTCTTAGCCTTCAAACTGTAAGTCCTTACCCCCTTTACATGTTTATAATTTAGTATAATGAGTTAAGGGCTTGAAAACATCAAGAATCAAACAACCAAGGGAGTTTATGGCCAAGGCAATCTCCCTTGGCCGTAAACTCTAATGAAGGGTGCATTGTTGCCCTAAATTCCTTCCTAAGGCTTGGATCTTGGCCTAGAACACCTTCCCTTTGAACTAAGGACCTTAAACATAGAATTGGTACAAGACACAATGGGTTCATGGCCGTAAACCCATAAGGACCACAAACCCTAGGCCGTAAACTCATGGAGAGTTGGTCATTGGGCCATGAACTCAATAGCAAAGCCATACAAACCTTAGATGCAACCCTATGATCTTATAACACTTAAATAAAAGTGTTTTCCATGTCCTACAGTGTATTTACTTGCTTAATTAGTATTATAATCACTAATTAGATACATATATGTGTCTTTATATGTTAAATAGGATCAGTGTGTGTGTTAAAGTCTTCACTTGACACCTAACACCTTATCCAACACTTACATCCAATCCAATGACTACAGGTGAGCTCATACCCCTTAAGAAATCTTTTAAATGATTTTAAATGCTTTTATGAGGGGGGGGGGGGGGAATACAAGTTGAATCATTATAGTTATAATATCAATCACATGTGATTAATAACTATCAAACAAATGGATTTACTATGCTTTTAACTATCCTATCAATCAAATGACTTCAAACTATTTATCAAACTTTTCTACATATTAAACTCCTTACCAAACTCACTTTTATATATCAAACCTTTTATTTTATAGATTTCAAACTTATACATTGTCATAACCATGTCTAATACATATATGGTTATATAAGTATGGATTGAAGGACTTAGGACTGACAACTCACTTTATTTCTTGTTCCTTGTTTGGTTGTGGACTTAGAGTACCCTGTTGTTTATCCGAGTGTAGTTGGATCCTTAGTTATATATTATGTATATATGTATAGATATAAAGGATTTTATCTCAGTTCAATACTTTCAGTCATACAAACAATTCTACTGCTAAACTATAATAGGTATAATTTAGGGAGATACTACTCATTTCGTCTAGTTCAATGAAGCATACAAGGAGTCAGTTTATTCATGAGTAAATACTTACTATTATGAGAAACTATACAACTATACTATGATGAGAAATTAAGAGAACTTACTATTATGAGAAACTATACAACTATACTATGAAGAGAAACAGATAGAGAATACTATAACGAGAAACAATACATTTACTACACTAGTACATAGAATACATATACAAGTATACTATAACATAAATGTGAACCACTGTTTCGGGGCATGTCATCGCTGCCATGGCTCGATCTGTATCCAGAGTCTCCTGGAGGGAGAGCGTGAATTTGTGTATAGATCTATACTGGATTGACTATCCTACACCTTGCTACTAGCTACAGTGGGACCTGCAGGTCTTCGGGTGCCAAATGTCATTACTTCCGACGTCTTTCATCGTCGTGTTTTAGTCGATAGTATGGTGCAGTCAAATCACATTATACCTTGATAAAAATTCGGTTTAAGGTAGTTAGTATAGCAGTAGTTACTATAATACAAGACTACAGTACTACAATATTTTCCCTTTTGCATTCAGTTTGTGATCATTTCACATAAACGATAATGTATAAACTATATTTTGTTAATGATAGTTACACTTGGGAAAATTACACACTTTTACAAGAAACGAACATACAAAACATTCGGGCCTTGGTAGAAGGCTACTTTTAGTAGAAAATATGGGATTTTCTACGAGTTACAAACATTTACAAACATTCACATACTTTTACTACAATATTTACAAACTCATACTTCAACCACTGTTACAAACATTTTGATAAAAACAATGACACTAAAATGCTTATGAACTCACCAGCTTTAAAGTTGATAAACTCTTTCAAAATAACTTGTATTCTCATGTCATCAGTAGACAGGTACTGATGCCAACTTTTGAGAAGATGGAGCGCATTCAAGACTCATCTTTTATTTTGATTTACATTTTTGGTTTCTTATATACTATACAAAATACTTGTATTAAAATACATTATTAATGCAATGGATGATGTCGTTTGCTTGTTTACTATTATTATGTGTTGTGATATTGTACATGAAGTCCTCCACCCTCGAAAGTTTCCGCCGTTCTGGTTTTGGGGTGTGATAGATTGGTATCAGAACATTGTTTATAGTGAATTCAGTATATCAACCCATAAAAGATATACAAACTATAAACACAACGGGATTAAAATACTTTTACCAAGAGTTTATACTTTTAAATAGTAAAATATTTAACTAAGTATACATACCTACATTCATACTAAAATCAATCTCACTAGGATAGAACAAATTTATTACAATTGTTGAATGTCACAAGTAGGCTTGGGGATGTATGGTCAGTTCTGGGAGTGACATAGCCTGATCAACTATGTTGGTCCGAGAAGTGATTAGCATATGCCCGAGAATGGTTGTGATATGGCAAAAAGTCTAAAAACTTACCAACACCACTGCAATGATAACATTAGAACAAAACATGAACTTAAAATACTATAGGAGTATTTTGTGTTACTATAATTACTCATCTGAGAACTAAAAAGGTCTTTACTAGTAGGTCAATAGTTGCTAAGTTAATACGCTAAGGCTATATGAGATTAAGGTGTCATAGACTTAGAATTTGTGGCCTTTGCTTTACTTCCTGTTTCTTGTTTGGTTGTGGATTTGGAGTTAGGGTTACTTATTCGAAGGTCTATCTTGTTTTGATTTCATATAACTGGTATGCATTGTTCAAGTATTGAAATAACTGGTAATGATCGTCTTTAAATTATCTTAAGTACATCTATTTATATTAGATTCTTATACCCCTTTTCTCCCATAGATATCATGGCTGGATTCCACCCTCCTGGTGACCCATACTTCCCGAACGAAGGCAATGCTGGATGGCTTGAAGATGAACTAGAAGATGATCATCCAATCCCTTTGGATGATCACCATGCTGAAGGCTTTTTTGATGGTTCTAACTCTGAGCCAAAAGTCAACAACCTACCCCAAGAGGGTCAAGTCCCAAATCTCAACCCCGACAAGCATTTCAAGGTCCCACACCCTTGTGGGCGACAAAGTTGAATCGTTGGAGTGATGAACAGGGTCAACCTTTACCCTACAATGGGGATCAAATCTTTTACAATCTAAGCGAGGGTGGCTTAGATGACCTAGTCCTACACATCATGGTCCGTAGGATTGATCAGAATGTAGAGCAAGGTCAAGCAACCATCGACCGAGTCATGGAAATCGATGCCAACTATGGTATTAAAACGGTACGCATTTACCAAATTGAAGAGGCGATGGAAAGGACTGGAAGAACCAATGAGGCTTAGCAGCAACAACTAGCTGCATCCCGAGCTGAAGTCATAGAACTTCGAGTTCGTCAGAGAGCTCACGAACGACATCTTCAAGAAGTATTGCATCAAATTGCATACCTTAGGGTTCACTCGAGGAATGCACATCGTCGGTAGAAGATGTCTAAAACATCTTTTCTTTTGATTTAAGGAATAGCCTTTTCTTATCTATGCTCTATGAAGCGCTTGTCTGTAAAATATTCCTGTCTTTCAGTACCCTATCTAGACTACTAAGCTGTCAACGTTTTCCCTTATATGGTTTGATGTAAGACCTACTGTTAGGTCATTTTTCTTGAACTCATTTACATCAGTAATACCAGTTTTATTGGCAGTTAACTAATCTATTGGAAAGTCTCTACCCTTTTGTTTTCCCTACTCTATTGCTGTGTCTCTATTCAAATCATACAATAATTCTAATGTTTGGGCTATGGTGATTTAGTCCATGGATCAATCTCATCATACTTTACAATTAATTTTTACTATCATCATCATCTCTATAAAGTTTCAGTAAAAGATGGCACCTCACAAACGTCCTGCCAGAGGCATGCTGGAAAATCAAACACCACCACCTCCTCCATTAATCGATACAGCATCCCTAAATGCTGCAGTAGCTGCGGCTGTGGCAACAGCCATGACTCAATATGTCACACCCCAAAACCGATGGCGGAAATGTTCCAGGGCGGAGGACGTCATGTAAGTATTACAACCAATGTACATAGTAAGCATAGTAAACACGAAACATTACATTACATATGAATAATTACATTTGTTTAAGAGTAAAGTGATACATGTTTATCTATACAAAAGTTTGAACAAAAGTAAGACATGTCTTCTAATACGCTCCGTATTCTCCAAAAGATTTCGGGTACTTGTCTAATGTGGACCTGAGAATACACGCAGTTTGAAAATCAGTATAAAGCTGGTGAGTTCATAAGCTGTTTGTTTATGTAAAAAGATCATGTTTCCTTTGGTTTTCTGAAAAGTTATTATCAAGAAAATCCCATATTTTCTTATAAAGACAGTCCGGTTAAAGACTGGCAGAGTCATTGCCCTCTCGCCATGGTTCGAAAAGACAAAGTCGGTCTTCGAGATCTGCTCATGTCCAACATGGAGTTGGGTCAAGTTTTCTGCTTGCACCTTCGAAGAAAAAGACTTGACATGGTGGAATAACCACATCAAGTCACTAACACTAATATTGGCAAATGATATGGGCTTGGAAACCCTGAAAGACCTCATGATTGAGGAATACTGCCCGGGGGGCAAAATCCAGAAATTAGAACAAGAGCTATGGAGCCTATCCATGAACGGCTCCGACATAGTTTCCTATACCGCTAGATTCAACGAACTGGTGGCTCTATGTCCCAACATGGTTCCCACTGAGGGAAAGAAAATAGAGAGGTACATTTGGGGGCTGTTGCCTCCAGTTAAGGGGAATG
Organism: Lactuca saligna; assembly: GCF_052625555.1. NCBI lineage: Eukaryota > Viridiplantae > Streptophyta > Magnoliopsida > Asterales > Asteraceae > Lactuca > Lactuca saligna. Next base: position 59,441,160 of record NC_136420.1, on the reverse strand, counting down.
TTTTAGCTTCAAACCCCACTACCTTCGATAGTGCCAAGCGATTGGCACAACAACTCATTGACCATGGGGTCCGTACCCCATCAACAACAACAACCCTAGCCATATCAGAACCCTCCAATGCCGCTGATAACAAGCGGAATTTCTGGGATGACAAGAAGAAGCAGAAAGCTGCCAAAAAGCAGAGAGTCGTGGCAGCTCATGCTGCGATAGCACCTGTTGCTGCTGCTCCGGTAAGGCAGTATGCTGGAAGTTTGCCAATGTGCAACAAATGTGACTTCCACCACAACGGTCCCTGTTGGGAAATGCAGTGCTCTAACTGCAACAAGAAAGTACACATTGTCCATTTCTGCAAATCTCCGTCAAGGCCGATCACGCAAGTCCCCACTGCTAGTGCGGGCCAGGCTTGCTACGGTTGTGGAGAGGTGGGCCACTACAAAAAGAACTGTCTGAAGGCAGGAAATGCCAGTGGAGTGGTGAGAGTTTTGGCGATAGGCGACGAGGAAGCAGTTTCCGACCCTACAGTAGTCACTGGTACGTTTCTCCTCGATAACTCTTATGCATGCATACCGTTTGATAGTTGTGCAGAGTGAATTTTCGTAAATCATAGATTTGCTTGCCTACTTAAACATCAACCGTGCACACTTAAGGAACCATTCACTATAGAAATGGCTAACGGGGAAATTGAGAGCACTGGCAGTATATACATAGGATGTACCCTAACTTTAGATAGCATTACCTTTTCAATTGACCTCATGCCGGTCTCAATTAAAAGTTATGACATCATAATCGGCATGGATTGGTTGAGTCTTCATCGTGCCGACATCATGTGGTACGAGAAAGTTGTTCGCCTTTACCTTCGATCTAACGAAACTCTTATTATCTATGGCGACAAACCTGACACAAGCCTTCATATCATCTCAAGTATTCAAGCACAGAAGTACTTACATAAGGAATATCATGCATTCCTTGCTCACGTTGTCGATACAAGCCTAGAAACGAAAGAACTAAAGATCATCCCGGTAGTGAGCGACTTTCTTGATGTCTTTCCGGAGGAACTACTAGGATTACCTCCGCAACGACAAGTCGAGTTCAGAATCGACTTAGTCCAAGGAGCTACCCTGGTAGCCAAATGGCCCTACCGATTAGCACTAGCTGAAATGCAAGAACTATTCGGTTGACTTAACGAATTGCTTAGCAAAGGATTTATCAGACCTAGTTTCTCACCATGGAGAGCACCGGTCTTGTTCGTTAAGAAGAAAGACAGATCATTCTTTATGTGTATTGGCTACAGAGAACTCAACACACTCACGGTCAAAATTTGTTACCCTCTGCCTCGCATAGACGATTTGTTTGACCAACTGCAAGGGGCAAATTACTTTTCCAAGATTGATCTAAGATCTAGATATCACTAGTTACGAATGCTTAAGGAGAATACTCCGAAGACAACCTTCCAAACTTGTTACGGACACTACGAGTTCGTGGTAATGCCATTCAGATTGACCAATGCGCCCACAATATTCATGGAATTAATGAATAAGGTATGTCATCCTTACTTGGATCAGTTTGCCATTATCTTCATTGACGACGTACTACTCTCGAAGTAAGGAGGAGCATAGCAAACATATGCGACAAGTCCTAGGAACCTTACGATCGAAGAAGCTCTATGCGAAGTTCTCTAAATGTGAATTTTGGATCTAAAGAATCGAATTCTTAGGACACTTGGTTAGCGAAGAAGGAATCCATGTGGACCCTTCCAAAATTAAAGCCATTGAGAACTGGTCAGCACCGAAGACGCCTACAGAAATTCATCAATTTCTAGGTCTCACTGGCTACTACCGCAGATTCATATAGAACTTCTCGTGGATTCAGAAACCTCTTACAACATTGACCTAGAAAGGCATGGCCTTTGACTGGGAAGAGAGGCAGGAAAAAGCGTTTCAAACGCTGAAGCGAGCGTTATGCACCGCACCAATAGTATCCCTCCCTGAAGGGATAGAAGACTTCATAGTATATTGCGATGCATCCAACCAAGGGCTCGACTGTGTTTTGATGCAACGAGGTAAGGTCATCGCCTATGCCTCGAGACAACTGAAGACGCACGAAGTCAACTACACCACACATGATCTTGAACTAGGAGCAGTTTTGTTTGCTCTGAAGATCTGGAGACAGTATCTGTATGGTACGAAAAGCACTATCTTTACAGACCACAAGAGTTTACAATACATATTAAATCAGAAGGAGCTCAACATGCGACAACGATGGTGGGTTGAGCTACTGAATGACTTCGAATGCGAAATTCGTTATCATCCGGGTAAAGCCAACGTAGTAGCAGACACCCTAAGTCGGAAAGAATATTCTTGTCGAAGAGTCAAATCATTGACCATGACTATCCATATGCACCTGTCCACACAAATAAAAGAGGCTCAACTCGAAGTCTTGAAACCTGAAAACGTGGTGGGTGAATCCCTTAGAGGGATGGATAAGAACTTGGAAGTCAAGGGTGACGAAGCCTTATATTTCATGGACCGGATCTGGACACCGAAACACGGTGGCTATAGAGACTTGGTCATGACTGAAGCGCACAACACTCGATATTCCATCCACCTAGGTTCAGATAAGATGTATCTGGATCTTAAAAAGTTATACTGGTGGCCTAACATGAAAGCATAAATTGCTACCTTCGTGAGTAAATGCCTTACTTGCGCTAAGATCAAGTTTGAATACCAGAAACCCTTTGGTTTACTACAACAACCAGAGATACCAGAATGGAAGTGGGAGCGGATCAATATGGACTTAATAACCAAGTTTCCCAAGACAACGGGTGGACTTGATACCATTTGGGTCATCGTCGATAGATTGACCAAGTCCGCACACTTCCTGCCCATCAAAGAAACTGACAAGATGGAGAAGCTTACAATAAGCTATATTAGAGAGATCGTATGGCTGCATGGTGTTGCTATATCTATTATCTCCGATAGAGATAGTAGATTCACTTTGAGGTTCTGGAAGTCGCTACAAAGTTCCCTAGGAACAAGGTTGGATATGAGTACAGCCTAGCATCCACAAACCGATGAACAAAGTGAGAGAACTATCCAAACACTAGAAGATATGTTACGAGCCTGTGTGATCGACTTTGAGAAAGAATGGGATACTCATTTACCCCTTTTAGAGTTTTCCTACAACAATAGTTATCACATGAGCATCAAGGCTGCTCCATTTGAAGCCTTATATGGTAGGAAGTGCAGATCCCCTCTGTGATGGGCTAAGGTGGATGACACCCAATTAGCTAAAGGATGAGTTCCTAATAGGACTCTCACAGGTCCGGAGATCATTCGGGAAATGACAGAGAAGATCATTCATATTCTTGAATGATTGAAAGCCTCTAGAGACCGACAGAAAAGCTACGCAGACAAACGAATGAAACCTTTGGAATTCCAGGTGGGAGACTGCGTTCTTTGAAAGTCTCACCCTAGAAGGGCTTGATACGCTTCGGAAAGCGTGGGAAGCTCAATCCAAGATACATAGGGCTTGATACGTGCCTCCAATCTTAAGAATAACGAATTTACAAGTAATAATACGGAAAAATCCTGTTTTATGAATGACATGAAATCCTTTGTGAAATATAAAATATAACATTTTATAATGAGTTTCGCGATTAGTTTGAGAACTAACTCTGCAAGTTAAACGGTTGGTTAATACAGTTTTCAGTGTTAAAATCATACTGAATATGAAACATTTCATATGAAATAATAAGTTTGAGTACAAGATTTCCTTGTACTTTTGCTTTTATTCCCCCCTGAAAACATGAAAAACACAGAAAATGGTGTTGGGGGTATGAACTCACCAGACGAGAAATGTGCCGGGTAGGATGCTAAGTGTCAGTTTAGGGATTGAACACGCACGAGGATCCTATGTAACATGAGGAGATACATAATTGTATCTAATTAGACATTGAACCACTAATTAAGTAAGATATACACTCCGAGGCGCGAAAACACTTTATCTCAAGTGTTAGGAATGATACGGGTTGCATTTAAGGGGGTGTAGGGCCTAGATAGGGAGTTTACTCTTCAAGAGTAAACTCTTAGAAGAGTTTTCGGCCCAATGACCATATCCTTATGAGTTTATGGCCATAAACTCATGGCTGGTGTGTTTTTGGTTGCTTAAAGGTCTTATAACACTTGGGGAATTAAGTTAGGTTCAATTCTAGGGCACAGGAAGTGACTAAGGCTTCAAATGGACCATTTATGGGAGTTCACAGCTGTAAACATAGAGTTTACAACTGTAAACTATTACTTGGCCCTTCATTTCATGATTTAAGGTCTCAAATGAAAGAACACAAGGTTCTATTCATTATTCCAAGCCATAGGGGGAAGTTAGGGCATCATTTGACCTCCTTAAGGGAGTTTACGGCCAAGGGACCAATCCTTGGGGGCTTTACGGCCAAAATTGCTTTATGGTCATGTTTTCTTTGTTGTTCAAGATCCCTACTTCGATGGTGGTTGACTCTAGACATTAACCCAAGCCATAGGAGGTGTTTAAAGGGCAATTTAACAGCTTAAATGGTGTTTACGGCCTATGAAGGGGTGTTTACGGTCCAAGAATGTTCTTGGGCTGTAAAATCATGTTTACTCCCCAAATGACAAGATTTTGGTGTTCTAAGCTCACACATGCAAGTCCCTAAGTCATAGCTAAGCACTAGAAGTGATTTGGAAGGGTTTTGGGGCTTCAAAACCCCATTTATGAGTGTTTGTGGTTTGGGGTTGTTCTATGGCCGTAAACTCATAACTTTGAGGCTTTTGAATGATTTAAACATGTATTTGCATGCAAAATAAGCTAAACAACAAGCTAGGATAGATCACTTACGAATTTGGAGCTTGAAAGAAGTGTTTTTGGATCAAAATCACTTGTAGAGAGAGAATAGAGAGAGAGAGGGTGTTAAGAGGGTGAAAAAGCTTCAAATGTGACCACTCAATCCCTTATATAGGGTTAAGTTTGCGGCCCGATGGAAATCTACCCGATACCGACATTAAACGGAGCTTATGGTCGCACCCGATTAAATGTTCGTAACCTGACGTGGTCGTGAATTAGAAACTTTTAAAAAGAATATCGAGGGTGTTTCACACGTTTCTAATGCGTTTGGACACTCATGAAGTCATAATAAAAGTCTCAATTTAAATAACCTAATCCAAAATGTTAACAGAACAATTTGATAAAGACGAGTTTTATTGACGGAAACGGGTTACAGTGACGGAATAAATTTCAGGTAGTCACAAACAACAATCTTGGAGAAATATCTGATAGTAGTTGGCCAAACCTAAAGAACTCTTGATCTCAGATGGGGATCTCGGCACCACCCACTGCCTAACTACCTCAATCTTGGCTGGGTCGACCAAAATCCCATTATGATCAATGAGGTGCCCCAGGAACTGGACCTCTCGTAATTAGAAATTGCACTTGGAGAATTTGGCATAAAGCCTCTCCATCCTCAATACTCCAAGCATCTCTTGATGATGCTCCTCATGCTGCTCTCTGGACCTCGAGTATACCAGGATATCATCTATGAACACAATCATCGACCAATCCAACATGGGCCTACACACCAGGTTCATTAGATCCGTTAACGCTACTGGTGTGTTGGTGACTCCAAAAGGCATCACCACAAACTCGTAGCACCCATAACGAGTCCTAAAGGCCATTTTCTAGATATCCTCCTCGCAAACTCCCATATGATGATATCCTGATCTCAAATTAATCTTAGAAAACCAAGATTCCCCTACAACTAATCGAATAAATCGTCGATCCTCGACAGTGGATAACGGTTCTTGACCATCAGCTTGTTCAACTCCCGGTAATCGATGCACACCTGGTGTGAAACATCCTTTTTTCTTGACAAAAATGATTGTAGCTCCCCATGGTGTGCTACTTGATCTGATAAAACCTTTCCCCATCAGCTCCCGAAACTTTGAGGATAACTCCTGCATCTCAGACGGCGCAAGGCGATAAGGTGCCATGGCAATAGGTGCCGCACCTGGAAACAAATCAATCTGGAACTCTATGTGCCTCTCGGGAGGCACACCCAACAACTTCGTGGGGAAAACATCCAAAAACTCGCACACTATCGGAACCTAGATGATAGAACTTGACATCTCTGTAGCATCTTGTGTATCCATCACGTATGCCAAAAATCCCATACAACCCTGTTGTAGGCTCTGTCTTGCCTTGGCAGCAGAGCAGAAAGCTGATCCAAATCTGGTACCCTCACCATACACCGTAAGCACTCCCCCACTAGCGTCTCGTATGCTGACCATCTGATGCTCATATTTGATCATGGCTCCAAATACACTCAACCAATCCATGCCAACTATGACACATACGTCACCCATCGCGATCGGTACCAGGTCTATCGGGAACTCAACACCAAAAATCTCTATTACACATCCCCAAAATAAATCAGTAGGGAAAACTGCATGCTCGTCGGCTATAGAAACCCTCAGAGGCCAACTCAACACCTCACGTCGGATACTGATATGACGAATAAAAGCTAAAGACACGAAGGATCGAATCACACCCAAGTCAAATAACACTAAAGCAGGTACATAACTCACAAGAAAAGTACCTTTATACAACACATAATAAGCACCTCCTTGTTCCTCAGGATCTTAACTCTTCTATCCAAAATTGCTATCGGTTTCTCAATGTAATTCAATCTTTCATCTACATGAATTTCCTCTAAGTGTACCACCACCATCTCATCGGCTACACACTTCCTTAATTGAGATATGTGGAAGTTGTTTTGAATATAGCTCAACTCTGCAGGTAGCTCCAACCGATAGGCTAGCTTCCCTACTCTGGCAGTTACTCTGAATGGATTGATATATCTAGGACCCAACTTTCCCTACTTCCTGAATCAGATAACCCCTTTCCATAGGGATACCTTCAGGAGGACTAAATCTCCAACTTGGAACTCTATCTCGGATCGTCGCCAGTCTGCGTAAATCTTTTGGCGACTCTGAACTGTCAGTAGCCTCTTTCTAACCTACTGAATCTGCTCAGTCATCTTGAGCACTATCTCAATGCTACCCATCACTCTCTGCCCTACCTCTCCCCAATAGATGGGTGTCTGACACCTCATCCTATATAAGAGCTCAAACGGAGGCATAGCAATACTGGAATGATGGTTGTTATTATAAGAAAACTCAACAAAGGGAAAATAGGTGTCCCAACTTCCTTTGAAGTCCATAACACATGCACGGAACATGTCCTCAAGCACCTGAATCATCCGTTGCCTGTGCCCATCTATCTGTGGGTGGAATGCGGTATTGAAGTGTAATCGGGTGCCCAACTCCTCATGAAACTTCTTCTAGAACCTTGAAGTAAAACAGACATCCTGATTTGAAACTATCGATGTTAGTACTCCATGCCATGCCACTACGTCTATCACATAAATATCGGCCAATTTCTCTACAGAAGAGCTCTTAACGATAGCAAGGAAGTGAACACTCTTCGTAAACCGGTCCACAATCTCCCATATCGCATCGACACCTTGCGCGGTTCTCGGTAACTTGGTGATAAAATCCATGGAAATCTGTTCCCATTTTCACTAGGGACTCTCTAGAGGCTGTAATGGGCCATGTAGATGCTGGTGCTCCGCCTTAATCTAACGACATGTCAAGAACCTCTCAACTACCCATGTCACATCCCTCTTCATACAGGGCCACCAATATTCTCTCTTCAGGTCCAAATACATCATAGTGGCTCCTGGATGGATCGACAATATCGATCTATGTGCCTCCTCCATCAGTAGGCGCCCAGCTCCACCGGTATAATGCTCCAAAATCCACCCACGAAAAGTCATAATTCCCTGACTATCCGTTTCAAAATTGAAAACTTGTCCAATCACCCACTCCCTCTTGCGGTTCTCCGGTCTCATGGCCTCCACCTGGGCCTCTCGGATGGTATCTAATACTAGAGTCATCACCATCATCCTCATACACACATCTCGAATCAGAGCACTCTCTGCTCTACGGATCAAGGCATCAGCTACCACATTAGCCTTGCCTTGTTGATATAAGATCTCGCAGTCGTAGTCTTTCAGTACATCCAATCACCTCCTCTGTCTCATATTCTGGTTAGGCAGATTGATAAGGTACTTCAGACTTTTATGGTTCGTATATATGGTGCACTGGACTTGATACAAATATTGGTGCTAGATCTTGAGGGCGAACATCACCGCCCCTAGCTCCAAATTGTGGTTGGGATACCTCGTCTCAAGAGGCTTCAATTTCCTTGATGCATATGCTATCAGGTGCACTCTCTGTTGGATTAGGTGTCTAAGCCCATAACTAAAATTGGTATGGACTTGACCAAAGAGTAGCATGGTCCATTTGTGTTGCATATCACCAGGACAATTTGATAGGATGGACTTTTGAAAAAAGGTTATTTATGATTTGTTAATATATTATATGCTCTAATATATTAATATGAAATCATATGATTTAATTAGTATTGATCAAGAATTAATTTGAAATTAATTTTGTGATCAAAAGAGACTAATTAAATACATAGGGATTGATTTGGTAAATCAATGATTCTTAGAGTGTGGGCCAATTGTTACTTAGGATAAGCTAAACCAATATGGTACTGCATGGATAGTCCATGCAGGTTTAACCCATGGAGCCTAGGTAATTTGAAGAGTTATGGGCATTAGGGTTTACAAGGTTCTAACCCTAATCTAAGAGTTCATGAGTCGATTTGAGTGTAATAATATTCTCTCAAAAGTCATCCTTTGTCCAAAGGTGTATTGTGATTCCATTTGAGGTGCAACACTTGGGGCACTAAGCTCTTAAATGCCAAACACAACAAGTTCTACAAGCCACAACCAAGAGGTAACTCTACAACTCAATTCTATGTTGCTTATATGATTTTGTATGATAGTTGTAGGCTTAATGCTTTGGAAACAATATTGCATGTATAATTAGATAAAACATAGATCCAAAGCATTTAGGGTTGTATGTGCACCATATGATGTTGTAGTATATGAAAACCCATTAGTGGTATTAGATCCTAGGATTTTTTTATATTATACTTGATGTTTTATTGGTTTTCAAAGTGAAAAAAATAGAATTTTCTGCCTTCTGCCCAGTGAACTCGCCTAGTCCACTGGGTGAATCGCCGTTTCCCCTCATAAAATGGCCAACTCAATGAGTCCAGTTCATGTACTCGCCGATTGGGTGCTCTAGTGGGTAGATTTTTAAATTTTGGCCAGAATTGGATTAGGATCATTACCCCAAACTATTTTTTCAACCATGAAATGTGTTTTTTCATAAGGTAATGATCATGCTTGTCCAATTAAAAGATAACTGTCATAGTTTGAAGATTTGTATAAGTTTATATGATAGACTAATTTGTTGTAAATAGTTTATGTGAATTATCTTGACTTATGAGTTTAATCTAGATCAAAGTAAAATCATTTGATTATTGTGTTAATTGAAATATTTGATCTAAATGCTTTTAATGAATTCCATAATGTTTCCTCAAGTTATGGAAAATGAAATGTTTTTCATAAATGTTTTTTAAGAACTCCATAACTTGTCCTCAGGTTATGGAATTTCAAGAGTCTCATTTTAAAAGTCATCTTAAATGGTTTTAAGGTCTTCCATAACTTTTCCTCAAGTTATGGAACTTGAAAACTTTTTCCATAAAAACCTCATTAAACTCATAAGTTTAACAAATGAAAAGTTTGACAAGTTTCAAAACTTGCCCTCAAGTTTTGGAATTTATAAAGTCTCACTTTTGAATACTTTAGTTCCAAACCCTAGAGTTTTAGATGTTAAAATTCTACCTTTATACTTTATATGATTATAATTTTAATAATTATATATCTATATAAGAATATGTCAGTCTTACCGTTAGTAGGCCTCATTCACGAAGCCGGTCTATAAGGGGGTATAAGGTTACTGCCTATAAAATGGCAGTTTAATGGGTGTCCACTCTCACCCACCGCTTTCTTGACTGGTGGAGGGTCATTAGCTGAACGAGTAGGATAGTAAATTAATTCTCATTATAAGTATAATGATAATAATAAAGTAACTAAAATTTTAATAAATTCTCAATCTTAGTTACTTTAGGAAAAAAGTGAAAATGGTGCTATCCTATGAAATTGCACTTTGCACCTTGTTAAGTCGTTAGTGGAGTGTGTGTGTGGTTAACCGACACACTAATCTGTGACTGACAGTGCGTGGCAAAGGGTAGTCTGATGTTAATCATACACCAATGGAGCGTGTATGGTTAACCGACACATTGATTAGGTGATTTTAACATTAAGTATACCAAGCTAATTTGCATAGTTATTCACACCTTATTTGTGATCCTCGACATCCCAGTCACAAACTTGACGGGCACAATCGAGATTTAAATATTCCATTGAAAAGTTCAATGAATCTCAAGGATCAAAGAATTTCAATCCATTTAAGACATAATAATCAATTTCGTTTTTCATGGTGGAAATTAGTAAATCGTCATTTACCTACCTTCAAATATTTTGCTATTGGATTACAATATCCCTCTTCTGAATTGTAAAATATTGTGTTGGGTCCTAGCCTTAATATTTCATTTGGGTGTTATATTAAGGACTTATAGCAACTAACTTGAATTTCTCCCACTGTAAATGTCTAGTTCAGACAACTATGGTCTTCCCAAATCTTTTGGAACAAGCTTTCCCCTTGAAGATGATATCCTACGTGGCGATCAAGGTGAAAGATTAATCCCTTTGTCGTGCATTAGTGGAAATGGAAATCATACTTAATTTCTTCCACCTCCTTCAATTATTCTCCCTGACCCACAAATTCGAAGACTTGAAAAGTTCAAGGTTACTCAAGCCCTATTGGCAAGTAAACACCAAGAAGGATGGTATTCGTGTACTCATATCTTGGAGATGAAGTCACATATTGACAGGCTAAGAGTATTAGGTGTCATTGTCTTGAGGATGTTAGCTATTGATTGGATTTTTCAGTCACTTCCCGAGTCATATAGTGAGTTCATTAAGGACTACTATGTGACAGACCACAACATGACCCTTATTGATCTTACCTATTTGCTTGTTGCTGCTAAATCAACAATGACTTGGTGCACTAGAAAAGCAAATTTGATTGGAAGATCTACTTCTCAAACTTCCATGGAAATTGACAATGTTAACACTGGAAGTCCAGAAAACATTTCTCTTCCCAATGGAAAGGGTTCGGCCATAGTCAACCTGGTTGACCAAATGGTAAAGAGAAAGGCTAAGTCTGAGATTGTCTCATGTGCTATTGCATAAGAAGCCATTTGTTTCTACTGACATTTTAAGGGACATTGGAAGCGAAGATGGCCTGACTACCTGAAAGATCTGAGAGAAGGTAGAATCAAAAAGTTTGAATCTGCTTCAGGTAAGTCTACTGTTTGACTCTATTAAGTTCCTAATTTTTTATTCTTAATACATGATGTGACAAGGTTGGATTTTGATGTTTTGTAGGAGTATGCAAAAGGAAGGAAGCTTAAAGGAAGAGTATACTGAATCTGGTCGCAAAGATGGATTTTAGTCATATATCCTCAGTCAAAAAGAGCTCAACATGCGACAAAGAAGATGGGTAGAGCTACTGAACGATTACGAGTGTGATATCCGTTATCATTCGGGCAAGGCCAATGTTGTAGCCGATGCCCTAAGTAGAAAGGAATATTCAGGACGCCGGGTGAAGTCATTGACAATGACGATCCATTCACACCTGTTCACACAAATCAAGGAAGCTCAACTTGAAGCCCTAAAACCAGAAAATGTGACAGGCGAGGCATTGAGAGGGATGGATAAAAACCTAGAAGTCATGGAGGACGGAGCTCGCTACCTCATGAACTGGATCTGGACATTGAAGTTCGGTGGGTTCCGAGACAATGTCATGAACGAAGCACACAAGACACGATATGCCATCCATCCAGGTTCGGATAAGATGTATCTAGACCTCAAGAAATTGTACTGGTGGCCGAACATAAAAGCCAAGATTGCTACCTATTTGGGCAAGTGTCTGAATTGTGCCAAGGTCAAGGTAGAATACCAGAAGCCATCAGGACTAATACAACAGCTGAAAATACCCGAGTGGAAGTGGGAACGGATAACCATGGACTTCATAACCAAGCTGCCTAAGACATCGGGTGGGCATGACACCATATGGGTAATTGTAGATAGATTGACCAAGTCTACGCACTTCCTGCCAATAAAGGAAACCGACAAGATGGAGAAGTTAACCAGGACGTACATCAAGGAGATTGTGCGAATGCATGGTGTACCAATATCCATTATCTCCGACCGAGATAGTAGACTCACCTCGCAGTTTTGCCAGTCCCTACAGAAATCTCTGGGAACTAGGCTAGACATGAGTACGACCTACCATCCACAAACCGACGGTTAGAGAGAGCGCACCATACAAACATTAGAAGACATGTTGAGGGCCTGTGTGATAGACTTTGGTAAGGCATGGGATATCCATTTACCGCTTATCGAATTCTCCTATAATAACAACTATCACACTAGCAGTAAAGTCGCTCCATTCGAAGCTCTCTACGGTCGCAAGTGCAGATCACCCCTGTGTTGGGCCGAAATGGGGGATACTCAGCTAGCTAGAAGGCAAGTCACTGATAGCATCCTTATTGGGCCAAAAATCATAAGGGAGACCACATAAAAGATTATTCAAATTCGGGAAAGACTGAAGGCATCTCGTGATCGACAAAAGAGTTACGCAGACAAGCGATGCAAACCCTTGGAATTCCAGGTCGGAGATTGGGTAGTACTGAAAGTTTCCCCTTGGAAAGGAATGATACATTTCGGTAAACGTGGGAAACTAAACCAGAGGTACATCGGACTATTTCAAATCCTTTCCAGGATTGGTCCCGTGGCGTACAAACTCCGATTACCACAAGAACTTAATAACGTACACCCTACCTTCCACGTATCAAACTTGAAAAAGTGCCTATCAGATGAGACTCTTGTGATACCTCTCAACGAAATTGAAGTAAATGAGAGTCTCCGTTCCGTGGAAGAACAAGTCAAAATCATGGATCGTTAAACATTCCCGTCTTGAAATAGGAGGATATCACCATGGATTTTATTACTAAGCTTCCCAGGACCGCACGTGGGTTCGATTCGATATGGGTGATCATGTGTCAGTTGAGCAAGAGTGCCCATTTTATACCGATCCAGGAGAGCATCTCAGCCGAGAAGCTAGCAGAGATTTATGTGCGAGAGATAGTGGCACGTTGTGACAATAGTCAATTTCGGGTCAAGTCAAGTCAAAGTCAAAAAAGTCAACAAGTCAAACCAGATGACTCAATTTGCCCTTGTATATTAGGGTTTACATTGTGTATTTTCTAAACAACCCACTATTTTAATGAGAAAACATCAACCGGAAAATTCGTATGTTTGAATTTCCATAGCCGTGAAAAATGCTAAACATTGAACCAAAGCGATAAAACACTATTACACACCCATCGGGAGTGTGTAGGACACTAAAACAAGGCTTAATGGGGTCTACTGACCTTACATTGCGAAGCCGGACACTCAAAAAGGCCACAAACGAAACCTCCCTCAATTGTATTCACACTATCTCTCTCTCTCTCTCTCTCTCTCTCTATTTCAAATCTCTCCCAAGTATCTCTCAAAAGATCCTGTAACTTTTCATAGTCTTTCGAGCCATCCCGACCCTTAACCGGGTCAAAAACGGCTTGAAACAGGGTAAAAACGAGTAAAACAGCCATAAGGAGCCGAAACTCCTCCTAGAGGCTGAAACCTCTTAGCAACCGAAACCCTAGGGCCGAACCCTCTTGACAGCCGAAACCCTAGGACCGAAACCAAGAAGCAACCGAGACCCCAACAGCCGAAACCGATACCTCTGAAACCAAAACCCCAGAGCCAAACTCTCCCAACCACCGAAGGATCGAACCCACTGACGGACCGAGACTCGCCGAAGGACCGAACCCATTGAGGATCGAAACCGCCGAACCGAGCCTCGCTTCTTCCTCCCCGCCTTCGCACCTTCTGTTCTTTCTTTATCTCCTCTAGGTCCCTTCCCTACTTTCGATTCTCATGCCTAACTGAACTTCGCCGTCGGTTCTAAGCTCCTTAGGAACCGAACCTTCGCGACTTCAACCAAAATTTCGGATTTTTGCCATTTTTGCCTGATTTTCAATATTTTTTTAGCATTTTAAGCCCGTTTTTCATCATTTTAAAGTAGGATTTTCACCAAAAACTTTATTTTAACATATTAAGACCCATATGTCTTAATTATTCACGTTTTTAATTCAAATCTTATCCAATATTTAGCGGTTGGAGTAATAAAGGTGGAGTGTTGACTTTCCTTTAGCTTATGACAAAAGCAACCCCTCACACCCACTCCTTGACCAGCCACACTCCTCCTACCATGCCTAGGTCTTGTCAATGTACTTTTTCATCATTACCAACCTTTTTACCACATTATTAGAGCTAGAAAATAACTCCACACTCCTCACTTCACTCATTTCTCTCATTTTACCAAAAGATCAAACACAACTTTCTCTGAATTTCTCTCTCTAAAAATTTGAGATTCAAGGCTGATCATCAAGCTTTCTTACACTCTTGGTAAGTATAATTCATCCTCCTTGTGATGATTACACTTCATTTTACTCAAATCATTGATTTCTTACATAAACTCCATCATTATTGTGTTAGATCCTTGAATCTCCAAAGTAATCCTTCAAGTGTTCTTGAGTTGAACACTTCTCTTCTCCTACATCCATCCACCAAAATCATTCAAGGTGAGTTCATACCCCTATATTTTCATATTTTCTTAAGTTTTAAAGGGGGGGGGGGATACAAATTAAATCACCAAGGACACAACTAAATGTTTCTAACAGCTTACATCAGAAAAGTTGGACTCCACTCACGGACTAATTTGGTCAATTTAAAAAATTTAGTTTTCAAAACTGTACAAGGTGCAAGTAGTTCAAGCTTTTAGATTTAAAATGACTACTTTCACATCTCTATATGATTTTTCTCCAATTTATGGTGATTTTTACAAAACTGCCTATCATTTCAAGAACCAATCTGGACTAGTCTGTGTTTATGGACATTTTCACCTAACTTGGGGGTCACTAAAAATCATGGGAAAATTTATAAACAAGAAAGACTCATTTTCCAAACTCCCAGAATTTACGGATTCTGATTTGGATCTATTATGAATTCTCTATAATTTTTTAAGTACAATAACAGAATCTATTAATAACAGAAAAATACTAACAATTTCATTTGACCTTTGTACATGTCGAGCAAGGTGTACATCTTTATGTGAATGTATGTTATTGTAAGTAAATAACATTTTGTCTTGGTATATAGACATACATCAGTTTATAAATGGATTTTGATACATATATAAAAGATAACAAATTGTTATAATCAAAGTACATCCATTTCATATGAACATTTGAATAAACTATGTTAAAGATAGTTTACGTACATTACCACTCCTACTCTTGTTTTGACAAACTATAATAGGTATAGTTTATGATACATTACATAACACTCTCATACAAAAAGGGTACATTTATACAAAAAGGGATTTTCATTACATTACACGTAAATTTGTTAAAGACTTTGTGAGACATTCGCTTTACATTTACCAATAAGTCCTATATTGTAACTAGAGTCTCCCGGAGGGAGAGCGTGATGCTGTATATAGATCTATATTGAGTTTGAAAAACCCGCACCTTAACCGCATGCAATAGCTAGACCGGCAAGTCTGGGGTGACAAATGTCATAAACATTTTCGATGCCTGAAGAACGTCGTTTCAGGCCAACTAGGTCATAGCATAGTTATAATAACTCACAGAAACTATTAAAAAACATAAGAATTTACAGGAATTTCATTGAATTCAAACGCTTTTATGTCGATTTAAACTTACACTATTTTCTATAAGTAAGAAAAGTTACTTTTACATTTCGGTCTTTGGATATAAGACGACATTACACATCTTAAGGAAAATATCGGATTTTTCAGGAACAAACATGACATTTACAAGAGAAAGGATTTTATCAAGTTTAAAACAAAAGCTTATGAACTCACCAACCTTTGTGTTGACACTTTTTCAAACAAATTGTATTCTCAGGAAATCACTAAACAGGTAACCAAGTGCATTTTGAGGATGGGACGTTAAGGCGTAAACATTTCATATTTTGACAACATATTGTAATTGATTTGGAAACATGTAATTCATACAATGATGTAACTCTTTCAATTATATATATGTTGGTTGTGTTTGCTTAAATTACTATTGCAATTGTGGTTATGATACTATACATGAAGTCCTCCACCCCGGACGTTTCCGCCATCCTTGGTTATGGGGTGTGACACACGTCATGGAGTGCCTATCTCGGTGGTGTCAGACAGAGACGTTCGTTTCACTTCTAGATTTTGGAAGAGATTTCACGAGGAGATGGGTACTCCTCTCCACTTTAGCATGAAATTCCACCCACAGATAGACGGACAGAGCGAGAGGATGATTCAGACCCTCGAGGACTTTCTTCGTGCATGTGTTTTGGATTTCGGTGGAATTTTCGTATAACAACAGCTACCATGCTAGTATAGATCGACCTCCCTTCGAGATGCTCTATGTGAGGAAGTGTAGAACCCCAATCTGTTGGGGTGAAGTCGGTCAAAGGGTCATGGGGAGTACGGAGGTGGTACTCAAGACCAAAAAGCAAATCCAGCAGGTCCAGAGTAGTCTCGATACTGCTCAAAGTCAGCAGAAGAGCTACACTGACAAGAGGCGTTCACACTTAGAATTGCAGGTGGGTGAAATGGTCCTTGTGAATGTGTCACCCTGGAAGGGTGTTATCAGGTTCTGGAAGCGGGGCAAGTTGGGCCCCAGGATCATCGGTCCGTTTAAGGTTTTGGCCTGGGTGGGTCAGGTTGCTTACCGATTAGACCTTCCACCAGAGCTCATCCAGATTCAGAGTACTTTCCATGTTTCTCAATTGCAGAAGTGTTTAGTCGATGATTCAGCAGTGGTACCCCTTGAGGATATTCAGATTGATGACAGTCTGAACTACATTGAGAGACCAGTGGCGATTCAAGATTGCAAGATGAAGGAGCTGAGGAACAAGAGGGTTGAGTAAGTTAAGGTGCAGTGGAAACACCGCAAGGGTGCAGAGTGGACATGGGAGCCCGAGGAGGAGATGAGGGAGCACAACCTTGTGTTTTTTCAGACGCAGTCGACTTTGAGGATGAAGTCTAAGATAAGTGGGGGAGAATCATAACATCCGGTTCCCCTGTACGTGTTTAATTAAGTATTTATCTATTTATTTTGAAAGAAGTACTCGACGACTTGGTAGCCTTAAGTTGTCGAGTACATGGAAGTTTGGGTGCGGGGTTTAGATGAGCTACTCGATGAGTCGCAACCCTGACTCGACGAGAAGGACAGGATGGATGAAACCCTAATATTTAGGGTTTGCACCCTATTTAAGTATCATATGTGGCCTCCATTCCAGCATCAATCACCTCCAAACCCTAATATCGAAACCCTTATCCGCCATAATTGATCTTAGGCTATTTCTTGCCATTTTGAGTGTTTTTTTTGTGCCTTTTGAAGATTCTGGAAGAAGTAGAAGATAGAAGACTCAAGAGGGATGGAGTAGATCCAGGAACTACACTCCATTGGCTACAATTTCTAGCAATTAAGTTTCCAACTTGATCATTCTTCTCTTAGATCTACTTGTTTCCATTTTATGAAAGTTTTGGTCCAAGGACCTTGGTCCTTGGGGTTGCGACGTTCCAAGTGACTTATATCTCAGATCTAGGATCTAGAAAAGGTTCCATGACATAAAGGTGCAAACTTTATGACCATGGAAGCCCCATGCAAGCATATAAGCAAGTTTATAATCTTTTTAGCCCTAAAAGACCAACAGTTGCTCTAGGTTCGTGTGCATGGATTTGAGATTCAAAGGCTTCTTGGACAAGATTCATATCTTATAGGAATTAGGGTTTTGTCTAAACCCTTTTAGAAGAGTTATGGATGGCTAAAGTTGGAAACTTTACCTTTAGAAAGGCCTTTCCAGTGGGAAAACAAGCTAAGAACCTTGGATCTAGAAGATATGGGCTTAATTTATTAAGATAGCCAAATAGATAGAAGGACTCATCTAATCGTGTTGTCCCTATTTCAGTTTAGTAGAACTCGACGAGTCTGTAGAGGTAATCGAAGAGTGGATGAGCCAAGTCGTGACTGAGCAGCCCAATAGGACTTGACGAGTCAGAGGAGTGACTCGGCGAGTTAAGTCGTGATTTTAGGATTTTCTGAGTTATAGAACTCGGCGAGTCGAAAGGTTGACTCGACGAGTTGGTCAACGCAAAATGTTGACTTTGAACATGGGTAAAATGGTCATTTTACCCTATGAAGAGTTATCAGTTTTTGATTAAGCGTTATTATGTAATTTATTGTCGGAGAGTCACCAGAGTAGTAGACAGGGATTCCTCACTCAAGTTTTCAGCAGTCCATTTTCAAGGTGAGTCATCTTCCAGTAGGAACGGGTTAAAGGCCACAATATGGGCCCCGTTAGATGTTAGTAGTTCCGGATTTTGGGTCCGATGCGGGGGCAGTCCCGAGAAGAGTTTATGTATGCTTGATGTCTTTGTGATTCTTACATGTTATGTGTTATGTGTTCCGGGGCAATCCCGATGCATGCTAGTTTATATGTATCTGTTATGTATTCCGAGGCACGACCGATGTCGAGGAAAGCCCGATGTATGTTATATGCCTATGTTATGTGGTTATGATTGATGATATGCTATGTATGTATCGGGGTAAGCCCGATGTTGGGGAAAGCCCGATGCTGGGGTGAGCCTGATGCAAGACATAACAAGATGTAAGGGTGAGCCTGATGTCTGGCAAGCCGATTTCGGGTTCGTCCCGATGCTGTTGGGTGGTCTCCCGAAGTTTATGTTTCCTGTTATATGTTGTATGTATGGTATGTGGTAGCTTGGGGGGACTCACTAAGCTTTGTTCTTATAGTTTTTAGTTTTGATTTCAGGTACTTCCACTAGCAAAGGGAAGGGCTCGGCATGATCGCATGGCACACACCACAACTTCAGCCTGGGATTTTTTTAGACTCTGATATTTTTATTATATGGTTTTGTCACAGTATTTGATATGATTATTTGTGATGCATGATACATGGTTTTCTTATGATTACGAATGATTTTTAATTTTATATTAAGTTTCAAAATAAATTTTTTGAATCATATTTTTGGGACGTTTCATCAAGGCCATTGAGTTGATTTAGCAGGTTTGGAGTAGACTCCAGATATGTTAGAGTCAGCAGAAGAAGTAGGCTGATAGAAACTGATCAGATCAAAAGTTCCAGGTGGGTGATATGGTTCTCCTTAAGGTTTAACCTTCAAAAGGTGTCATCTGATTTAGGAAGAGGGGCAATTTGGGACCCAGGTACATCGATCCTTTCACGGTTTTGGATCGGGTGAGCTGGGTTGCATATCGCTTGGATCTCCTATATAAGCTCAGTAAGATTTATATCATGTTCCTTGTCTCTTAGCTCAGAAGTGTTTAGTTGATGATTCTACAGTGGTTCCGTTAAAGGATATCAGGTGGATGACCGTTTGAATTATATTGAGACCGGTGGCGACTCTTGACCGGATGACGAAAACCTTAAGGAACAAGGTTGTCGAATTGGTGAAATCCAATTGGAAACATTGAAAGTGTTCTGAATGGATGTGGGAGTCGAAGGATGAGATGAGGGAGCACTACCTGAAGTTATTTGGAGCAGCAGACTTCGTGGACGAAATCCGATACAAGTGGAGGAGAATTGTAAGACTTAAGTTGGTAAGTTTTGCATTTAACCCTTCTTATCTATAAACTTTGCATTTTGGTCCTAAAGCTAGTATGCGGGGCGTACAAGGTGGTACGCTTAGCGTACTAGCCTAATGTTGTAATCGTATATCCCATCCATGTACGTTGGGTGTACGTTGAGTACGCATAGTGTACTTCAGTTAGATTGAGACCATAATTTTTAGAGTTTGCACCCTATTTAAGTTGTACGATAGCCTCATTTGGTCTTATTTAGCCATCATCCCCCCTCCTTTGTCGAAAAAACGAAACCCTAGTGTGCTTTTGTGAGTTTTGAGCCTTAAAGAGTGTTTGTTGGTGGTTTATGAAAGAGAAAAAGAATAGGACCATTCAGATAGTGTTAAATGTGACTTGAGAAGTTGGAGCATTTGGATCATGTTCATGAAGCATTTGTAGCACTTAGACCTCAATGAAGCACTTAGGGTTCATGGAGCATGTGACAAGGGAACGAATCTTCTAAGAGAGAGGAATGGATCAATATAAAAAGGAACTGATCAAGTGCCAAAGGAACAAATTGTGTACAAGGGGGTTTGGAGCACCTGGAAGAGTTTGGAGCACTTAGAGGAGGTTTGGAGGACTTAGAAGGGACGTGGAGCAACAAGGGGTCCTTGTTGCACCAAATGATGTAGAGTTGGGTCAAGAGGGATGCTCTTGCGCCATCTTCTTTATTGTTGAGCCATGTATGGCCTTGTTGACCCATGCATGTCCATATTGCTCATGGTGATGTTGTTGCTCCAAGATTGATCTTATGCACCATACTTTATGCTCTTGCACCATTTAGATCCCCGTTGCACTAACTAGGGTTGCTGTTGCTCCATGAAGAAGCTATTGAACCATAATAGACCATCTTGGTATATGATACATCATATTGATTCCTTTACTGTGCGACGTTGATCAGAGTATGCGTAGAAGAGGATAATGGTGAAGAATGTTCCAAAAGATGTTTCATGGTGGATTGTAATTGGTTGATACCCTTCATGGGCCTATGGGCCCATAGGCTTGGCCCATTAGGGTTTTGAGGTCTAATCCCTTAAGTATAAATAGCGTTGCATGCTAGGTCATTTAGTATCTTGAAGTCTAGAGTAATAGGCGAATCTCTGTGTAATTGTACTTGTAACCTCTGTGTTGAGAGCTATGAAATAGAGAATTCTCCCCTCTTACCCGTTGATGTACGCCCCTTGACTGAACCACGTAAATAGTGTGTCTTTTGTGCTTTTGGTTACGCTTGTTATCCGTTATACTTCTTAACAAGTGGTATCAGAGTTGCAGTTTTATTCCCGTGATTGAATATGTCTACTCACAAGTTTGATTTGGAGAAGTTCAATGGCTAAAATGACTTCACTTTGTGGAAGGTGAAGATAAGGCTTCTTCTGGTTCAAGAAGGATGTGTGGCGGCACTGAAAGGAGAGTCAAAACTGCCAAAGGACATGGCGGCTTATAAGAAGGTGGATATTCTGACGAAGGCACATAATGCCATTCTATTGAGCTTAACAGATGAAGTACTGAGGGTGGATGGGATCAAACAACCAGTTCTGGTCTCTGGGATAAACTTTATGACAAGTACCAAAACAACTCACTAAAGAACAGGTTGTATCTGAAGCAAAGGTTGTACACTCTCAGAATATCTAAAAGTACCCAAGTGAAAGATCATCTGGATAACTTCAATCATACCATCTTGGATCTACAAGGTGTTGATGTGAAGATTTAGGATGAAGATTAGACTCTCATTCTCTTATGTTTGCTTCCTAACTCATATGATAATTTTGTTGATACCATGCTTTATGGTAGGAAAATGATCACTATGAATGATGTGAAGTACTCTCTAATGTCTAAGGAACTGAAAAGAAAAGATTCAGGTGAAAAGGAGTTGTCTAGTTCTGGTTTGTTTGCAGGGAGAGGGAGGACAGAAGAGAGGAAAGGGGAAAACATAGGGAGATCACATTCAAAATCAAAGTCTAAATGTTTATCAAGCATGAAATGTTATAACTATAAGGAGAAGGGGAACTTCAAGTGAAATTGTCCACAACAGAGGAATTGGAAGTTCAAGAGTTAATCAAGCAGCAATAACACTACTGATGTGGTTCAGGAAAGTTCTTATGAAGGGGACGGTGGTGATGCTGACTTTGTGTACATCAAGTTCTGCTAATGCTTAGGTCTTGGATTCCGAATCATCCTATCACATGACGTATAATCATGATTGGTTCGACTCCTTCAAAGAGTGGGATGGCATAGTTAACATGGGTGATGATTGGGTGAGCAATATCAAAGGTAGTGACCCAATGCAAATCAAGATACATGATGACATGGTTAGGAAGTTAGATTGCTGGTACGTTCCATAACTCCGGAAGAATCTAATTTATGTAGGCATATTGGATAAGAATGGGATGAGGTATGCTGGTGAAGGCGACTGGGTCAAAGTGACCAAAGGCTCTCTGGTTATAATGAAAGGGAAGATGAATCGTGGAGGGATCTGTATCCTAGAAAGTAGTACAGTTATGGGAATAGTGGCTATCTCCCAATCCTTCAATGAAGGTGATGACAAGATAGAGTTGTGGCATCATAGGTTAGGGCACATGAGTGAGAAGGGGATGTCAATTCTAAGTAAACAAAGGACTGCTTGGTGGAGAGCCTACTAGAAAGATTAAGTTTTGTGAAGCGTGCGTCCAGGGAAAGCATCGCAAAGTGTATTTCGTACCGGTCAACACAAAATCAAGGAAATTCTTTTAGTATGTTCACTCAGATATGTGGGGTCCTGCACTAGTGAAGTCTCAAGGAGGATGCTCACACTTCTTGACATTCATTGATGGCTATTCAAGGAAGGTTTAGTTGTACTTTCTGAAGATGAAGGATGAGGTGTTTGGGAAGCTCATCATTTGCAAGTTTTTTGAGTTAAAAAGCTCACATCTTGATGATCCATGATGCTAGATCTAGTCATGTTGTTATTGTATGCTTTTTGAGTCCTTGGAGTGATTGATAAGTTTCTTGATTCACTCCCTAAGTGTTGGTGTTAGATCTAGGGTTCTTTTGGTCCCCTTGTTTATAAAAATGCAAGATCTACAGTGTATCTTGAACCATGCATGTGTTAAGACCTCTGTTATGCTCTTTTTGAGCTCTTGAATCCCATTAAGCCATGCATGTGTGTAAATTTGCCAACTTGATGTGATAAGTGGTCTTATAGAATCATATCTGAGAGTTTGGCTTGAAGTCTCAATGGATTAAGTGCTTAATGGAGTGGGGTGGCCACCTGGGGAGTATGTTTGGTGTACCAAGATGGTACGGTGCCTGTACTAGCCCCAGAGGGTCTGTGATACGCGTACGAGCTTAGTACGCCTCGCGTACTCAATAGGCGGGCTTTAGATTTGGGCTTCTCGGTTTTAAGCCCATGTTTGGACCTTAGTGTTGGATTAGTGTCTAAGTCCATAACTATTTTGGTATGTACTTGACCCGATGGTGCATGGTCCTTTTGGGTTGCCTTCACCAAAGCAACTTGATTGGAGAAATGAATAAAGAGAGAGAGGATAATATGATTTATTAATATGTTATAAGAATAATATATTAAAGGAGAAATCATATTTGTTTAATTAATATTGGTCAACAATTAATTAAGAATTAGTTTTGTGATCAAATGTAATTAATTAAACTAGAGGGGCTGAATTGTAATTATGTGATAGTTACAAAATAAGGTAAGGATTATCTTATTTATATGGTGGACGAATTTAAGGTTGGAAAGCCTTAGAATTCGAGTATGATAAGGATTCAAGGATTATCTTATTGGTTGCTTAATGGATAATCAACTAGATAAGGATAATGACTGAAACCCTATCTCTACACCTATATAAACACCCCTAGGGTCATGAATTCGTGTATCCCTTCCCAAGAGGTCCTAGATACGAATTCTAACCTCTCACCTCTCTCCTTATACCTTCTCCACTTGCTTATGGTGTTTGTGAGCCATTAGAGGAGTGACACTTGTGACTCTAAGCCTTCCAAAGTCAATACAAGGAGATTTGGGATTGTTATTGCTACATAATAATCAAGGTAACACTATAAACTTATTATCATGTTAATATGATTATATGTATGCTAGAATTAGGGTTTATAGTCTTGGATTCAAAGCATGTACAATAGAGAAACCTAGATCCAAGCATTAGGGTTTGTATGAGCACATAGGATGTCTTATGACCAAAACCCATCAGTGGTATCAGAGCCTTGATTGGTTTTTATTGTATTGATGCATATTTGATCGTAATAAGCACTGAAAATCGTTTTTTTGAGTTTTGAAGGTTTGACTCGCCGAGTCACTTGGTGAACTCGCCGAGTCAGCTGAACTCGACGAGTCCAAGCCCAGACTCGACGAGTCAAAGTGTCTGACAGCTCGTTTTCGCGATTTTCTTCCTGTTTTGGTTTTCGATAAT
The DNA here is from genome assembly GCF_052625555.1 of Lactuca saligna. Taxonomy (NCBI): domain Eukaryota; kingdom Viridiplantae; phylum Streptophyta; class Magnoliopsida; order Asterales; family Asteraceae; genus Lactuca; species Lactuca saligna. Next base: position 59,416,834 of record NC_136420.1, on the reverse strand, counting down.
TACCATAAACTCGTTTTTGTGATAAAATCCGAATTTTTTCATTATTATGTGATTATCCTTACCTAAATAGAAGATAATTGTCAAAATTTAGATAATCACTTGTTTTATTAGATAAAGTTTGATTATTTGTAATTTAGATTTGAATTATCTTGTGAAATAGTTTCAATTTATCCCTTTAGGTTTTATAGTTTAAATTTGAACCCCAAAAGTTTTGTTGTTTTGAAATTTAAATAGTTAAAACCCTAATGTTTTGAAATGTTTCAAAACTTGCCCTCAAGTTTTGGAATTTAAAGGTTGATTAAAAGGTTAATTAGAAATGTTAAATTCTAAAACTCTTGTATCGATTTGAAAAAGTTCAAATCACACCCTTATGGTTTTATTAATTAATTAAGGTGTATAATTAAAAGAGATTTAATAAATCCATAAAAGTTTAGGTTAACCTTTTAATTGAATTAAAAGTGTAATTGTTAAAGTTAACCATATAGTATTTTAAAAGTATAAAATACACCCTATACTATATATAACATTAAAAGTCTAACATTATATATATGTATGAGTAAAAGTCAGTCTTACCGTTAGTAGGCCTCATTCACGAAGCTGGTCTATAAGGGGTGTTTAAGGAAATTGCCTATAAAATGGCGATTGAATGGGTATCCACTCTTACCCACCGCACTCTTGACTAGTGGAGGGTCGTTAGCTGAACGGGTAGGATAGGACGAAACCTTCCATTATAAGTATAATGAAATACAAAGTAACTAAATGTTTTTCAAATTCCCAATCTTAGTTACTTAGGCAAAAGTGAATTGATGCAATTCCATGAAATTACACTTTGTGCCCCTGCGAAGACATTAGTGGAGCGTGTGTGGTTTACCGGCACACTAAATGGTTCTAAGCAAAGGTAGCAAAGGGTGACTCAATGTTTGTCATAGTTCGGTGGAGCGTGTGTGGTTTACCGGCACATCGAATAGGTGATTGTAACATGTGAGGGCACCATGTAGTTTGCATGGTTATTCACACCCGCTTTGTGATCCTCGGCATCCCAGTCACAAACAAGAGGGGCATATCGAGATTTAAACATGCCATTGAAAGTTCAATGAATCTCAAAGGATCTAGGAGTTTTCATAGATTTAAAACTTAAATTTCTTTTTCGTTTTTCATGGTGGAAATTAGTGAATCGTCATTCACTTACCTTCAAATGTTCTGCAATTTGGGTTACGGCATCCCTCTCCCGAGTTGTAGAATATTGTGTTGGGTCCTAGCCTTAGTATCTCATTTGGGTGATTTACTAAGGACTCAATCTATCAACTAACCTGAATTCGTTTTTCTTCCGTTTTGTAGATGTCAAAGTTCGACAACTATGGTCTTCCAAATCCCGTGGAACAAGCATTCCACATGAAGATGATATTCCACGATTTGATCGAGGAACAAGAAATCATGCTTCACTTCCTCTACCTCCTCCAATTATTCTCCCTAACCCACAAGTTCAAAGGCTTGAAATGTTCAAGATCACTCAAGCCCTATTGGCAAGTAAACATAAAGAAGGAAAGTCCGTGTGTGTACACGTCCTAGGGATGAAGTCACACATTGATAGGTTAAGAATGTTGGGATCCGTTGTCTGTGAGGAAATGGCTGTTGATTGGGTTCTTCAGTCACTTCCTAACTCATATAGTGAGTTCGTAAGAGAGTACTATATGATGAACCGCGACGTGACCCTTATAGATCTCACCTATATGCTTATTGCTGCTGAATCAACAATGCTTTGGCGCAATAGAAAAGCAAAGTAGATTGGTGAATCTGCCTTCAAGACCTCTATGGATATAGACAATGGCAATGAAAGACATGCAATGATCGAAAAGTTTGATCATAAGAGAAAGGCGATGTCTGAGGTAGTTCCATGTGTTGTTCCAAAGGAGTCAGTTTTCTTTTATTGCCAAGAGAAGGGGCATTGGAAACGAAGTTGCCCTATTTATCTAAGAGATCTAAGAGATGGGAGAGTCAAAAGTATGACTACGCTTTAGGTAAGAATCCACTATCTAACTCCATTAAGTTCCTATTCATTGATTCTTAATACATGATGTGATAAGATTGCATTTGAATGTTTTGAAGGATCGGTGAAAAGAAAGGAAGCTTGATAAGAGAGCAAGATGAATCTAATCACGAGAGATGGATCTTGATCGCATGGACTTGAAGATTGGATTTTGAGCTCAGATAGTTATGATAGAGTTGTTATAAATTTTCTTTTTACATAGTTTTCAATAGATTTTGCATTGTAAGGACAAATGTTTTTCCGCTGCTTTTATAAATAAAATAAATTTTGTTTGACTTATTTATTTGTTTACTTCCTTGCAATGAAATCGTTATGTGAAAATTGGTGTTTGCATATTTCTACAACGAATGGATATGATTCTTAGTTATGTTATTTATGGAAATGTCGAGAATTTACCAAATAGGGAGAGTTTCTCATCGCCCAAGTTTCAATTGGACAGAAACTTGGAATCATGCAACGTGGATGCACGATGAATGAGAAATTACGTATTTGGAAATTAGACTAACTCAATGACAAAGTGTCAAGTGCAGGACTAGGAGATCGAATACACAAAGTTGTGTGTTGATCAAGTTCACCATAAGAGTAACAAAGATATTCGTTATGATTTACTAAAGGTTTAGTAAATTTGATTATACTTACAAGATTAAGTGTAATTTTGAATTGATTAAAGGGTTTAGATCAATAGCAAAACGAATAAGAAGAATCAAGTAGGCAGAAAGATAAGAGTTTCTCCATTCTAAGAAGAAGGGAGAGTAGCTTTTATGCTTTATGATAGGTCTTAATGATTAAGAACCATATCTCAATTGATCCTCTAATGAGTCTTGGTACAATTGTATGTCCAAGAAGAGGAATCAAAGATTGATGAAATGGTCAAATCAAGAAGACAATCATACTTCGTTCCAATAACAAGTCTTAAAGTTAAGATTCTGACAATGAGTGAAAAGTATTAAAGGTTTATAACATTCATCAAATGTGGAAAGTTGTGATGTCTTGGATAAGACAAAGACCAACTATGATCAATTTATGAAGTGTTTTGATACAAGCTACACTAACTCTTGAAAATTTGTTTGTCAAGAAATGTTTATTGACAAAAGAATCTTATATGTCAAGGAGTCAGTGGGAGTCTTAATGGTCTCAAAAAGTTTCAAGAACAAATCAAATAAACCTTATCGATCATCACTAGCACACGAGTTGAGGTTTACAACCTATCGTGAAGACATTATTTTGTTTCTGTGCCAATCCAATCGAGTTAATTATGCATGTGAGTCCTATGAGTTCTCATTTGAATGCGTAAAAGGCAAGGACCTTGATCAATGAAAGGTGCATTGATAGGAAAAAGGTAAGATGCTTAACTACTTGGAAGACGTGGTGGGCAGCTGTGCTACCATAAGGCAAGAAATCAAGATTAAGAAAGTTCGATCCATATGAGTTTGAATTTGTCGTAAACTTTGGTTTTTAACAAATTCACATGGAAAGGAACACATACACCGTTTAAATCTAAGTGTCATAAGATTTCCTCCTTCATGAAATTGATTGTGAGAAAATGCTTTCACTAAGAAAGATTTTAAAGATAATGATTGTAAAATTGCATTCTCGAATTCGATCATGGTTACGGTATCCCTTTCCATAATTTGAATTGTGAGGTTTGGCAATTAGTCTTAATTGTTGAGACACACATATGAACTATCTAAAGGCAAAGGTGTATAAGTTTAAGAAGCCTTGATAAAAGATTATCAAAGCACTAAGTATTAGAAACATGGACTTAAGAAATTCAATAGGTATTGTCTCTCTGAAAGTTAAGATGTTTATGAATACATGTCGAAGCTAGTGGGAGCATAAGTGTTATGTTTTATAATAATCATCATGATAGTGGGAGCATAAATGTTATGATTGTATGATTATTAAGGCAAGTATTGCATAGTTGGCAATATTAATTATAGAAAACAAGAGTCATACTTTGCAAAGTTGTAAGAGTTGAAAGGTTGTTTTGCTATAATTAAGGGAGAGAATATTCTGCTTCATTTCAAATCTAAAGGATTAGGTTGTGAAATGTTAATAAATTTAGTCAAAGGTACATAGTGTGTTCTTAAAATTTCGATTGTGATTACGGCATTCCTCTTCACAATTCGAATTTTGAGAACATAGCAAATAAAACATTGTGCATCATGTCCCATACGCTTCGGGTATAGGATCGATTGCAAATGCTTTAATGTTTGACCATTCTAAAATTTTCCAAATGTCTAGCGCATTGAGAGGGAAAAGGGACTAGAATTGGTTTTGACTAAAATAATTAAACAACTATCAAAGGACAATCCAAAGTTCGATGAGGATTGGTCGCTTGTGAGTAGTTGGAAGTATAGTATTGGAAATTATGGAAATGTTTCCATATTGGATGGACAATGTCGACATCATTACGAATAGATAAGATTCTATTAAGAAATTAGTTGTCATATGGAAAATATGGAAGTGTGTCCATATTGGGAAGTAAATATTGAAAATCTATGTCTAGATTAGAAACTTTTATGCAAAAGGATGTTTAAAGGAATGTGCTTTGAGTGAGAGACATCGTATCTAAGGAATTTTCTTGTAACAATCTCCGATAGAGGACTTTGTAATATCATTGCAATAGTCTTTGAGACTTTGGTGCAGTGACATTACAAAAGGATCGTTGCATAAAGTGTTAGAATCTAGTATATTCTATAAGTAACAAGAATTTGATATTCTTACACTTAAGAAAATGGATTTGGAGTTGTGAAATGAGAATGATTGGAAATGTGTTCAATTTGTCTATTTCGCAAAAGTAAGAACCATAGGTAAACATTGTGTGCATGCTAGGAGCATGGGACAAGTGTAATGATTCAAGTAAAAAGTTGATTACCCGAAACGACAAATAATGAGTAATCGATATGGTGATAAATAAAACGTGTTTTGTTTATACTCAAAGGTTTGAGGCCATATGGGATTAGTATTATTCTGGTGTTTCACTTTGCATGTTTTGACTTCCAGAATAATTGAGTTTATTAAGAATAATCGAATTATTCAAACGGGCCACAGTCGTTCATATGTTGGAAGTAGATATGAATGAAGATTGTCGTGAATTGGTGTGTGGATTGTCTAAAAGAGTATTAGACATAAGCAAATGTTTGCTGCAACGTTCATGAGTGCTTATGAATATGATTTGAGCATTGGATTAAACCCACGCTCACTTGGATCACTATCTCGAGTGATTAGTGAGACGATAACATCTTATATTCTTGAAACCGAGATGTGTGGGTTGTATCTTGCTGATCGGTTGCACATTGATAATATGTAAACGCACCAGTAACTTGGTGTTATATAACATATTGTTGTGTGTAGTTCGGTGAGTGAGTACAAGCGAGCATTGTATCAAAGTTTATCCGTTCCTTTTATCCAAAGTAGGATAAAAGCGATATCTTTGGGCCCCTCGATGGTTTAGTGATGACATACGTAAATGCTCGGCCGGGCTAGGGCTAATTTGATTTGTTCAATTAGTCTGTCATCATAAATCGGAAATCGAGATATAGTACAAAGAGAATGATTAGAAATCATATCTCATACGATATCTAGAATGGAGGAATATATGATCCCTTATCTAAGGACACGCGTATCTGATATGATCAGAGTTGACAGTGGCTTTGGAAAGCTACGATTGCAGATCAGGATCTTAAGTCATACGCAGAATAGTTGTTAGACTTATCCAAGTGGAAGACTGTTGGATTAGTGTCTAAGTCCATAACTATTTTGGTATGTACTTGACCCGATGGTGCATGGTCCTTTTGGGTTGCCTTCACCAAAGCAACTTGATTGGAGAAATGAATAAAGAGAGAGAGGATAATATGATTTATTAATATGTTATAAGAATAATATATTAAAGGAGAAATCATATTTGTTTAATTAATATTGGTCAGTAATTAATTAAGAATTAGTTTTGTGATCAAATGTAATTAATTAAACTAGAGGGGCTGAATTGTAATTATGTGATAGTTACAAAATAAGGTAAGGATTATCTTATTTATATGGTGGACGAATTTAAGGTTGGAAAGCCTTAGAATTCGAGTATGATAAGGATTCAAGGATTATCTTATTGGTTGCTTAATGGATAATCAACTAGATAAGGATAATGACTGAAACCCTATCTCTACACCTATATAAACACCCCTAGGGTCATGAATTCGTGTATCCCTTCCCAAGAGGTCCTAGATACGAATTCTAACCTCTCACCTCTCTCCTTATACCTTCTCCACTTGCTTATGGTGTTTGTGAGCCATTAGAGGAGTGACACTTGTGACTCTAAGCCTTCCAAAGTCAATACAAGGAGATTTGGGATTGTTATTGCTACATAACAATCAAGGTAACACTATAAACTTATTCTCATGTTAATATGATTATATGTATGCTAGAATTAGGGTTTATAGTCTTGGCTTCAAAGCATGTACAATAGAGAAACCTAGATCCAAGCATTAGGGTTTGTATGAGCACATAGGATGTCTTATGACCAAAACCCATCACTTAGGAGATTAGGGTCTTGTTGGGCCATCATATTTCTAGTTTTTTTGGTTGATGCTATTATATTAGGTTCTTTTGGATGAAGGCCCACGATGGGATTTAGGCACAATTTGGAAGATTGGGCAATAATTGGGCTTTTGGTGACCATTTTGGAATTGGGCATTTTGAATAGTTGGTTTGGACCTTGGCCTTGGGTCAAGTTAGATAAAGAGTAAAATGGTCTTCTACCATTTTTAGACTCTTAGTTATGGGTCAGAATCTAATTATTAATTGGATGTAATTTTGTGATGACAGCGCAGGGATTTTATCGGACGAACAGACGTAGATTTATTTGAGTGACTCAACAAGGGTAAGAATTCGATAGTATAGAAATGAATGTGTCTCATGAACTAAATCGCTATAGTTCAACAACATATGATAGTATGAGTCTCAACATAGAAGAATGAAAGTTATTCGTAAATCCGAATATATGAAACAAGTGTATGGTTTTTCCATAATATTTTAAAGATTGAACAAAGTACTCAACGTAGTAATAATAGCGTGCCAATTATATTAATATAATAGATGAAACAATGATCACGAAAATTTGACCCCTAAAAGGGTCTCCGGTTACAAGGTTTAAGAAAGTAAAGACTTTTAGCCGAGGTCCTAACTTATAACAAAATTTGGGATTTTGGCAAGCACTACTTGCGATGTGTGTTGCACTTGGAGCTTGACTCCGCATCCGATTGCTTTGATTCCATAAGACGCCTATCGAAGGCGGCTTGCTGTTCCCTTAACTCTGCGAGGGTGCAATCATTTGTGTTTGGAATGTGTCGGCGCGGAGATGGTTGTCATCATGCAACATATCCAGACTACGGATGTCGGCAGTGTGAACTTGTACTTCTACGTTGACTTCGCGAATTCGATTTGCTTGGACCCCCGATCGATATGACTGGTTGGCCAGTTTGCCTACCATGACCGGAAGTGCTTGGTCGGCTGAACCTCCATCCCTGATGTCATAGAAGTTCTGACACATATCGTAGGTAGAGCGTATCCCTTGTTGTTGGCTCGAATGGTGGAAGTGACTTCCTCAAACGGGAGTCGGTCCCTGGAAGTTCCTCCTAATGGATGTAGGGTCGACTATTTCTGGTTCTGAGTCCATACCACAATCATCCCCTTCTTCCAACTATATAGGTTCTTCATCCTCTTCGGGATCCTCCTCTACTCATCCTCCATTTCCCTGGTTCGGGTAGTAGGGGTCCCCTAGTCGGTGGAATCCAGCCATTTGACTATACAAGAATAGGGTTATAAGATTTGAAAAAATTTTGAAAACATGTAACAATAAACATGTTGATTAAACTATTGTATGCACCAAATACTCCTGTAGTATTTAAATTTGTATGTTTGATACTAGTGTCTATTTTGGTAACTTTTGACTTGTTGCTCACTACGATCATTCCTCGACATACGTTAGTCCAATCTCGGATAAATATAGTTGATCAGGCAATATTCGTCCCAAATTCGATTACATATATCGAGAACTAATCGTAGTGTCCAACTCGTCTTAATACTTTTTGTATAGCTCTAACCATGAAAATATATCGTTGTATGCACGTATTTTGTATTTTTATGACCCAAAATAATCTATTTAAATGAAACAAGGTTTTTAGGTGTAAAAACATTTTGTTAGAGACTTTGAGTCTCTAAGCATTTATAGTTTGTATATCTTATGAGGTTCGATATACTTAGTTCATTATAAACATTGCTCTGATACCAATCTGTCACACCCACCAAACCGGAAAGGCGGAAACGTTCGGGGGCGGATGACTTCATGTGGTAACGTAACAAATGAATACATAGTAAAGAAAGCAATACAACCATCATATATATAATTGAAAGTTTACATTGTTAAAAGGTACATGTTCAAACCTATTTACAATATGATGCCAAAAATATGAATTTAAACTGGCACCGCAACGTTCCTTCTTCAAAAAGCTGTTTGGTACCTGAAATTACTGAGTCCCTGGGACATACAAGTAGTTTTGAAAGAGTAGATCAGCATTTAAGCTGGTGAGTTTCATAAGTATTAAATGAAAATGTTTGTATGAACTAAAATGAAATGGTTTGTGTTTGTATGTTGGTTCCTAGAAAATCCCATATTTTCTATTGGTATAAATGTAACCTTAAATCAAGACCAATGTTTGTTTCTAGGAAATTGAAGTTTTCCCGTATGTGGGTAGTGGTTTAGAAGTTCCAAACTTGTATCACAATTAGGTTTTTCATGCCTAAAGTAGTTAATTTATGTACGTATAAAATCTCCAATACTTCTGAAAAACCCCATAAATCAATGTGCTTTTAATACTCTATGTGAGTTTTATAACCATGCTATTGACTAGAAATGCCTATACACAACGTTCTTCAGGCGTTGGAATGTTCTGATGTTTGTCACCTCAAATGGTGTACTGTAGCTAACAGTTAGGGCACGGGGTTGTCAATCCCGTATAGATCTATACACAAACACCATGCTCCCCCTCCAAGGGATTCTGGTATATAATACAGGACTTGGAATGTGTACTCGAGCGTACGTGAAGTTTAATGTCTCACAAAACTTAGTACAAAACATATTTATGTGTGAAAATGTTCGTTTGTTCTTGTATATGAAAGTAACTTCTTGAAATAGTATTTCTAGTATGTAAAAGTTCGTAGTGTTCTCGTAAAACTATACCTATTATAGTTTTCTAAAAGTGTGTTTCGTTTATCTAGTAATCCCTAGTGAAATGCTCACTTGTTATGAAAATTATAATTTTTGTAGTACCAAAAATGGACACATATACATACAGTATAAACAAAGAGTTTTGATTTACATATATACATAAATCATTTCTTATTTCAAATATAAGATGTTATCATGGTATATTTTGCATACAAAAGATTTCCCTACAATAGTTATAAATCACATATGATTCCATTGATACAAAGTGTATAATGAAACTTTATATAACACACAGTAATAATCGGGTGTTTTACTTGTACTCCCCCCCCCCCCCCCCCCGGGTTAAAAACATATAAAAGTAATTATAAAACATTAAAAAGTGTGGATTATAGGGGTATGAACTCACTTGAAAGATCGAAGAAGGCGAGATGAAAACCGAGCAAAATTTCGACTCGAGAAAGCGGATTTTCTCAGGATTCTCGGGAATCTCGGGAGCACAAACGACCCTCTGGACTTGAGCAAGGAAACTGGGACTTCGGGATAGCACATGCACGGAAAACGAGGCAAAAATGCAAGAAAGTTGAGAGAAATTGAGCCCTTTCTTTGGAATCCTCGCATCCCTTTTATAGTGGGTGGGAAACGCCTCGGTACGCTGGGCGTACTCGTGCGTCATGCGTGACTGCTTCCTCGATTGCCTCGGACCTTCGGATAGGACGGGGCATAGCCTCGCATAGGGGCGACGTGGACGATCCGAGGCATAGGCGTCGAGTACGCTGGGCGTAACTCGGATCGCCCTGATGACTCACCTTCGGATAATACCGAAATTAAATATAAAAATTATATTATTATTATTTATTAAACTTCAAAAATTCATATCTTCTTCATACGAACTCTGTTTTCGACGTTCTTTATATCCACTCGTAGGTGAGACTATGCTCTACAACTTTCATTAGATTCCGTCGGCAAATTTTGAGATTATTTTTATTATTTATTTTTAAAAGGTTGCGATAAGAAAATTTCGTTTAGAAATTCATAATTTCATTATCTGACGCCTGTTTTTGCCAGACTTTTTACCATTGAAAAAGCATTATCGAGACCTTCGATTCTCATTTAGGTCATTCCGGCCAAAAGTCGCTTGATCTCCATTCTGAGTTTTTAGCTGTCCGTTGTTAAGCCCAATTTAAAAAATCCAGAACTTCCTTATACGAAGTCAGATTTGGGAGTTCTTTCTATGTACGATCACGGTTTAATGACATCTAACATAACAGGTAATTAATTAGAGACTTTTGGAAATTTTATTTTCGAAGTTAATTTCATTATAACAAAAGTGGTTACAATACTTGACTTTTTAGGTCGTTACATAGAGTTGAAATATTGGGTTGTCACATCATCCCCCTGTTAGAGGGAATTTCGTCCCGAAATTTAAAATAAAATAGATACTTGTGAATCTGAGAAAAAGATGTGGGTACTTTTGTTTCATCTGATCTTCGCGTTCCCATGTGAATTCAGGTCCTTGCTTAGCGTTCCAGCGAACTTACACGATGGGTATGTGACTTTGTTTCGTTTGTTTGACCTCTCGGTCCATGATTTCTACCGGTTCTTCCATGAATTTGAGGCTCTCGTTGATCTCGATCTCATCGAGTGGGATAACAAGAGTCTTATCGGATAGACATTTTTTCAAGTTCGATACATGGAAGGTTGGATGTATGTTACTGAGTTCGCGTGATAGATTAAGTTTGTAAGCTACAGAGCCGATTCTGGCGAGAATCTTGAAAGGCCCTATGTATCTTGGATTTAGCTTTCCACGCTTTCCAAATCGTATTAAGCCATTCCACGGTGAGACCTTCAATAGTTAGCGTAGCTTTTATGTTGGTCTCTAGATGCTTTCAATCGTTCATGAATCTGAATGATCTTCTTTGTTGTTTCTCGTATGATTTCTGGACCGGTGAGAGTGGTTTCAGTATCTCGTCCTTTAGCTAACTGTGTGTCTCCAACTTCAGTCCAGCACAAAGGGGACCTACACTTACGGCCATAAAGGGCTTAAAATGGAGCAGTCTTTATGCTCGTATGATAACTATTGTTGTATGAAAATTCGACAAGGGGTAAATAGATATCCCATGTCTTTCCAAAGTCAATCACACAGGCTCTCAGCATATCTTCCAAAGTTTGTATCGTTCTCTCACTTTGCCCGTCTGTTTGTGGATGGTAGGCTGTACTCATGTCTAGTCTAGTCCCCAGGGAACTTTATAGTGACTACCAGAACCTTGATGTAAATATACTATCTCTATCGGAGATAATGGACATTGGAACACCATGTAGTCGCACTATTTCCCTTATGTAAGTTCTTGTAAGCCTTTCCATCTTGGCAGTCTCCTTGATTGGTAGAAAATGCACGGATTTGGTCAATCTGTCGACGATGAACCATATGGTATCAAGTCCACCCGTTATCTTGGGCAACTTGGTTATGAAATCCATAGTAATCCATTCCCATTTCCATTTCGGTATCTCTGGTTGTTGTAGTAATCCTGAAGGTTTTTGATACTCGACCTTAACCTTAGCTCAACTAAGACATTTACTTACGAAGGTAGCAATTTCTGCTTTCATGTTAGGCCACCAGTACAGTTTCTTAAGATCCATATACATTTTATCTGAACCTGGGTGAACAGAATACCTCGTGTTGTGTGCTTCAGTCATAACCACATCTTTGAAGCCACCATGTCTCGGTTTCTAGATACGGTCCATGAGATAATAGACTCCGCCACCCTGGATTTCTAGATTCTTTTCAATTCCTCTCAGGGATTCACCCATCACATGTTCAGGTTGCAAAGCTTCCAGTTGAGCCTCCTTAATTTGTGTGGATAAGTGGGAATGGATAGTCATATTCAGAGATTTGACTCCCCGACCAGTGTATTCTTTTTGACTGAGGGCGTCAACTACTACATTGGCCTTGCCAGGATGCTAACGAATTTCGCATTCGTAGTCATTGAGTAGCTCGACCCACCATCGTTGTCGCATGTTGAGCTCCTTTTGATCAAAAATGTGTTGAAGGCTCTTGTGGTCGGTGTAAATAGTACTCTTCGTTTCGTACAGGTAGTGTCTCTAGATCTTCAGAGCAAATACCACTGCTCTCAACTCAAGATCGTGTGTTGTATAGTTTACTCGTGTACGTTAAGCTGACGGGAGGCATAGGCAATAACCTTCCCTCTTTGCATAAGAACAAAACCAAGTCCTTGATTTGATGCATCGCAATACACTACGAAATCTTATATCCCTTCTGGGAGGGATAGTATCGGTGAGGTGCACAAGGCCTGTTTCAGTGTTTGGAACACTTTCTCTTGTTTTGCTTCCTAGTCAAAGGCCACACCTTTCTGGGTTAATGTAGTAAGAGGTTTCGCAATGCTAGAGAAGTTCTTTATGAATCTGCGATAGTAGCTAGCTAGACCTAAAAATTGACGACTCTTTATAGGTGTCTTCGGTGCCGACCAGTTCTCAATGGCCTTAATTTTGGAGGGGTCCACATGTATCCCCTTTTCGCTAACAACGTGGCCTAAAAATTCGACTCTTCGAATCCAAAATTCGCATTTAGAGAACTTCGCATAGAGCTTCTCCGATCGTAGTGTTCCCAAGACTCTTCGTAGGTGCTGACTATGTTCTTCCTTACTTCGGGAGTAGATAAGTATATCATCGATGAAGACAATGACGAACTGATCCAAGTAAGGACGACATACTGTATTCATTAGGTCCATGAATATCACTGGTGTGTTGGTTAATCTGAACGACATCACTACAAATTCGTAGTGTCCATAACGGGTTCGGAAGGCTGTCTTGGGAATATCTTCCTCTAGCACTCGTAATTGGTGATATCCGGATCGTAGATCTATCTTCGAGAAGTAGTTCGATCCTTGAAGTTGATCAAATAGGTCCTCAATGCGGGGCAGAGGGTAACGATTTTTGACAATAAGTTTGTTCAGCTCTCTGTAGTCGATGCACATATGAAACGATTCGTCTTTCTTCTTTACAAACAAGACCGGTGCTCCCCAAGGTGAGGAGCTTGGTCTTATGAATCCTTTTTAGTGGAGTTCGTTAAGCTGACTGGAAAGTTCTTGCATCTCTGCTGGTGCCAGACGATAAGGCGATTTTGCTACTGGGGTAGCCCCTGGAACTAAGTCGATTCTGAACTCGACTTGGTGTTGTGGTGGTAATCCTGGTAGTTCTTCTGGAAAAATATCAGGGAAGTCACGTACTTCTGGAATGCTTTTAATATCCTTTACTTCCCGACTCGTATCGACGATGTGTGCAAGAAATGCATGATAATCCTTCCACAAACACTTTCGAGCTTGGATGAACGAAATGATGCGAAGGTTTGTACTTGATTTGTCATCGTAAATCACTAGTGTTTCATCGTTAGGGAGATTAAGACGAACTTCTTTTTCAAAGCACATGATGTCGGCACGAAGAAGACTTAACCAATCCATGCCAACTATGACGTCGAAACTTTTAATTTGGACCTGCATGAGGTTGATTGGGAAAGAGTGACCGTCTAAAGTTAATGTACAGCTCATGTATATGCAGTTAGGTGCTGTTTGTTTTTTCTGAGGCAAAATGTCTGCAGTCTGCGGACCACATCTGTAGACCTCTGCAGTAGAAAAGGTGGACCAAACGTCTACAGTCTGAAAAAAGAAGACTGTTTGTTTTTTTAACATCTGCGGGCTATTAAAATAAACTGAAATCTAAATAAACTGATTTTTTAAAAATTCAAAGCGAATTTTTTATATATTTTTACGACTTTATTATAAATATATAACGAATCTAGATCAACTTTTATGTATTATTATATAAAAAATAAAAATAAAAATGGTATTAATTCATATACATATTTGATAAAAACCAACAACTTTGATTGCAAAGTTATAACTAAACATTATAATTAGTGATCAAAGAATTTGATACATAAATAGATGGAAATAAACTTCGATTTTTTCAAATAAATCTATTAAAAACGTACGATAAATATTTTCTCGAGAAATTGATGATACTCTATTAAATAAAGTTTTACAAAATTTTGGCAAAAAAATATAAGAATATATTATGATTTTTTTTTCATATTTATATAAACAACTTCAACGACTATTATTATAATAAATTTTTATTTATAAATTTGTTAAAACTATCATGTTTGTATCGTCAAATGTTTTTTTTTAAGTTTTGTAATTTTTTTTCATATTGTTTATCCTTAATAAAGTTGGAAAAAATATAAATTAAAAAAAAAACTTAAAAAAATAAAGATATATATGTTTTTTTAAGCTAGAAGATGTCTGAAGATGTTAGAAGACTCTGGTCCACATCTGCGCCAAGAAGAGGGCGCGCAGACATTTTTAGGTCTGCAGTCTTCAAAAAAACAAACAGTCTGCGAAGACTAATGTCTGCGCGTGGTCTGCGCGGCGCAGACAGAAGACGTCTCGCAGATCTGCAGACAAAAAACAAACACTACCTTAGTGTTTTCCGTTTTTCCATTTTCCATTTCTACAGTGAATGATTCTTCTAACATGCTAGGTTTATGTTTAAGTAAGTGAATAAAGTTTTGGCTCACAAAGTTTCTCTCTACTCCACTATCAAATAGTATGCATGCATATGAATTATCTAGATGAAACGTACCAGCAACTACTGTAGGATCACCTATGGCTTCTTCGTGACCTATAGCCAAAACTCGTCCTACTCCGCCAGTATTCGCTGCCTTCGGGCAGTTTCTTTTGTAGTGGCCCACCTTGCCACAACCGTAGCAAGCTTGGCCTACACCAGCATTGGGAACTTGAGTGATCGACTTTACGGGAGCTTTGCAGAAACGGATAGTGTGTCCCTTTCTGTTGCAGTTGGAGCACTGCATTTCCTGACAAGGTCCATTGTGGTGGTAATTGCATTTGGTGCACTTTGGAAGGTTGCCCACATAAGGCTTTATTGGGTAGAGATTTGTAGGAATGATAGTAGGTACAGTAGCAGCATTCACTGTAAACAGTTGTTGTTTCTTTGAGGATTCTAGGGAAGACCCACCCTTAACCTTATTCCATTTTCTCTTCTTGTTATTATTGTTGTTGTTTCCCTTTTGTGGTTCTGGTGCAGAAATTGTTGAGTTCTGATGACTTCCGTGATCAATAAGCGATTGTGCCAACTCTGTGGCACTTTCAAAAGTGCCAGGTTTTGAAGCTAACACACTTGACTAAATTTGGGGCGACAATACCCAAATGTATCTCTCTATTTTCTTACTCTCAGGAGTAATCATATCTGGGCAAAGGATTTCAAGATCGCAGAATTTGTTGGTATAAGTTGCTATGTCGATACCAATCATTCCAAGAGTCCAGAGTTCGTGCTTGAGTTTTTTGTATGTCTCCTCATGGACAATACTCTCTCATCAGCATGATTTTTAAGCTCTCCCAGCTTATTGAATTCGCCACTATTAGTGTAAGTACCTTAATGTGGCCATTCCACCAAGTTAAAGCTCTATCAGTAAGTGTGTAAGTTGCAAACTCGACTTTGTTGTCCTCGGGACAAGAGAAATTTTCAAATACTGATTCTGTCCTTTCAACCCACTACCTGAAAATCATCACACCACCAGTTCCATTAAACATCTGGGGTTTAGCATTCGTAAAGTCTTTATAGGTGCACTCTCGGGGTTGCCCATGACTATCACCATGGTTGGAAGGATATGTGCCAATTCTTGAACCAGTAGTAACAAGGGTATTGATTTGTGACATGGCAGCTGCTACAGCTGTGGTGACTGTTGCTTGGAACATGACAGCATCAAATTAAGGAGGTGGAGGTGGTGGTGGTATCGGTGCTTCCCCACCTTTGTTTCGTCTTGGATTTCTACGCGGAGGCATCCTTCAACTATAGATTGAAAAGACAAGGGTAAGAATTCCATAGTATAGAAATGAATGTGTCTCATAAACTAAATCGCTATAGTTCAACAATAGATGATAGTATAAGTCTCAAGATAGAAGAATGAAAGTTATTCTCAAGATAGTATGAGTCTCAACGTAGTAATAATAGCGTGCCAATTATATTAATATAATAGATGATACAACGATCACGAAAACTTGACCCCTAAAAGGGTCTCCGCTTACAAGGTTTAAGAAAATAAAGACTTTTAGCCGAGGTCCTACTTATAACAAAATTTAGGACTATGGCAAGCACTACTTGCGACGTGTGTTGCGCTTGGAGCTTGACTCCGCATCCGATTACTTTGATTCCATAAGACGCCTATCGAAGGCGGCTTGCTGTTCCCTTAACTCGGCGAGGGCTACAATCATTTGTGTTTGGAATGCATCGACGCGGAGATGGATGTCATCCTGCAACATATCCAGACGATAGATGTCGGCAATGTGAACTTGTATTTCCACGTTGACTTCGCGAATCCGATTTGCTTGGACCCCCGATTGATAGGACTGGTTCGCCAGTTTACCTACCATGATCGAAAGTGCTCGGTTAGATGAACCTCCGTCCCTGATGTCGTAGAAGTTCCGACACATACCGTAGGGAAAGCGTATCCCTTGTTGTGGGCTCCAATGGTGGAGGTGACTTCCCCAAACGGGAGTCGGTCCCTGGAAGTTCCTCCTAATGGATGGAGGGTCGACTATTTCTGGTTCTGAATCCGTACCAGTGTCATCCCATTCTTCCAAATTGATAGGTTCCTCATCCTCTTCGGGATCCTCCACTACTCATCCTCCACTGCCCTGGTTCAGGTAGTAGGGGTCCCCTGGTGGGTGGAATCCATCCATTTGACTATACGAGAATAGGGTTATAAGATTTGAACAAAATTTGAAAACATGTAACAATAAACATGTTGATTAAACTATTGTATGCACCAAATACTCCTATAGTATTTAAATTTGTATGTTTGATACTAGTGTCTATATTGGTAAGTTTTGAATTGTTGCTCACTACGATCATTCCTCGACATATGTTAGTCCAATCTCAGATTAATATAGTTGATCAGGCAATATTCATCCCAAATTCGATTACATATATCGAGAACAAATCGTATTGTCCAACTCGCCTTAATACTTTTTGTATAGCTCTAACCATGAAAATATATCGTTGTATGCACGTATTTTGTATTTTTATGACCCAAAATAATCTATTTAAATAAAACAAGGTTTTTAGGTGTAAAAACATTTTGTCAGAGACTTTGAGTCCCTAAGCATTTATAGTTTGTATATCTTATGAGGTTCAATATACTTAGTTCACTATAAACATTTCTCTGATACCAATCTGTCACACCCCCAAACCGGAACGGCAGAAACGTTCGGGGGCGGATGACTTCATGTGGTAACGTAACAAATGAATACATAGTAAAGAAAGCAATACAACCATCATATATATAATTGAAAGTTTACATTGTTAAAAGGTACATGTTCAAAGCCAATTACAATATGATACCAAAAATATGAATTTAAACTGGCACCGCAGCGTTCATTATTCAAAAAGCTGTTTGGTACCTGAAATTACTGAGTCCCTGGGACATACAAGTAGTTTTGAAAGAGTAGATCAGCATTTAAGCTGGTGAGTTTCATAAGTATTAAATGAAAATGTTTATATGAACTAAAATGAAATGGTTTGTGTTTGTATGTTGGTTCCTAGAAAATCCCATATTTTCTACTGGTATAAATGTAGCCTTAAATCAAGACCAATGTTTGTTTCTAGAAAATTGATGTTTTCCCGTATGTGGGTAGTGGTTTAGAAGTTCCAAACTTGTATCACAATTAGGTTTTTCATGCCTAAAGTAGTTAATTTATGTACGTATAAAATCTCCAATACGTCTGAAAAACCCCGTAAATCAATGTGCTTTTAATACTCTATGTGAGTTTTATAACCATGCTATTGACTAGAAATGCCTATACACAACGTTCTTCAGGCGTTGGAATGTTCTGAAGTTTGTCACCTCAAATGGTGTACTGTAGCTAACAGTCAGGGCGCGGGGTTGTCAATCCCGTATAGATCTATGCACAAACGCCATGCTCCCCCTCCAAGGGATTTTGGTATATAATACAGGACTTGAAATGTGTACTCGAGCGTACGTCAAGTTTAATGTCTCACAAAACTTAGTATAAAACACATTTACGTGTGAAAATGTTCGTTTGTTCTTTTATATGAAAGTAACTTCTTGAAATAGTATTTCTAGTATGTAAAAGTTCTTAGTGTTCTCATAAAACTATACCTATTATAGTTTTCTAATAGTGTGTTTCGTTTATATAGTAATCCTAGTGAAATGCTCACTTTTTATGAAAAGTATAATTTTTGTAGTGCCAAAAATGGACACATATAAATACAGTATAAACAAAGCATTTTGATTTACATATATACATAAATCATTTCTTATTTCAAAGATAAGATATTATCGTGGTATATTTTGCATACGAAAGAGTTCCCTATAATAGTTATAAATCACATATGATTCCATTGATAAAAAGTGTATAATGAAAATTTATATAACACACGGTAATAATCGGGTGTTTTACTTGTATCCCCCCTTAAAAACATAAAAAAAGTATTTATAAAACATTTAAAAGTGTGGATTATAGGGGTATGAACTCACTTGAAAGATCGAAGAAGGCGAGATGAAAACCGAGCAGAATTTCGACTCGAGAAAGCGTATTTTCTCGGGATTCTCGGGAATCTCGGGAGCACAAACGACCCTGGGGACTTGAGCAAGGAAACCGGGACTTCGGGATAGCACGTGCACGGAAAACGAGGCAAAAACGCAAGAAAGTTGAGAGAAATTGAGCCCTTTCTTCGGAAGCCTCACATCCCTTTTATAGGGGGTGGGAACTGCCTCGGTACGCTGGGCGTACGCGGGTACGCTGGGCGTATGCGAGTATGATGGGCGTACTCGTGCATCATCCGTGACCACTTCCTCGACTAACTCGGACCTTCGTGTCACACCCCAAAACCGGAACGGCGGAAGCGTTCTAGGGTGGATGACGTCATGTAAAGTATCACAACATATGCAGTATAGTAATCAAAGTACAACAAGCATTTCATTAATAGTAATAGTTTTATATGGTTTACATTACATTACATCATCAAAGTAATACAAGTAATAATATAGGTGTAGCTTGGTACTAAACTGTCTTCATCAAAAGCTCCAGGAATGTACCTGCCAATTTCTGACCTGAGAATACAAGTTATTTGAAAAGCGAGGTATCAGCATTTTTACAAATGCTGGTAAGTTCATAAGTATTTTAGTGTCATTTCATCCAAATAACTTTATATAAGTAGTAGTTTTAAAGTATACAGTGAATTAGAGTCCTTTCCAGAAAATCCTATATTTTCTAATTAAAAGTAGTCTTCTACCAAGACTGGACAGAGTTATGTGGTAAAAAGAAAATTTTCCTTAACACTATCATTATCAAAATCTGGTAACGATTTTGAAAGAGAGTATGAGAATATTAGGAAAAATAGCATATGCCTCAGCAATGAAGACTGCTGACTAAGGCAAAAGAATTCATAGACTCCAGGGGTGTATCGAATGAATGGTACGCCTGGCTCAGCCTAACAAAAGAGAGACACAGACCCCAGATAGTATCAAATGAAAGATACGTCTTGCAAGGTCTAAACAGTGAGCACATACCCCAGACAGTATCAAATGAATGACACGTCTAGCAATGTCTAAATATAGTGAATACAATGAATACAGTGTTAAAACCCATTACCTTAAGGCCATGAATTATAAGGTAACCCCGAGATACTCGTAACCATACTGATAAACACTAGAGAAATTGACGCCCTGCAAGTGTCGGTATGAATATGACATTTGTCACCCTTTGGCTTGGTAGGCCATGGACTGTAGGTAGCAGTCTGGGTGCGGGGGTGTCAATCCTGTATAACTATACACACAATGTCCGCTCTCCCTACAAGAGACTCTAGTTACTATCCTGACAACGGAGAAGGCCGTGTACTAAAGATGTATCCCGTGTAGTGAAGTTTGATGTGAAATACTGGACTAATGATAGATAATCACAACTGAACTGACTAATGTAAACCTATATTTCTATGCTTTTATACATAATGTATAACTAATGATCAAACGACCTTCGGAGGGGTATTCGATCCCACCAGACCACATCTCAACGAAGAAAAGGAAATACGGCGAACTAGCCTTCCTATGTCCTTTAAACATTATTTATATAACTATACAAGCATAGGCATACATTTAACTAAGTTTAACTGTTTAACGAAGTAGGAGTGTTCCACAAAAGTATAAGAGTTAACGAATAGGTGCGTATCGTGAAGTAGGAGCGTATCATGAACTATAATTGTATCGTGAAGTATAAGCGTATCGCGAAGTATAAGCGTATCGTGAAGTATAAGTGAATCGTGAAGTATAAGTGAATTGTGAAGTATAAGTGTATCGTGAAGTATAAGTGTATCGTGAAGTATAAGTGAATCGTGAAGTAAAAGAGTATCGTGAAGTATAAGTGAATCGTGAAGTAAAAGCGTATCGTGAAGTATAAGTGAATCGTGAAGTAAAAGCGTATCGTGAAGTAAAAGCGTATCGTGAAGTATAATCGTATTGTGAAATATAAGTGAATCATGAAGTAAAAGCGTATCATGAAGTATAAGCATTAACAAAGTAGTAGCATTTAACAAAGTAGGAGTATAAATACATGGAAGAAAACTTTGATGAAATCTGTGGAAAACCTTTATACTTTGAGAAAATCATTCCTAAACAAGTTTTGAATATAACCTTGATAAATTAGAGAAAACCTTTATTTAAAATACTGCTGTAATAGAGTTTGAAATAAGACATACAACACGAGAGGCAATTTGAGAAAATCTTTGATCACATAAAGCCGTTTTAGAAAACCATTTCTAGTACCATACTTGATAAAATAGTTGACAATGTAATGAATCCTTGTGCATGCGGGTTATCAATCACATGTGATTGATATGATAACTGGCATGTTTAACTTGTATTCCCCCCATAAAACATGTAAAAACATTTAAAACGGTTAATTCAGGGGTATGAACTCGCCTGATGTAAGCGGATCCGATGAAGGTGCCGGTTGGGTGTTTGGTGTCAAGTAAGGACTTGGACACACTTAGTGACCTATTAACATATGTTTACATACAATTAGTACATATAATACTAATTAAACAAGTATACGCATCCTAAAGTGCGGAAAACACTTTGATTAAGTGTTTGGAGTGTTCCGGGTAACATCTAAGGGTATGTATGGCTTAGATAGGGAGTTTACTCTTCAAGAGTAAACTCTATATAGAGTTCACGGACCTGGGACTAACTCCCCATGAGCTTACGGTCGTAAACTCATGGTGAGGGTGTTCTAGGATGCCTAAATGTCTCATATCATTTGTAGATTTATGCTAGGTCCAAATATAAGGCACATGAGTGGATTTAAAGCATCTAAATGGACCAAATAGGAGTTTACGGCCCTAAACAAGTAGTTTACAGCCATAAGCACCTATGTAGATATTCCTTTGGTCTTTTAAGGGCTTAAATGATAGAGAATAAAATCCTATGCATTTTTCCAAGTCAAATGGGGAGTTTAGGGCACCATTTGGGCATTTTCTAGGAGTTTACGACCCATGGACCTTTCCTAGGGGGGTTTACGGCCGGAAACTTCCATCTCCTTGGATTTATTGAAGTTTAATGCCTTTACATCAATGGGATTGGTTCTAGTCATTTTTCCAAGGCCATAGGAAGTGTTTGTGGGCATTTCTAACACATAAAATTGAGTTTACTCCCCGTGAAGAGGAGTTTACGGCCCAAGCATGTTCTTGGGCAGTCATGTTTACTCTCCAAAAACTCATTTCAAGGTGTTCTAAGTCCGAGTGTGTAAGCCTACAAGTCATATCTAAGCCTTAGGGGCAATTTGGAGGGGTTTTGGGGCTTAAAAACCCCATTTAGGTGTGTTCACGCTCCAAGAGAGTTCTTGGGCCGTAAACACATGTATTGGACCCTAATTCATGTTTTAAACACGAATTTGCATGTTAGTTAAGCTATACAACAAGTTAGGATAGAGTTCTTATTAGTTTGGGGATCGAAACGAGCGATTTTGGTTTGGAAATGAGTTGTAGAGAGAGAGAGAGAGAGAGAGAGAGAGAGTGGAGAGAGAGTGAAAAAGTCTCTAATGGACTCCACTCACCCTTATATAGGTGTTTGATTTGGGGCTCAATGGGAATCTACCCAATACTGCTGTTAAACGGGGCTTTTGGTCGCACCCGATTTAGTGGTTGAATTTTTTTTTTGACTTGGTTGAAACTAAACATTTTTAAGGGTATTTTGTGGATGTTTCTAATTTGTTTCAACCCTTACTAAGTCATTATAAAAGTCCCACATAAATTAACCAATCCAAAAGTTAACGGACAGTTAAATAAAACGAGGCTTATTAACGGAAAAAGGGGTTAAAATGACGGAATAAATTTCGGGTTGTCACATCATCGTCCTGTTAGAGGGAATTTCGTCCTGAAATTTAGGTTTAGGCAAGGAAGTAGGTATGAATGACCGAGTAAAGCGGGAGGATACTTCCTATTCGGTTTTCCTTGCACTCCCAAGTGATCTCTGGCCTGTGTCTGTCATTCCAACAAACCTTCACCTATGGGATGCGGATTCCGTCTCGTGTAGTTAGCGATTTCCTCTAGGTATGTCTACGAAGTTAGGATTCTTAGTGGTTTCTATCAAGATATGTGGGATACGATGAATGACATCGGGCAAGCACTTATCAAGTCTAAGAAGTGGATCGATCTAGGATGATGTTTGTGGAATATACGAAAGTAGTAGTGGTCTGCTGAGGGTTGGACCAATCTCCGTAAATGATCTTGCATGGTCCAAAGCTCTCAGTAGCCTATGGCTTTTCAGTACATAGAACATAGTGTACTTCTATGGAAAGATCATCATTGGCGTGATCGCCATTCCGAAGCTCCTAACGTTCTATCTCATACTGGAAGTGTAGTCCTTCAGGTTGTTTCTAGATCATCGGATGGATTGTGTGT
Source organism: Lactuca saligna (assembly GCF_052625555.1). Classification (NCBI taxonomy): domain Eukaryota; kingdom Viridiplantae; phylum Streptophyta; class Magnoliopsida; order Asterales; family Asteraceae; genus Lactuca; species Lactuca saligna. Next base: position 59,393,558 of record NC_136420.1, on the reverse strand, counting down.
CTACGGGTGCTTGTTTGTTGCAAAGTGTCTATCTCATTCTTGTGCAAAATGAACCTGCACTTCTGATTCTTGAGATATTTCTCATGAAAACCCTCAGGGTCGGGGAGATAGGGTTTCATTAGATGAGTGTTGGACTATTCCGGGGGGTGGTTCTACTATTTCTGCGCGAGATAGTATTCGTGGAACACCTAGTAGTCCAATGAATCTCTAATACGTTTGTTTATTTCAGTGCGGAAAGCGGTTGCTCTTGTATAACCCACCGACGAACACCTAGACTGGTGTCAAGTTTGTAATCTCTTCGGGATCTGGGTTATAAGGCTTAATGTAACTACTTTTGCACTTTGATAAAGTATTCTTGGCTGCGAAGGTTATTATGTGGTTCTCGGTATTCTAGTGTTTGCTTTGGAGAATGCAGTCTATCGCCTACAAGGCGGTGGTGACTTCCTCCATGCGAGGGGGCGGAGGATCCTAGGCGTTACTCGTCTGTAACGGGGTGGACAAAGTGCCTGAGTAGTGCGAACACCTTCTGCAACTACTCTTCCGAAGGTTCTGAGTTTTCTCAGTCTAGGTCAAATCTAGTGAGTATAGGTTCCTATCATTCGGAACTTTAATCTCTTCATCCACTCTTCTCAGGGTTTAACCTATCTCAGTTTCTGGATTTCCATGATATCTGCTGAGATGCTTAATTTGTAGGATTAAGCGTGAATGGATGGTCGTAGTCAATGTCCTTGACTCTTACGACTCATATTTCTTTATCAACTGAGGGTGTTAGCTACTATGTTGGCTTAACAGGGATGACAACAAACTTCGGATTTGTGGTCATTGTAGTAGCTCAACCCACAGGGGTTCTCTTGAATCTAGCTCCCGTTCCATGGGATAGGATGAAGGGTCTTTCTGAGGGATCTACGAGGTATGCTTCGGGTGGTTATCGTCTTCTAGAATGCCTGCAGTGTTTTTCGCTTTGGTTACTATCTGTCTAAGAAGGGTTAAGAGGCACAACGCGCGGTACTCTTCTCCTGGGTACTTCAGGAGGTTTTGAAATAAGAGTGACGACTAACGGATCACATTAGTTTTCATCATTTTTGTTTTGTTTAGGTTCGGAAGAACCTTTATTTTCCGAAAGGGCTATGGAGAAAGTTCTTTTTACACAACACTAGGGAGTTACACACGGTTGCACTAAGTCAAAGTATGATCGATAGAGGCGTCGAAGTTGGCATACATCGACACGATATAGAATGAGGGTCAATGGAGTCATGTGCCGAATGGGCACACCAGTTCTTGGCATCTTGGGTTTCTTCCCGTGTATCACTGTCGTGGATACTTGGACCGATAGAGTCGACGCAGAAATATAGAGGGTCCTAAGTGTTTCAGAATAGAGTACCTTTTCATGAATGGATTCTCTTGAGGCATTTCTATAATTGCCTAACATATACTAGTCAGATATAATTAAGGTGGGGAGGACTGTTGACTGAGCGACTCCGCTTTAAATCCACAACCAAACGAGGAACAGGAAATGAGGCGGCCTTCACTCACTCTAGGTCTATCCATCTCAATTATACATGGTCGTAACGTATATATTTAGCCATTATAGTTTTACCTGATGAAAATTTTAAATCTTATAACAGTGTTGCGACTTTCTCCTTAATGGGGAAGTATTTACATTTAGAGTTAACCTTTTAGTGTTTTCGGTTAGTTATCTGAGATTGAGTGACGTACCAAAATCCATGAGGTTCCTTGATGCTTCTCCCTAAGCAGTAGGGTCAGACTCCTCCTGAGTCTTTGTTGTTTCCTTTAGTTTGGATAGTTCTTCTTTGAAGTGTCCATCCTTACCACATAGACGGTAAAATGGGTTGTCTGCAACATTGGTGGTTGATGTAATAAACTCAACCAGGATTCTGCGGACGCGAGCAGCATGTCCCTTCATATTGCACCTAGCACCAAAAGAGTTCTCGACCGCTATCACAATGGTGGTAACTGTACTCGCTGCAGCGGGGAAGGTTTCCTAGGTATGGCCTTCTTGAAGTCGGGAGGGAAGGATTGATAGGGGTATTGACTACCTCAGCTCGTTGCCCTTCGGAAGGACCTTGAGCCAAGGTACTTCCCTCCCCGTTCTGGAACCTTCTCTTTACTAAAGTTGGTTGAGGTCCCTGCAGTGGTTGGGTATGCGGTTGAGGGTTGGTGCTGTCTGTGGCTGGGATCGGAATTCCCGATAGGGATCTTGCTAACATTGAAGTTGTTAGCATTCAGCCGAGCCCTGACAGCTGCAACGACTGCCGAGACTGCAACCTGGAACGTAGCTTCATCGAGTAGGAGAGTAGGTTTCTTGCTAGTGGATTGGTTTTGCTTGCTCAGAGGCATGGTTTTTCTTTATACGGAAAGGAACTCAAGCGGATGAGAGATGATGGTTAACCCTGGACATATTTGTCCTTACTGTATTAGGTGTAAATTTTTCCCGTGCCTCGGATATTGGTTGTCTGAGTGTCGACCTACATCCCTATGATGTACTCCTTGTGTACAAGGTAGGAGTGTGAGTATCAGAAAAAGCCATAAGATAGGAGTCGTTCCTACTAAGTTACCTTTATACTGGGAAAGGTTTCACTCTCCGGCCTGGAAAGATTTGAGAACAGTTTGGAACAAAATCTGCGGGAAGAAAAGCTCATGAAGACTTATGGCTAAAACAACTTCAATAGAGGTGTGGGGATCCGCTCTAATCATATTACTTGCAACGGGAAATGGCGATTTACCTAACACATAGTGTGAGTAGTGTAACCACTAACTCACTAAATTGTATTATTTTATGGGTGTATTAGCGTTACGAACACGAGGAAAAGACACTTCTCGGGTTCCATGCACCGACTCCCTCTACCTGCCTCGTATCTTTGTTTGGAATCGGCATTGGTTTCCTTCGGGTAGTTACCTAGGGTTCTCATCTCATAGAGACGTATTGAATTTCTACTCCGCCTTACTTCCAAATCCAACTTTAGGTGTCATCACTTCATGATGGATGACTGGAAATCTCGGAAGTTTAGGCGAATTTCCCACCATGTCCCTAAAAAGATATAGGCACTTGGTGATTTCAATAGTCTCGTCTTGGTTCATTTATTTCCTAACTGGAAATACTCTCAATGAACCTCTTCTGGGTCTTCATCACCTCTTCTTCCGAGTACTGAAGTGGATAGGGTTTTCTACAGGGTTCGTGCGAGAATGGAAATGTCTAAAGAATCCTAAGAGATTATTAACATTTCAGTGAGTGATCCATATCGAGTCCTGCTACGATTACATAGGGTATACAAATCATATATAGCTTAGATCCGATAGGCCTTCGAATATGATTCTGGGATTAGTGTGAGTCTTTTAGTATTCCAAAATACTCCTATAGTATTTTAAACTTTATGTTTGGCTCTAGCATTCTTAGTTGGCAAGTTTCAGACCTGTAGCAACACCACTATCACTCCCAAGCACACGTTCATCGAATCTCGAATAAATATAGTTGATTAGTTTACATTTATTCCAGCTTACGATTACATAACTGCACAGGTTTGACTGTAGTGCTCAACATCCGAAGACTTTTATTCTTGTTCTTCTTGTGATACTTGTGTTCGAGTGTTTAGATTCTGAATGCTCTTATACTTTGATAAAATATGGTTATATTTTAAAGTATAATTCTTGGTCAGAGTGTTTTATCCCTATGCATTTATAGGTTGTATATCTTTTATGAATTGATATACTTAGCTCACTATAAACAATGATCTGATACCAATCTGTCATACCCCAAAACCAGAACGATAGAAACTTTCTAGGGTGGATGACGTCATGTAAAGTATCACAACATATGCAGTATAGTAATCAAAGTACAACAAGCATTTCATTAATAGTAATAGTTTTATATGGTTTACATTACATTACATCATCAAAGTAATACAAGTAATAATATAGGTGTAGCTTGGTACTAAACTGTCTTCATCAAAAGCTCCAGGAATGTACCTGCCAATTTCTGACCTGAGAATACAAGTTATTTGAAAAGCGAGGTATCAGCATTTTTACAAATGCTAGTGAGTTCATAAGTATTTTAGTGTCATTTCATCCAAATAACTTTATATAAGTAGTAGTTTTAAAGTATACAGTGAATTAGAGTCCTTTCCAGAAAATCCTATATTTTCTAATTAAAAGCAGTCTTCTACCAAGACTGGACAGAGTTATGTGGTAAAATGAAAATTTTCCTTAACACTATCATTATCAAAATGTGGTATCGATTTTAAAAGAGAGTAGGAGAATATTAGGGAAAATAACATATGCCTCAGCAATGAAAACGGATGACTAAGGCAAAAGAATTCATAGACTCCAGGGGTGTATCGAATGAGCGGTACGCCTGGCTCAGTCTAACAAAAGGGAGACATAGACCCCAGACAGTATCAAAGGAAAGATACGTCTAGCAAGGTCTAAACAGTGAGCACAGACCCCAGACAGTATCAAATGAATGACAAGTCTAGCAAGGTCTAAATATAGTGAATACAGTGTTAAAACCCATTACCTTAAGGCCATGAATTATAAAGTAACCTCGAGGTACTCGTAACCATACTTATAAACACTAGAGAACTTGACGCCCTACAAACGGTGGTATGAATATGACATTTGTCACCCTTTGGCTTGGTAGGCCATGGACTGTAGCTAGAAGTCTTGGTGCGGGGGTGTTAATCCCGTATAGCTATACAGACAATGTCCGCTCTCCCTACAAGAGACTCTGGTTACTATCCTGACAACGGAGAAGGCCGTGTACTAAAGATGTATCCCGTGTAGTGAAGTTTGATGTGAAATACTGGACTAATGATAGAGACTCACAACTGAACTGACTAATGTAAACCTATATGTCTATGCTTGTATACATAATGTATAACTAATGATCAAATGACCTTCGGATGGGTATTCGATCCCACCAGACCACATCTTAATGAAGAAAAGGAAATAGGGCGAACTAGCCTTCCTATGTCCTTTAAACATTATTTATATAACTATTCAAGCATACGCATACATTTAAATACGTTTAAGTGTTTAACAAAGTAGGAGTGTTCCACAAAACTATAAGAGTTAACGAATAGGGGCGTATTGTGAAGTAGAAGCGTATCATGAAGTATAAGTGTATTGTGAAGTATAAGCGTATCGTGAAGTATAAGCGTATCGTGAAGTATAAGTGAATCGTGAAGTAAAAGCGTATCGTGAAGTAAAAGCGTATCGTGAAGTATAAGTGAATCGTGAAGTAAAATCGTATCGTGAAGTAAAAGCGTATCGTGAAGTATAAGTGAATCGTGAAGTAAAAGCGTATCGAGAAGTAAAAGCGTATCGTGAAGTATAAGTGAATCGTGAAGTAAAAGCGTATCGTGAAGTAAAAGCGTATCGTGAAGTAAAAGCGTATCGTGAAGTATAAGTGAATCGTGAAGTAAAAGCGTATCGTGAAGTAAAAGCGTATCGTGAAGTATAAGTGAATCGTGAAGTAAAAGCGTATCGTGAAGTAAAAGCATATACTGAAGTATAAGCGTATTGTGAAGTATAAGTGAATCGTGAAGTAAAAGCGTATCGTGAAGTATAAGCGTTAACAAAGTAGTAGCATTTAACAAAGTAGGAGTATAAAAACATGGAAGAAAACTTTGATGAAATCTGTGGAATTCCTTTATACTTTGAGAAAATCATTCCTAAACAAGTTTTAAATATAACCTTGATAAATTAGAGAAAAACTTTATTTAAAATACTGTTGTAACAGAGTTTGAAATAAGACATACAGCATGAAAGGAATTTTGAGAAAAGCTTTGATCACATAAAGTCGTTTTAGAAAACCATTTCTAGTACCATACTTGGTAAAACAGTTGACAGTGTAATGAATCCTTGTGCATGTAGGTTATCAATCACATGTGATTGATATGGTAACTGGCATGTTTAACTTGTATTCCCCCCCCCCCCCCATAAAACATGTAAAAACATTTAAAAAGGTTAATTCAGGGGTATAAGCTTACCTGATGTAAGTGGATCCAACGAAGGTGCCGGTTGGGTACACTTTGATACTAATTAAACAAGTATACACATCCTAAAGTGCGGAAAACACTTTGAATAAGTGTTTGGAGTGTCCCGGGTAACATCTAAGGGTGTGTATGGCTTAGATATGGAGTTTACTCTTCAAGAGTAAACTCTATATAGAGTTCACGGCCCTGGGACTAACTCCCCTTTAGTTTACGGTCGTAAACTCATGGTGAGGGTGTTCTAGGATGCCTAAATGTCTCATATCATTTGTAGACTTATGCTAGGTCCAAATATAAGGCACATGAGTGGATTTAAGGCATCTAAATGGACCAAATAGGAGTTCACGGCCCTAAACAAGGAGTTTACGGCCGTAAGCTCCTATGTCCATATTGCTTTGGTGTTTTAAGGGCTTAAATGATAGAGAATAAAATCCTATGCATTTTTCTAAGTCAAATGGGGAGTTTAGGGCACCATTTGGGCATTTTCTAGGAGTTTACGACCCATGGACCTTTCCTTGGGGGGTTTACGGCCATAAACTCCCATGTCCTTGGATTTATTGAAGTTTAATGCCTTTACATCGATGGGATTGCTTCTAGACATTTTTCCAAAGCCATAGGAATTGTTTGTGGGCATTTCTAACACATAAAATTGAGTTTACTCCCCATGAAGAGGAGTTTACGGCCCAAGCATGTTCTTAGGCAGTAAACTCATGTTTACTCTCCAGAAACTCGTTTCAAGGTGTTCTAAGTCTGAGTGTGTAAGCCTACAAGTCATATCTAAGCCTTAAGGGCAATTTGGAGGTGTTTTGGGGCTTAAAAACCCCATTTAGGGGTGTTCACGGTCCAAGAGAGTTCTTGGGCCGTAAACACATGTATTGGCCCCTAATTCATGTTTTAAACACGAATTTGCATGTTAGTTAAGCTATACAACAAGTTAGGATAGAGTTCTTACTAGTTTGGGGCTCGAAACGGGCGATTTTGGCTTGGAAACGAGTTGGAGAGAGAGAGAGAGAGAGAGTGGAGAGAGAGTGAAAAAGTCTCTAATGGACTCCACTCACCCTTATATAGGGGATTGAGTTGGGGCTCAATGAGAATATACCCGATACTGCTATTAAACGGGGCTTTTGGTCGCACCCGATTTAGTGGTTGATTTTTTTTTTTGACTTGGTTGAAACTAAACATTTTTAACGGTATTTTATGGATGTTTCTAATTTGTTTCAACACTTACCAAGTCATTATAAAAGTCCCACATAAATTAACCAGTCCAAAAGTTAACGGACAGTTAAATAAAACGAGGCTTATTAACGGAAGAAGGGTTTAAAAATGACGAAATAAATTTCGGGTTGTCACACTTCGGATGGGACGGGGCATAGTCTCGCATAGGGGTGACGTGGACGATCCGAGACCTAGGCCTCGAGTACGCTGGGCGTAACTTGGATCGCCCTGATGACTCACCTTTCGGATAATACCGAAATTAAATATAAAAATTATATTTTTATTATTTACTAAACTTCAAAAATTCATATCTTCTTCATACGAACTCCGTTTTCGACGTTCTTTAAATCCACGCGTAGGTGAGACTATGCTCTACAAATTTCGTTAGATTCCTTTGGCAAATTTTGAAATTATTTTTATTATTTATTTTTAAAAGGTCGCGGTAAGAAAATTTCGTTTAGAAATTCATAACTTCGTTATCTGACATCTGTTTTTGCCAGACTTTTTACCGTTGAAAAACCATTGTCGAGACCTTCGATTCTTATTTAGGTCATTCCGGCCAGACGTCGCTCGATCTCCGTTCCAAGTTTCTAGCTGTCCGTTGTTAAGCCGGATTTGGAAAATTAATAACTTCCTTATACGAAGTCAGATTTGAGCGTTCTTTCTAAGTACGATCACAGTTTAATGACATCTAACATAATAGGTAATTAATTAGAGACTTTTGGACATTTTATTTTCGAAGTTAATTTCATTATAAGAAAAGTGGTTACAATACTTGACTTTTTATGTTGTTAAATAGAGTTGAAATATCGGGTTGTCACAACTTTGATCCATCTTGGTTGTATGACGATGTTTTGGTTTACCGCTTTATAAATTTTTAAAATGAAATTGTTGGGTCTTATTTTTGGGGCATTACAGTAGACAACAACAAAAAATCATGTTCCTTATATAGAGTGTGTACGACAAGTTCTAAAATATTTTCCAACAATGTTGGTTATTGTTGTGGAACACCTTTACTCTTGATTTTTATCCATGGGGACTTATACCATATGGACATAACTTTTTGGCACATAGAACACTCTTTATATCCGACAATTAAATATATAGAGATGGCTGCTCAGGGTCGTCATTCAGCGGTTGTTCAGGTGTGCCTAACCCATAATCGTGCTCCCATAAGTCATTGTCATTGTATTATGTGGTACCAACATCTTGCATGATAAGTACTTGTACGGTTTAATAGTGTTTAATTATATACGATGCAAAAACATAAGGACCATAAAGTTAAAAAAAAAACTGTATGAGAGTGAAATAATTAACAATGTACCTCCACAACCTTCGAGGTACCAACATAATCTTCAGGAGTCTTACTGATAAGTTTTAGAAGCATGGCTAAAGTAGCGTCATGCTCTGCTAACCGCTTATCCTGTGATCTTAACTGCTCACAACTTTCACTGAGCTTGTTTTGCATGTAACAGACCTCGTTTGCAACCCAGTAATAATTTGGTCCTTATCAGATGATGGTTTAGTGGTTAGCTGTTGTGGTGGTGGCGGGTGAGATGGAACATGTATGTATGCCTTCTTTTCTTAAGGTGTGTACGTAGGGGATCGTTTGGATAATGGTAGTAGGGAAGGTGCACTGTGAAGATCTGTGTTGGGAATATAAGGCGATAAATCTCCGTTGCACTAACTATCTACAATTCAGCAAGGCTCTCATCTTTTGTCGCCACCAACTTCTATACAAGTCTATTATAATATTAACAAAATAAGAAAATTATAAATAAACATAAGTTATACATATTAAAGAAAATCTTAAAATATATAAGTCACCATATATCGTTGTTTTTTATAATATAGTTACACCGAATCTTTTGTAAAGGCCTCTGTTTCGATCATGCAACAGTCCGAGGGATCACATTCTCTTATCGGGAACTAAACAAACTACTTACAAGAAAAGTCTTGATAATCCATATCTGAAAAAATCATGTATTAGAATGTTAGCAAACAAAAAAATAATAAATTGTTAACCAATAACTTACCTTAAAAGCGTATAAAAATCTGTTTAGGGTGTAGCTTATTTCGTGAGGTTGTTTCTCTTTCAGTTCAACTCGATTAGTGAATACAATAATTAGCTATGAGTAAAACGGATCCCAGATTATCCTACCGCACGGATATCTACAACATAAAAAAAATTCAATTAAATTTCTAAAAAATATTAGTAATGATAATTGATTAACCTTAATTATAAACAATAATTATAAATTAACGACATGATACTTGTTGAATTCATCAATGTCGGATACCAAAGCGAAACAATCCTCTAAAACAGTTTATTTAGCTAACCGTCCATTGAACCTCTTCTCTAATAGATATAAAATACATAAACGAACTGCATCCTTATCCGATAAGTCATTAAGCGAATGATCAAACACGTTCTTCACATCATCTTATCTGACAGACATTCCTTGCGACCAGAGGAAAAACATGGGAACGGAAGGCGACGTTAGAACCAGAGGCAGGAAAATTATCTCCAAAGCGGAAGCCAATGACAAGACAAAATTCTTTCTTCCCGAAAGACAACTCGTAACCCCCAATCTCAAAAAATAATTCCTATACTTCGCTTCGGGGGTCCGTGATAATTTTGTGGCAAAAAACATAATATAGAAGCAAAGGATCCTCATCTAAATTATGAATGTCTAACCACCTCCCAAAACATGAATTTTGGAACATAGTCTCGCATGTTGGTCTGTCTTTAAATGATGTAAGAATATCCCCACCGATTTTGGGTTTACAAGACAGTTTAATGGATGCATCGACAACCCGCTGCAAATAAAAAGATTGTTATAAACCAACTCCGGAATAGAAACTAACCAACATTTTGGACCATATTCTTGTGTTACGGACCTGTTCCTCATGTTCCGGACCTGTTCATCATGTTCTGTAACAGTTCCGGAATGCAATTTTATGTTCTGCAACACTGGATTTGGATGTATAATACCACTCTATAAACAACTAAAGTAGTTTTTCGTTGGTCCTAATGCACTGACATCATATATCCGTACTCTAGAACGTGGTCAGTTCATTCCGGATGTTTCCTTCACATTCTGGAATACAATGTTTTGTTCCGAAACAATATTTTCTAATGAATATAAACAAAAATCTTAAATCGGAGTAAAGAACTTACCCGTAAAACAGTCGGGTGATAATGATCGTCTTCCATATTTTTTGTCGAAGTTCGAATCATTGTGTCAGAATCAGAGAGTCGGATTGGCATGTCGGAGATCAGAATTTAAATCCAAGAGTCGGAGTGTTGTGTCGGAGTGTATCGGAAAGTCGAGATTTAGAATGAAATCGAGATCCATATTTTTTCGTAATATAATTTGGAATTCGAAATTAAAAAATTTTGTTCTGAAATGGTCATTCCAGAGGTCATGTGATGGGTCGGCCAACTAGAAAACGAATCTGATTTCATTCCGAAACGGCCAATTTCGAAGAAAATTGTTATTTTGCAAAAAATTATTTAAATGACTTATTTATCAAAAAGTGGTTTCCTCAATTTTCTTAAAAAAAATCTCAGCATACCTCCCCATGTACGTCTCATCAAAGTTTGGAATAAAATTAGTTATACTTTACGAATAATATAGTTGAACTTTGATAAAAATACTACTTAACTCGAAAGCCACAAAAAAAACTCGAAAGCCTGCATGTGTTTAACAAAGATACTACTTAACTCGAAACTCGAAACCCACAAAAAAAATGACGATTCTTAAAAAAAACATGGTACATTTATTTTTAAAGGAAATTATTTATACACAATAGTTTTTTGTCATACATAACAATTAATGCATTATATAGTTGTACAATACAATATTGAAGCACCGATTGTTATGTATGAAGAAAAATTGTTTTGTATATATCTTTATTTAATGATTATAAAGTGAAATTAACACCACCTGCAAGTCCAAAACCATATTCTTCCAAGAAATAAGAAAAAAAAAAAAATCCAAAATATGTTCATTCAATGATGTTAGGGAGCCATTTCTTATCTTTCACAGACATGGATCATGGCCGATTCGAATCACCACATTTACTTGCAAATCAAGTGGCATGTCAAACCCCATGTTTGCAATGTCTCCATGTTTGGCAAGGAATAGTGACAACTCCAACTCCTTCCTCATCAAGTACATACAATAGCCCATTGCTTTTTACACCCCAACAATATAGAAAGATTTCCATCTTCATTTAAGATTATATAAGCCATAGCCACTCATTAAAGCAAATTTTATGTTTAAGATATGCTATGATTATTCCTCACGTTTCTATTATTACTTAAAATACAAATCCAATGAACTAACATATGTTGCATTATCTTAGATTTTATGGGGTATTCTAGACCATTTTTTTTAATAATACGTACTCATACAACCAGATGGCCTAACATATGCTAGTTATAAGTTAGTTTCATTGGACTTCTATTTTGGAAGTTTTTATCGTATGTAACTTTTTGAGCGTCAAAAGTACCACACGTGATAGTTCTATGTTAATAATAAAGGAATTTATTCTTCAAAATAATGTACTTGCCACTTTTTGTTAAAAAACACAACAGAAATTAAATTGATTCCTACTTTTTATACTTACAAATGTTCCTACCCAATAAAATCCAATAAAATTATGATAAGTGTTATCTTTTCATATTTTTTAAACTAAATAATTAAGACTATATTAGGAATATATCAAATACAATTAAATTGAATGGTGATTTATCATAATTTTAGTGGGTAGGAATAATTGTAGGAATAAAATGTAGGAGGCAATTTAATTTCTTCTCTTGTAAGATGCAATGAGAATACTATATTCTACCAAAAGTCATGATTTCAATGAAAATTTCTCAAATAGACACAGCTATATATATATATATATATATATATATATATATATATATATATATATATATATATATATATATATATATATATATATATAATATCCCAAATTTTCAGAAAAATTTGAACTTTTTAAATAAAATAAATTATCCATTTAATATTTTTTTCAAAATAAATTTAAAACCAAAACCCAAGATCAATTCAACTACCAAAACCATTATCAGTTATAATTCAGTCGAATATCAAAATTTCAATATCTCGCCTCAAGCCGCTGTGTCCGATCAACAATATTTTGAAGGGAAAAGAGGTAACCACAATACTTAGTGAATTCTACACATACAGAGTATCATATTATATAATCCTTACCCCTAAACATAAATAAAAATGGCATCAAGCACATAACCACGCATGCTTATCAAAGAACGAATCAGTAACATACATGCTTTTACTATGACACATTGGTTGGCCTGATCTCCCTTGCTAAATATATCGAGCCCTTTGGAAACATTGGCTAAGCCCGAACCCCTGTACCTGAACTTATTGGAATAGATTGGCAATGCCTGATCACCCTTGCTCAGTCCGTCGAGCCTTTGGGACACATTGGCTACACCCCAATCCCCAATCGGATGTACCGAGCCCTACCATGCGTAATCTTCAATATGTGCGGCAAACCACTAGAATCTACCCAGCCTAGTAATACTCGCACAAACAATACAATACATAACACACACGAGCTAATGTAAAGAAGGTATAACACATCATGGTGTAGTGAGGAACTAACCTCCTAAAGCAACACAACCTCCAAAGCAACCTGGGACTCACTCACACTTGCTTGTCCTTCACACTTCCTAATAATAATAATAATAATAATAATAATAATAATAATAATAATAATAATAATAATAATAATAATAGTAATAATTTAATTTAATTTAATTTAAGTTTACTTATTCATTTATCGTGATTATGCAAATAGACTAATGGGCTAAATTTCATATTTCTACATAAAAAACTACGGTCTGTTCGGGACCTGATTTGCCCATTTTAAACCCAATATTTTGCAAAACTATACGACATGCGGACAGATCAGGTCCTTAAATTTCCTTTGCATGCTTTCATACGATTTTTCTTCAATTTATGGTGAATTTTACAAAATCACCTCGCATAACAGCTCTTTCCAGACCAGTCTATATAAATGGCCATTTTCACCCTAGTTAGAGGCACTTAGGAATTTCAGTCAAAACTAATAAAATGTAGTAGACTCATATATGAACTTTTGGGCACTAGTCTCGACCCAACATGATATTCTATGATGTTTCTACAATTTTTGCAAGACATGGACAGGTTCAACAAGTTCTAAGCATCATTGTTATTAAGTCACTTTTACCCTTTTATTAAGCTCATTATAAGTGAGCCTTAACTCTCAAACTTTCAGCGGTTTAAAAGGTCACATAGAAGGCTATGAATATATTCAAGGGAATGATCGTGGAGGCACCCTACGTAGCGTATGCTCGGCTGGGACAAACCCTAATTTTTAGGGTATGTGACCTATTTAAACACCTTAAGTTGTTTCTAGTCTCTTATGACCAACCACCACCTCTTAATATCCTATGAACGAAACCTTAGCTTTCATTTGAGTGTTTGTGAGCCATTTCTTTAATCATGTCATGTTTTTGGATCCTTGAAGGAGGTGAAACTTAGTGTTGAAGCTTTGGTGGACATAGAAATTGATGATTCAGAATCTTCATCAACTTTGCAAGCTAATTGAGGTATAAAGCTCTTAACTTGATGGATCATTTGGTTAGATCTACTTAGGGATTGTTTTTATGCTTTTTTATGGACCTTTAAGCCATGCTTGAGAGTATGAGCTACTCCATATGCTGGGGATGGTAAAATCTTAGCTTTTTCAGGTACCGTGTTCATAAAAACGCAATCTTGATGAGTCATCTTGGTTCGTGCATGAGTAAGAGTTATTCTTATGGTTCATTTTGAGTATTGGGCACCATTAAGTCATGAAATGGTGTACAGTTGCCAACTTTACGTGTTAAGACATCATTTAGGATCAGATCTGTGAATTTGGGTTTTCCGCTTAACCGATTAAGCACTTATTAGTGAGTTGGGTTGATTGTGGAGTACGTTAAGCGTATCCACATCATACGTTGCGCACACTAGCCATAAAAGGAATACACTGGGCGAATGTTTGAGTACGTCGGGCGTACTCAGCAGGTTGAGTTTTGTTAACTTTTTCTATTTAGGTCATATGTGGACTAGTTGGGTTTCAGGCATTGTTAGGCTAATGATCTTTCTGTCTTGAGGACATTATTAGGCTTTGGGCCTTTTTTTTATTTAGGCTCATAATAGGCTTTGGGCATCATTTTCGAATTTGGCCATATTGGGCTTTTGGAGCCATTGGGTTGAGCCTCAGTTATTGGGCCGAGTGAGGATAGGGTAAAATGGTCTTTTACCCTGAGACTTGTGTAAATGTATGAGATTCATTGTTGTGGTTATTGCCCAATTATTAATTGGTTTTTTTATTTTTTAGCTCGGGGATTTTTTCATATAAGCAGTCCAAGCTTTTATATGATATTCAACAGTTTAAGGCGAGTCTCCTGACTGTACTTATGGGTCGAAGGCACCAATGACGGCCCACTGGATTATGTTTATAGGATGATGGTTGCCTTTATGACACTTGTTAGTATACCTGTATGTGCTTTTTGTTTTTTATGACTCATGCTTATAAGTTTGTATGCTTATGTATGTGGGGTGAAATGGAACCGAGGGTTAATACAGACCAAACACAACCATGCGTTGTTATATATGTATACATGTGGTATACGGTATTTTGAAGAACTCACTAAGCGTTGTTCTTTAATTTTTTATGTTTAAAATGTTTTTTGGTAAGGTTCCGACTTGATCGCAGCGCATCCACACATGTTTCCACAGTTTATGATTTTGGGAATTTTACTCTAATAACTACTTTACTCTGATATACTTTTGAACAATTGAAATAATTAAATGGTGTTTTTGGTTAATTAAAAATGAAATTTTCACCTCATAATTTTTCAAACGTTACATAAGTAATATATAATTTTTGTATGAAATGATCCTCACTCTTTCTATATTGGCGATTCTTATTAGCAATTTTTGTATATTGATGCGGTCTATAATTTAGAAAGTGAAATGGCTATGGTAAAAAAATGTAATTATTAATAGTATGTAAAATGTTAGAGTTTAGGGAATCAAAAATAACAACAAATAAAAACTAATATAGATTCAAGGATCGTGTTTTCAAACACTTTTCGAAATTTGTAATTTGGCTCTGTTGCCTGGGGTACACAAATTCAAAAGTCGAATAATCTAAGAATGATCTAATCCTAATTACAAACCTAATTCGGATTGTGAAACACATAATACCGTACTTGATGTGTTTGAGAGATACAAAAAACCTTATTGAAGAGATTTCGTGTATATGTTTTGTAACCCTTTTTCTAGAACACAAAACATGTTCTTATATAAGAGGGAAAGGTAGTAATTGGTGGTTGTATGCAGATTTGGCACCAAAGCAGGTAGTTATTTGGATATAACTAATGCCTATATTATCACGATGTCGTCAAGTTAGTTTTGGCGAAAAATGCATGGCTAGAGGCTTACCCGCTATAGAATTTCGATTCGGTTAATCGATATAACTAAGACTTGGGTCACCGCCAAGGGCTCTGCCTGTTGGACCCCACTAGGGGCGCTTCCCTTTGGAACTCCGTACCCAGGGGTATTTCCCCCGAACTCCCGTATCCGAGCACATATTAATCAGTTCGAGAGTACACCTCGCACCTCCAATCTCGGTGAGTGAAATAGAACTCCACATATATTAATATTAATAACAACTACACTAAAACATGTTAATAACACTAGAATTACCAACAAAATCAGTTATATATGCTTGTGAATCTGAATAAAATTTATATATAATATACTTATAAAAATCCATGAAACAATAATAGTACGCTTTTTGTTTATTTAGATTGATATATAAAACTAGGGTATAACCGGTAAAAGCCACAGTGGGTATGTTTAGTTTTATTATATTAGATAAAAAAATAAAAAAATGTCAAAAATAAAAATCAGTGTATTGTCGACTGTATGTAATTCTGAATTAATTTGTTAAGTAAAATAAACATAATAATTTATCATATATTTCGAAAATGTTATTATGATATGATTTTGTATTTTCAAAATTTGAATTGAAGTTGATTTATTACCAAAAAAACAAAACTGATAGAAATCATAGAAAAATACCACATGTCAAAGAGACATTATAGAAAATGGACATGTGTCATTTTTTATGTTTTGTTTATTAGAATAGGTAGATGTTTGGATGTGCATTATAACATAAATTATTACGATTATAGAAGGTTTAACATATTTACTTTTTGATGTTGGAATATATGTGCTTAAAAGGTGGGAAATTAGGAACACAATGAATTTTGGTAAGAGACTTAATTTTGATGGGTATAGTCTCTTTTTCTAATAAAAAGTTATAAAACCAAATTGTTAGTACATGACATGTAATTTTGGAGATGCAAACACATTATCAGATCTAAAATGAAGTAAAAAAATCTCGAATGATTCTAAATGGATACGTGTTTGGAGTAGGCTAAGGGTCGTGAGCCCCTCAGTCTGTTTAGTTATTCTGGATTGACTTGTGTATGTACTCGACCCAATAGTTGCTAGAGTTTTGGTTATAAGTATTCATAATTAGGTTAACTTAATCACTTTTGAACCAATTTGGTAATAGAATAGTTTTTTGGTTCCTGTCCGTGGACGTAGGACACATCGTACAAAAAAATTAAATCCTTATGCTGTTTTATTTTTTTTTCTTTTGCTTTCTAGCATAACAAGTGATATCAGAGTTGCGGTTGTTCAAGAAACTAGATCTATTATTGAAGGATTTCATCTTACACATTTGATTTGGAGAGGTTTGATGTATTGAATGATTTCACATTATAGAAGGTTAACCTAAAGGCCCTTCAACTTCAAAAGGGTTGTGACAAGGTATTTGTAACACCCCGACTCACAAGTTTGATGTATCGGCGATTTGGATGCCCCAACTCGTCGTGTAGAAGCAGTTCATGCCACGTGGTTTTAGGAGGTCTACTCGACGAGTTGGAGGACCCCAACTCGACGACTAGGAGCTGGAAAATGAAACCCTAATTTCTAGGGTTTTACACCCTATTTAAAGGATCACTAGCCTCCCTTTGCCTCCTTTACTGTCCCTCTTGAGCTTAGAAAACCCTAATCTTGCCTACTCTCCATTTATGTGTGTTAAGAAGCTTGGAAGGTGGATTTTGTGAAGAAAGCTTGAAGTCTAAGGAGCTTGGAGCAAGGAGAAGTTTGGGGATTTGATTCTACTTCATCTTAGCATCATTTTGAAGGTAACAAGTTGTTACCTTGACTTCTCTCTAGCTAGATCTGTTTATGCAAAGGTTTAGGGCTATTTCTAGATTATAATGGAGTCATTTATGGTTTTGGGCATGATCTGAAGTTGTAACTTCAAATCTGGACTCCTCTAGCCCCGTATAATCATAAAGTTCCAGTCTTTGGCAAGATATGGCCTTCTCCTTACCTAAAACTTCTCCCTTAGCTTGGTTTCGGCATTTAGGACCTTGCATGTATGTAAAGTTTGCAACGTTAAGTGGAAACCATGCCCGAGGGAATTAGATCTGCAATCTGGAGCATTAGGGTAGCTGAAAACTGTCTAAATGAGAAATGGACTGAAGGGACTCAACGGGTTGCATGGCCAACTCGATGAGTCAGATGAACATTGCATGTTTCGGTTTTTCATGGACACGGCGAGTCAGTGAGATGACTCGACAAGTTAGTTAGGGTTTTTCCCGACATTTGGACACCGCATGGACTTGACGAGCTGACTGCAAACTCGACGAGTTAAATAGGGTTTTCACGGTTTCTCGAGTTCTGGAAGAACTCGACAAGTTAGTAAGCTACACTCAACGAATTGGGTCAACATGGATTGTTGACCTTGACCGTTGACTTTGAATTTGACTAAGGGTTGACCAGTTGGACTTCTGAGGGTATTTTGGTAATTTGGGGTTTTGATGGACTTGGTCCTATGGTGGTTATAGGTTGCTAAGTTTGTGGCTGTGATTCAGGAGTTTGATCTTATCACTACAGTGCTACATCGTGAGGTGAGTTCTTCTCACTATATCAACAGGGTCTACGGCACCAAGGCCGACCCTTTATAATTGTATCTTGATTATAGGATGGTTGCTATGTTAGCGATCTATTAGATCGGTATCCCGGTTATAGGATGGTTGTTATGTTACTGATTTGTTAGATCGGTATCCTGGTTATAGGATGGTTGCTATGTTAGTGATCTGTTAGATCTGTATGACTATCTGTTTATGCTAGCTTGCGTATGATATTTATGTCACATGATTGTTGGATTGGGGGTGGTCATGCTTTATGCTTATGCCAACATACCTTGGGTGGACCGCATAGACTGCAGACCCGGTTAAGGCGTACTAGTCAGGCCGAAGGCCCGACGAGCGGTCTGGATAGGTTGAAGGCCCTGAGAGGCGGTCCAGACATGTCGATGGTTCGGAGAGTGGTCCAGATAGACTGATGGCCTGTGAGGCAGCCCGGTCAGGCTGATGGCTCATTATGCATGTTGTTTACATGACATGGTTATTTTTGTATGGCGTTGGTATTTTAGGGGAAACTCACTAAGATTTGGGCTTATAGTTATTGATTATATTTCAGGTACCTCTGATGATCGCAGGAAGGCGAAGTCGTGATCATGCACCTCCTTATGTTTTTATGTTTTGATTCTAGGGATACTCTAACATTATACTATTTTGAAACCAAATTGGTATAGATTAATGGTTTTAAATGTTTTAAATTTTTTTAAATTGGCATGATTTTTATGGTTGTTACAAGTTTGTATTACAACCTTGATTTGAGTGACTTGGAGGAAACACTCATGTGTATCCAATCTCAAACTGAGGACAAGATTTTTAAAGAAAGAGTTTTATAATGGTTTTCAAAATACTAAAGGAGAATGCTAGTGTACGATCAGTTGGAGCCAGTAAGTACACCCCAAAATACCTTACGGATTTTTCGATCTTTGTGATATGTTAGAACAACCTGCTAGTACTAGGTTAGGGATCTTTAGGAATTGCATGATAGAATTGCCTGATTATATGATGCCTGATAGCCTAGGGTTTTTCCTTATATGAAATTGACATCATTACAGTAGTTGGTTAGTGTATGCATCATGGCTGTACATAACTAAAATCCTGTAGCCTAAGAATGTTTCGTTTAGCCTTATTTCATGTTGTTGTTTAATGAAGGGCATAGGTTAGGATTAGGTATTCAAAAATCTATAGGGTCCAGCATTATGTATCGCTAGCATACACTAGTGCTACAAGGTTGGTGGAAGTTTCATGGATGAGTTGTTTGGGATCAGTCCGCCAGTTATGAGATATGTAGCCTTCCTCCAGGAGTGAGGGTTGAGTGCATGTCATGCTTACATATAGTGTTAGGGTGTTGTGATGATACTTGAGACAAATATTGGTAGGTATGGAAGGTAGTATAGGCCCATACTACTAAAAACATAGGACCCATATGCCTAGCAAGGAAGTCACAACCCCTAGGGTTTTGTTGGGAGTTGGTTCCCGGATTATTATATCGAATATTTGATATCTTCTTGGTATATTTTGGCATCGTGGTTACTAGATTATTATATCGAATATTTCGATGAGCGTTATGCTGCCCTCACAGAGATGTTGTTGCAGCAGCTTCAACAGTTGTAACTGCGGCAGGGAGAGGAGCCAGTCGAGCATTCATGTACCGGGACTTCGATAGCACAAAGCCCCCGAATTTTGATGGGACTCAGGACCTGATTGTATCCATAAGGGGGATGTCATTGATGGGTTTTATACAAACAATCATATGTGTACATGCAACCCTAGATTTGGATCTATGTTTTCACTATTAGATACACAACATTATGAACACATGAATAAAACCCTAATGTAGCTTGCTATTTTCAAAATTCATATATAAGGTTAGATTACATACCTCTTGTTTTTATATTGCAATAACAACTTAAATCTTCAAACCCTAAGTCTTGAAAGCAAGCACCACAAGTGTAGTGCCTCTAATAGCTCACAAACACCACAGGAAATTGGAGAGGCTATAGAGAGAGAAGGAAGAAGGTAGAAATCGGCCTAGGGATCTCTTAGAAGCAAGTGGGATGCTTTCTTAAGGCCTAGGGGTCTTTATATAGGGTTGAGATTAGGGTTTCAGTCCTTATACTTATCTAGTTACTTGCCCACCAAGCAATAATAAGATAAGCCTTGATAACCCTTATCTCGTGGACCATATGAACGATTTCAAGGATATCCAATCCCTTGAATTTGTCCATCCTTCTACAAGGATAACCATTGCCCTATTTTTGTAACTATCACATAATTACTATTCAGCTCCTCTAGTTTAATTAATTACACTTGATCACAAAATTAATTCCTAATTAATTATTGACCAATATTAATTAAACAAATATGATTTATCCTTTAATATATTATTCTTATAACATATTAATAAATCATAATAACCTCTATCTCTATTTATTTCTCCAGTCAAGTTGTTTTGGTGAAGGCAACCCAAAAGGACTATGCACAACCGAGTCAAGTATTTACCAAATATTGTTACGGGCTTAGACACTAATCCAACAGTCTCCCACTTGGATAAGTCTAGTAACCACAAATGTAACATACAACTCGATTAGCAGTCATAGCTGTCAAAGACGCTGTCGAACTCTGATCTTATCAGTAACCTGTCCTTTAGATAAGGGATCGTATAGTCCTCTATTTTGATATCATGCAGACAATCTCATGAAATAGTGTCATACTTATTGTCTAGCAATTAATTTCTCGATCTCATATTTATTTGATATAGAACTTAATTGAACACATCAATTCAATCCTGAACGGGTCCGACACATAAGTCAAATCAAATCATCAAGCGGCCGTGATATCGCTTTTACCCTCTTAGGATAAAAGTAACAGATAAACTTCGACTTATATGCATTTACTATTCATTAATCAGCTATACACAACAATGCGTTTTATGACATCAATTTACTGATGCGGTTTTGCATTATCAATGCACAACCAATTAGTAAACAATAAACCATATATCTTGGTTTTAAGACCATATGATATTATCGTCTTGCGATCACTTGCGATTCATTCCACAAAGTGATTCTAGCATGCGTGGGTTTATTCCAATGCTCAAAACTTGTTCATAAGCACTCATGAACGTTGTAGCAAACCTTTTCTATGTCTAATACCATTTAGACAATATACACCCCAATTAATGATAATCTTCATTCATACCTACTTCCAACATATGAACAATTGTGGAATATTTGAATAATTCGATTATTCTTAATAAACTCAATTATTCTGGAAGTCAAAACATGCAAAGTGAAATAATATTTAAACAATTAACATAAGACAAAACTTTTAAATAATACTCCTTTATTTAATCATCAAATGTCAATTACATGTTTCTAAACTATGTAATCCAAACTAATATCATCTTTCAGCCCAATGATCCTAGCGTGTTGCAAGTGCTTAACCCTACTCAGTCCTTTCGTAAGCGGATCTGCTGGGTTATGTTCTAATGATATCCTCTTAACCACGAGGTGTCCTTCTTCTACTCGATGTCTAATAAAGTGATACTTTCTGTTGATATGTCGGGATCTACCATGCTCCCTCGATTCCTTAGTCAAGGCAAACGCTCCTTCATTATCACATAAAATTCCCATAGGCTCCTTTATGGCAGGTACAACTCCAAGGTCACCAATGAAGTTCTTCAACCATATCGCCTACTTTAATGCTTCGCTTGCTGCAATGTACTTTGATTCGCACGTTGAATCAGCTACAGTTTCATGCTCGGAACTTTTCCAAGTCACCGCTTCTCCATTTAGGGTAAAGACCCAGCCCGACTGCGAATGGTAGTTGTCTCTGTCTGTCCGGAAGCTGGCATCACTATACCCTCGCACCTTTAAGTCATCACTCCCTCCGAGGACTAAAAATCATTCCTTTGTCCTCCGAAGGTACTTAAGGATATTTCTTAACTGCAATCCAATGAGCCCTGCCAGGGTTCCCTTGATATCTATTGACCATGCTCAAAGCAAAGGCCACATCAAAGCGAGTACAAGTCATAGCATACATGATCGAGCCAACTGCATAAGCATAAGGTACTCGACTCATCTCTGCTATCTCGGCTTCGGTACTCGGACTTTGAGTCTTACTCAACTTGGCATTACTCTGTATCGGTAGTTCTCCCTTCTTCGAGTTTTCCATACTAAAACGTTTTAGTACCTTATCCAAGTAAGTATTCTAACTAAGTCATATTAGTCTCTTACTTCGTTCTATCACTATCCTTATTCCCAAAATATAGGAAGCCTCTCCGAGGTCCTTCATAGCGAACCACTTCCCGAGCCAGGACTTAACCTCCTGCAGAGTCGGGATGTCGTTTCCTATGACTAGTATCTCATCAACATACAAAACGAGGAAGCTAACTATACTCCCACTGGCCTTGACATATACACATGATTCATCTTCGCTTCGTACAAATCCAAACTCTTTGACTTTCTCATCGAAGCAAAGATTCCATCTGTGAGATGCTTGCTTAAGTCCATAAATGGACTTCTCAAGCTTGCACACTCTATTGGGATGCTTCGTATCGACAAAACCCTCTGGCTGAGCCATGTAAACATCCTCAGCCAACTTCCCATTAAGGAAAGCGATCTTGACATCCATCTGCCATATCTTATAATCATGAAATGCAGCAATGGCTAGCATCACCCTAATAGATTTTATCTTGGCAACTGGTGAGAAGGTCTCATCATAGTAAACTCCGGGAGTTTGAGTAAAACCCTTCGCCACCAATCGTGCCTTATACGTGTGCACATACCCATCCACATCGGTCTTCTTCTTGAAGATCCATTTGCACCCAACCATCTTATTTACGGGCACATTGTCAACCAAACTCCAAACTTGGTTGTCATACACGGACTGAATCTCATTGTCCATCGCCTCTTTCCATTTAGCAGACTCTGGGCCTGCCATGGATTCCTTATAGCTGTTAGGTTCATCTAGATTTACTAGTGTACTGTCACTAATATACGTATCCCCTTCGGTAGTAATATGAAAACCATACAACTGGGGTTGAACTCTAACTCTTTCGGAATGTCTAAGAGGTAAGGATTGGTCAATCGGTTCAACCGGAGTTTCCTCCTCGGGTTGAGCGTCAGCGTTAGAGGTTCCTTCATCGCTCGATTCTTGAATCTCTTCAAGATCGATTTTCCTCCCACTATCTCCTTGGCTTATGAGTTCTCGCTCTCAGAAAAACCCTCTTATCGCAACGAAGACAACATTGTCACTTGGTCTATAGAAGAGATATCCAAAGAATCTCTGCGGGTAGCCGATGAAAATACACCGCTCAATACGAGGTTCGAGCTTGGTGTGAGTATCTCGTCTTACGAAAACCTCACAAACCCAAACCTTGATATGTGTCAACGAGGGAGCTTTCTCTGTCCACATCTCATGAGGTGTTTTGGCAACCTTCTTTGTAGGGACCCGGTTAAGGATATGGGCGGCAGTCTCTAACGGCATACCCCCATAATGAGATAGGTAGTGAAGCACAACTCATCATAGAACGGACCATGTCTAACAGGGTTTGATTACGCCTTTCTGCTACACCATTCAATTGTGGTGTCCTAGGTGGCGTCAATTGCGAAACTATTCTGCATTCCTTGAGATAGTTGTTGAATTCAAGACTTAGGTACTCTCCTCCTCGATCGGATCAAAGCATCTTGATTTTCCTGCCCAATTGATTCTCCACTTCATGCTTGAATTCTTTGAACTTTTCAAACGTTTCTGACTTGTGCTTGATTAGGTAAATATACCCATATCTACTATAATCATCGGTGAAAGTCACATAAAAGCGGTTTCCATCCTTTGTGGTGGATCTAAAGGGCCCACATACATCAGTGTGTATGAAATCCAATAAATCTTCACCCCTCTCACAAGTGCCAGTGAAGGGTGACTTGGTCATCTTTCGAAGTAAACAATATTCGCACGTGTCATCTTCCCTAAGGTCGAATGACTCAACACTCCATCTTTTTGGAGTTGGGCTATGTGCTTCTTGTTGACATGTCCAAGACAACAATGCCACAAACATGCTTTATCCATACCATTGGAAGAATCCATACACAACACATCATTTCCTCGGTTATCTACAACCATAACAGTGTCATAAATTCCATTACAAGGCATTGCTTCAAAGTATAAAACACCATTTAGATAAGCATAAATGGAACCATTCTCATTATTAAACGAATATCTAAATCCTTGTCCAAACAAACCATGAAACAAAATGATGTTTCTTGCCATATCTGGCGAGTAGCAACAATTATTTAAATCTAAACCTAATCCATTACTAAGCACTAGAGAATACACTCCAATCTTGGTGACAGGTGATGATCTTCTGTTTCCCATGATTAGATTTATTCTTCCATGCTCCACATCCTTATTTCTTCTTAGTCCCTACAAATCAGAACAAATGTGGTGACCACATCCTGTATCAAGAACCCAAGAAATAACATGAGATGAATCATTAGATTTAATTGTGTAAATACATGCGAAAGACGACTTGATCTTCCCATCTTTGATGGCTTGCAGATATTCCGGGTAGCTTCTCTTCCAATGCCCTATTTTGTGGCAATGGTGGCACTCTGCCTCTTTTGGGTTAGAGTTGGGTTTAGTAGGGCATCCTTGGTCCCACTAGAAGAGGAACCATCTTGGGACTTTCCCTTGTGATGGCTCTTTGACAGAGCCTTCCTCTTTTTGCCCCTTCGTTGCCCAATTGCCAAAACAGTAGCAGTAGGTGGAGCGGGAGTCGGTGCAACAGACTTTTCCTTGAGGTTGCTCTCAGAAGTCCTTAGGAGTCCTTGGAGTTTACTTAGGGTGACCTCTTCCTTGTTCATGTGGTAGCTCATCCTAAATTGGTTGTAGCATGAGGGCAAGGAGTGAAGAACAATGTTGATGCCCAAATCCTCACTAAAGTTAACATTTAACTTGCAAAGATGATCAACATATCTTTGCATCTTTTGCAAGTGCACAGTAAGAGATTCTCCACTTCCCATCTTAGCGGTGATTATGTTTATTATGATCTCATAATGCTCTTGCCTTGCGCTTTGGTGGTTCCTCTCCATTAAGTCTTAATGCATTTCATACAGATACATGTCCTCATAGGAATTTTGGAATTCTTGGTTCATAGTGGCTATCATGATGCAATGGACTTTCGTTGCATCAAGTTCGTGGGTCTCAAAGACAGCAATTTCTTCGGGACTTGAGATTTCTTGATTGATCTTCTCAAGCTTCTCGTCGAGGACATACTCTTTGTCCTCGTAGCACGTAATCGTGAGAATGTATCTAATCCATTCGCTAAAGTTCGATCCATCAAAAGTCACTTTTTGACAAAGACTCATTAGCTCCAATGAGTTAGCAACAGCGTTGTTTGCATTAGCCATCTACAAATAGAAAGGACAAAGTTTGATTAGAATTGAATCCCTAATTAGACACCCAAAAATGAAAAATTAGGGCTAGGATCCAACAACATTATTTACATATTAGAAAAGGGATTCCGTAATGTAACACACAAATCATTTAGAGGTAAGTCAATGACGATTCACTAATTCTTCACCATGAAAAACATAAGCTTAAGTTTTAAATGTATTGAGAATTCCTAGATTTACTTGGAGATTCATTGAACTTTTCAATGACATGTTTAAATCTCGATATGCCCCTCTCGTTTGTGACTGGGATGCCGAGGATCACAAAGTGGGTGTGAATAACCATGCAAATCTACATGGTGCCTTCACTGTTACAATCAACTATTAGATGTGCCGGTAAACCACACACGCTCCATCGAACTATGACAAACAAGGAATCACCCTTTACCACCCTTGCTTAGAACCAACTAGTGTGTCGGTAAACCACACACGCTCTACTAACTTCTTAGCAAGGGTGCAAAGTGTAATTTCATGGGATTTCCTCAGTTTCACTTTTGCCTAAAGTAACTAGGATTGGGAATTTGTAAAAACATTTAGTTACTTTATATAGATTCATTATACTTATTAATGAAGAGAGGATGGCCCTATCCTACCCGTTCGAATAACGACCCTCCACCAGTCAAGCAAGCAGTGGGTGTGAGTGTACACCCATTAAGCGCCATTTTATACGTAGCAACCTTATACCCACCTTATAGACCAGCTTCGTGAATGAGGCCTACTAACGGTAAGACTAGCATTTTAATTATCTATATATATATATATATATATATATATATATATATATATATATATATATATATGTATATATATATATATATATATATATATATATATATATATTATTTATTTATTTATTTATTAAGCTTGTAATCAAATAATAGTATAGGGTGTATTTTAAACATTTCAAAATACTAGGGTTTTAATATTCAATTTAAAAATTTTGAAATTTAATACCATTTAAATTAAAATTTTAAATATTAAAACTCTTGATTTAATAATTATCTCAAATTAAACTATTAATTCAAATTATTAAATCATAAGGGCTTATTAAATCTTAAAGGATAATTACCATTTAAACAATTAACTTATCCTAATCTCTTTTATCCCTCTAAATCTTGAAAATAATGGGAGGGGATAATTCAAAATCTTTAATTACCATATTTAACTATTAAGAGATAATTACAAGATATGGGATTATCCAAATCCCTAAAATTTAGGATCTTATCTTGGGGAAGGAGGCTAATCTCGAAATCTTAGGGTTTGCAAACCCTAGATTTCGAAATCTTGGATTAAATGAAAGGATTCAAAAACCCTTTATAATTTTCGCAAATTTGGGTTAGTAAACCCTAATCTCTAAATTTCTTGCCTCCTAGGGTTTATTGGCTATAAACCCTTTGTCAAGTTCATACAATTGAATAATACTAATTGAAAACAAGTTAACCAAAGGCTCTGATACCAGTGATGGGTTTTTATACAGACAATCCTATGTGTGCATGCAACCCGAGATTTGGATCTATGTTTTCACTATTAGATACACAGCATTATGAACACATGAATAAAACCCTAATGTAGCTTGCTATTTTTGAAATTCATATATAAGGTTAGATCACATACCTCTTGTTGTTATATTGCAATAACAACTTAAATCTTCAAACCCTAAGTCTTGAAAGCAAGCACCACAAGTGTAGTGCTCTAATGGCTCACAAACACCACAACCAATTGGAGAGGCTATAGAGAGAGAAGGGAGGAGGTAGAAATCGACCTAGGGATCTCTTAGAAGCAAGGGTGACAAAATGAAATCATAGGTTTGAGTACAAGATTTCCTTGTACTTTTGCTTGTATCCCCCCCCCCTGAAAACATTGAAAACATGGAAAAACGTAGGGGTATGAACTCACCAGACGAGAAACGTGTCGGTTGGATGTTAAGTGTCAGTTCGGGGCTTGAATACACGCGATGTTCCTATGTAATATGAAGATATACATAATTATATCTAATTAGACTTTGAACTACCAAATAAGTAAGACAATACACTCCGAGACGCGAAAAAACTTTATTTCAAGTGTTAGGAGTGACCCGGGTAGCATCTAAGGGTGTGTATGATCTAAATAAGGAGTTTACTCTTCAAGAGTAAGCCCTTAGGAGTGTTTACGGTCCAAAGACCATGTCCCCATGAGTTTACGGCCGTAAACTCATGGGTGGTGTGTTCTTGGATGACTAAGGGTCTTACAATGCACAAGGATGGTTCTAGGGTTGATTCCATGGCGTAGGAAGTGATCGGGACTTGAATTGACCTTGGAAAAGGAGTTTACGATTCTTGAATGGCACTTGGGCAGTTTACAACTATAAACACTTGAGTTTACGGCAGTAAAATCATGTTTGTCAATGAATCATGTGCTTTGGCGGTTGTGGGTTAAGCACACAAGTTTCTAGACCGAAATATAAGTCATACAAGGTGTTTAGGGCACTTAAACACCCCATTGAAGGTGTTTACGGTTTTGGGAGACCTTCCCAAACCGTAAACTCAAGTATGACTCATTTCTATCTGTTTTGGTGCATCAAATGAAGGAGTACAAGGTTATAGGCACTCATGGAAGCCTTTGGAGGGGTTTAAGGGGCATTTTAACACCTTAAAAGGAGTTTAAGGTCCATGAAGATGTGTTTACGGTTCAAGAATATTCTTGGAACATAAAATCATGTTTACTACCCAAATAACATGATTTTGGTGTTTAAATATCATGCATGAAAGTCCTTAAGCCATATCTAAGCACTAGAAGGGATTTGGAAGGGTTTTGGGGCTTCAAAACCCCTTTAAAGGAGTTTATGGGTTTGGGAGATGTTCCCAAACCATAAACACATGTTCTTAATGGTTTTGGGTAGTTTAAACATAGATTTTCATGTTAAACAAGCTTAGAAACATGCTAGGATAGATTACTTACCAAATTGAAGCTTGAAAGAGGTGTTTTTGGCCAAGTTTCGAGTTTTAGAGAGAGAGAGTAGAGAGAGAAAATTGTGAGGTGGGTAAAAATCTTAAAAGGATGCCCACTCAACCTTTATATAGGGGTTAGGTTTAAGACCCGATGGAAATCTACCCGATACCAACGTTAAACGGGGTTTAAAATTTTTACTCGATTAATTTGCCGTAACTACGACTTAGTCATATATAAAATTTTTCCAAATAATTAGCGAGGGTATTTTACGCTTTTCTAATGGGTTTGGGCACTCTTGAGGGCATAATAAGAAGTCCCCATTTTAATTAATTTCAACCAAAAGTTAAAGGAAAAATTGGAATACGAACGGTTTTATTAACGGGAACGGGTTACAGTGACGGAATAAATTACGGGTTGTCACATTATCCCCCCATTAGAGAAAATTTCGTCTCAAAATTTAGAATTAAAATACAAATCATGGAATTGGAAAGAGATGCGGATATTTGTGTTTCATCGAGTATTCACGCTCCCAAGTGAATTCGGGTCCCCTTTTGGCATTCCAGCGAACCTTCACTATCGGGATGCAACTTTGTTTTGTACGTTTGATCTCTCGATCCATGATTTCGATGGGTTGTTCCACAGAGTTCAGGTTTTCATTGATCTCGATCTCGTCAAGAGGGATCACGAGTGTTTCATCAGATTGACTCTTTTTAAGATTTGAGACGTGGAAGACAGGATGGATGTTGCTATGTTCTTGAGGTAGTCGGAGTTTGTAGGCTGCGGGACCGATCCTGGCGAGGATCTCGAAAGGTACTATGTATCTTGGGTTAAGTTTTCCTTGCTTTCCAAAGTGTATCATGCCTTTCCAGGGGAGACCTTCAATAGGACATGATCTCCAACCTGGAATTCTAAGGGTTTCTATTGTTTATCAGTGTAACTCTTCTGTCGGTCTCATGAAGCTTTCAGTCGCTCTCAGATCTGGATGATTTTCTCGGTGGTTTCGCGGATGATTTCAGGACCAGTGAGAGTACTTTCGGGGACTCGACTCTTGGCTAGCTGCGTGTCCCCTACCTCGACCCAGCACAGAGGGGATCTGCACTTATGACTGTAGAGGGCTTCGAACGGGGCAGCCTTGATACTGGTGTGTTAGTTGTTGTTGTACGAGAAATCGTTCAAGGGTAAATGGGTGTCCCATGACTTTCAGAAATCAATGACACATGCTCTCAGCATGTCTTCCAGATTCTGGATAGTTCTCTCACTCTGTCCATCAGTCTGAGGATTATAAGCTATACCCATGTCAAGCTTGGTTCCAAGAGCTTTTTGAAGGGACTGCCAGAACCTTGAGGTAAACCTGCTATCTCAATCGGAGATAATGGACACAGGCACATCGTGTAGTCAAACTATGTCTTGGATGTAGATTCATGTGAGTCTTTCCATCTTGAATGATTTTTTAATCGGAAGGAAGTGAGCTGATTTTGTTAGACGATCAACAATTACCCAAATGGTATCGTACCCACTCGGAGATCTGGGTAACTTGGTGATGAAATCCATGGTAATCATCTCCCATTTCCACTCGGGTATCTCGGGCTGCTAGAGCAGACCCGAAGGCTTCTGGTACTCGACTTTTACCTTGGCGCAAGTTAGAAACTTGCCCACGAAGGTTGCGATTTCAGCTTTCATGTTCGGCCACCAGTATTGTTTCTTGAGACCCAGGTACATCTTGTCCGAACCTGGGTGAACAGAGTATTTGGTCTTGTGAGCTTTGGTGATGACGACGTCTCTGAAACCTCCGAACTTTGGGGTCCACATTCTATCCATGAAACAGTAGACTCCATCACCTCTGATCTCAAGTTTTTCTCCATTCCTCTCATGGTTTCGTTCAACACATTTTCTGGCTTTAGGGCTTCCAACTGAGCTTCTTGAATCTGTACGGATAAGTGAGAATGGATGGTCATCGTCAGTGTTTTTGTCTTGCGGCTTGAACTCTCCTTTCGGCTAAGGGCATATGCTACCACATTGGCCTTACCGGGATGGTAACGGATTTCGCACTCATAGTCACTGAGCAACTCTACCCATCACTGTTGCTTCATGTTTAAGTCTTTCTGATTGAAGATGTGCTGTAGGCTTTTATGGTCAGTGAAGATTGTGCACTTAGTTCCGTAGAGGTAATGTCCCCAAATCTTCAGTGCGAAGACCACTGCTCCTAACTCCAAGTCATGATTCATGTAGTTAGCTTCGTATGCCTTAAGTTGTCTCGAGGCATAAACGATAACTTTTCCTTTTTGCATAAGCACACAGGCTAAACCCTGATTAGACTCATCGCAGTAGACAACGAAATCATCTGTTCCTTCGGGTAGGGACAAAATAGGCGCACTGCACAGGGCTCGTTTCAATGTTTGGAATGCGATTTCTTGTTTCTCACTCCAACAAAAGGGTACACCGTTCTACGTCAAAATAGTTAGGGGTTTGGCGATTTTGGAAAAATTCTAGATGAACCTGCGATAGTAACCAACGAGACCCAAGAATTGACGGATTTATGTGGGTGTCTTCGATGCCGATCAATTCTCTATCGCCTTGATCTTGACAGGTCCACGTGTATACCCTCCTCGCTTATCACGTGACCAAGGAAAGCTACCTTCCAAATCCAGAATTTGCACTTGGAGAATTTCGCATACAACTTCTCCGTTCTAAGAGTTTCCAACACTAACCTCAAGTGTCGTTTGTGATCTTCTTCGCTTTGGGAATAGACAAGTATGTCATCAATGAACACGATGACGAACTTGTCCAGGAAAGGATGACACCCCCGGTTCATCAAGTCCATGAACACATCAGGTGCATTGGTTAGACCGAAGGGCATTACTACGAACTCGTAGTGACCATACCGAGTTCTGAATGCTGTCTTCGAAACATCATTCTCGTGAAATCGAAGCTGATGGTACCCTGATCTGAGGTCTATCTTCGAGAATTAACTGGCTCCTTGAAGTTGATCGAAGAGGTCATCTATTCGAGGAAGAGGATAACGGTTTTTGACTGTCAACTTGTTCAATTCGCGGTAGTCTATACACATCCGAAAGGATCCATCTTTCTTTTTCACAAATAATATCGGGGTTCCCCAGGGTGAGGAACTCGGTCTGATGAACCCTTTGTCGAGTAGCTCATTAAGCTAACTGGATAACTCTTGTATTTCTGCTGGAGCTAAGCGATACAAAGATTTGGCTACAGGATTTGCTCCAGGAATTGGATCGATGCGAAACTCGACTTGACGTTTGGGAGGAATTCCCGGGAGCTATTTGGAAAAGACATCAGGATAGTTACAGACTTCGGGGATGCTCTCAAGGTCCTTAACTTCCTGTTTCTCGTTGATTACATGATCTAGGAATGCGTGACACTCCTTTCGCAGAAGCTTCTGAGCTTTGATGCATGAAATGATGCGAAGATTGGAACTGGGTTTATCGCCATAGATCATGAGAGTCTGGCCAGATGGGAGATTGAGACGGATGGCTTTTTCATAACAAAGGATATCAGCATGATTGGGACTCAACCAATCCATGCCAATAATAAGATCAAATCTCTTTATGGAAACTGGCATTAGGTCAATGGGTAAATAATGATCGTTCAGGGTAAGGGTACAACCTATGAATATGTCGTTAGCGTTTTCTTTCTCACTGTTAGCCATCTCGACGATAAATGGTTTGGTTAATGGTTAGGGATTATGTTTAAGTAAATGGTTGAATGAATGGCTAACAAAGCTTCTTTCAGCACCAGAATCGAAAAGGATACTAGCATAAGAGTTGTCGAGAGGGAACGTACCCGAGACAACGGTGGGATCGGTGACTGCCCCTTCTCGTCCCATAGCTAGGACTCTCCCAGTGTTACCAGTTTTTACTGCCTTGGGGAAGTTTTATTTTGAAATACCCCACTTCACCACATCCGTAGCAGGCCTGGCCGACACCCACTCCGGAAGATTGATTTGTTGATTGGGTTGGTGTCTTGCAGTTTTCCGCAGTGTGGCCCTTCTTGCCACAGTTGTTGCAATTCACTTCTCGACATGGGCTAGAAGTGAGGTGATGATATTTTCACTTGTTACACATAGGTAGGGTACCAACATATCTACTGGTAGGTGTTTGGGCTGTAGATCCAACGAAAGAAATAGCAAAAGGGATAGTAGCAGCATGGACTACTATAGTTTGCTATTTCTTTGAAGACTCTTGGGAAGACTAACCCTTCTTCTTCTTCCAGAATTTTCTTTTCTCACCAATCCTCTTTGTCTACTCCGGAGTGGTGGTTGCTTCCCCAATATCATCACTATGGTCGATCAAAGTCTGCGCCAAGCATTTGGCACTGTCGTATGTTTCTGACTTCGCAGCCAAGACGTTTCCCTTGGTTGGCTGGGTCAACCCCCAGATAAATCTCTCAATCTTTTTACTTTTCGGGGTAACCTTTCCCGGGCAAAGGAGCACCAAATCATCAAATCTTGAAGTGTAAGCAGCGATATCAGAACCCTTCATCTTCAGGTTCCAGATTTCATGTTCCAGGTTCTGCATTTCACCTCGAGGGCAGAACTCCGCAAGCAGAAGCTCTTTCAGGACCTCCCAACCTATAGCATTGGCTACAGGTAGGGTTAGGGATTTGACTCGGCCGTTCCACCAAGTCAAGGCTTTATCGGTGAAAGTACAGGCGGCGAACTACACCTTATCAGATTCCGAACATGCACATATTTCAAAGATAGATTCGATTTTCTTGAACCACCGGGTTAGGCTAATGACACCTCCAATGCCGTTGAAAGATGTGGGTTTCACATTCATAAAATCCTTGTAGGAACACTTCTTCCGGTGTCCCTGACTACTTTCCTAGTTTTGATGCTGAGTACCACTTCCTGGCCCACCTGAACCCACGAGGTTCATTTGCAATATGGTAGCAGCCACAGCAGCATTGACAACTGCTTGAAACATGGTGGGATCAAATGGAGAGGAAGGTGATGGTGGAGGAGGATTGTTGTTCTTTGAGCTGGGTATTTTCTTGGGAGGCATCTTGATCTATAATAGCCAGGAAAGAGAGGATCATAAGTCCTATGAATTGAATCAAGAGATATGGAACAAGAAATATCTCATTATGACAGATAGAAAGTTCTAGTAAGCGATAAAATAGGAAAGAGTTATCAAAGCAGATAAACTATCACCAAGGAAGGAAGGAGTAGTAACACTTGGATTGCATTACTACAATGTACTCGGATCTGGCTAAAATACTCCCATAGTATTTTATGTTTCGCTGCGACGATGAATCATTGTTTGCATCTTAGGTAAGTTTTAGGCATGCTGCACACCACAATCACTCCCAAGCACATGTTGTCCGCGTCTCGAATAAATATAGTTGATCAGGCTATATTGACACTAGAAACGACTACATAACTACCCAGGTTTAATCATAGCATACAACACCCAATTACTTATGTTTTGTTCTACTCGTAGTTACGGTTCCTGGCAGTTAGGTATACTTGTATACTTTTGAAAATACTTATATTTTTAAAGTATACTTTTAGTACATAGCACTTTGGCTCCTTAATGTTTATAGTCTTATACCACGTAAGGTTTGGTATACTAGTTCACTATAAATAAGGGCTCTGATACCAATCTGTCACACCCCGAAACCGATGGCGGAAACGTTCCGTGGCGGATGACATCATGTAAGTATCACAACCAATGTACATAGTAAGCATAGTAAACACAAAACATTACATTACATATGAATAATTACATTTGTTTAAAAGTAAAGCGATACATGTTTTAATTGCACATTAGTTTGAACAAAAGTAAAGACGTGACTTCTAAAACGATCCGCCTTCTCCAAAAGATTGTGGGTACCTGGCTAATGTGGACCTGAGAATACAAGCAGTTTGAAAATCAGCATAAAGCTGGTGAGTTCATAAGAGGTTTGTTTTCTGAAAATGTACAAGTTTCCTTTGTTTTCTGAAAAAGTTTGTTATCCAAGAAAATCCCATATTTTCTTCTAAGTAAAGTTTGGTTATCCGTTTGTTATACGATCTGGTTATGTATAGTTTGTTATCCCAGGAAAAACCCTTATTTTTGTTAAAAGTTTGTAATCGGTTATCGTTTCTGAAAGTAATGTACAAGTATCTGCCATACTTTATGTGTTTGTGTGAAGTTTCCTAAAAACCTGGTTATCCTTGATAAGTACATTAGTTTTAACACATATATAAAACTAATAAGTAAGTATAAAAGTATTCATAATCTAAATTGCGAGTTCCATAACCATACAATAGACTAGATAAGGCTCAAAACAGGGTCCAGTATCATTTTATGACTTTTGTCACCCTTGAACCTTTCGGTTCGAGTGTAGCTAGCAGCCAGGTGCGGGGTTGTCAATCCTGTATAGATCTATACACTCCCGTATCTAGGGGGAGTGTTACCAAGGACGTGTCTCCAATCTAAAGATGAATGAATTTTAAAAGTAGCCCTTCACTCTCGAATCGTGTGGGAGTGTTACCAATGATGTTTAAAAAATCTGGTTGTTTAGTCCTCCACTCTCGTATTCAGGGGAGTGCTAACGAGGACATTAGAAAAATCTAGTTGTTTAGTCCTCCACTCTCGTATTCAGGGGAGTGTTTCCGAGGACGTATCGAAAGTTCTGAAGTTGATGCTTTTAACAGTAATTATGTGCAAATCATTTGTGAAATATAAAATATAACATTTTAAAACGAGTTTCACAAATAATTTGACGGTTTACTCTGCAAGTTGAACGATTGATTAATACTGTTTTCAGTGTTAAAACCATACGAAACATGAAACATTTCAAATGGAATCATAGGTTTGAGTACAAGATTTCCTTGTACTTTTGCTTGTATTCCCCCCTGAAAACATTGAAAACATGGAAAAACGTAGGGGTATGAACTCACCAGACGAGAAACGTGTCGGTTGGATGTTAAGTGTATATTCGGGGGTTGAATACACGCGAGGTTCCTATGTAATATGAAGAGATACATAATTGTATCTAATTAGACTTTGAACTACCAAATAAGTAAGACAATAAACTCCGAGACGCGAAAACACTTTATTTCAAGTGTTAGGAGTGACCCGGGTAGCATCTAAGGGCGTGTATGGTCTAAATAAAGAGTTTACTCATCAAGAGTAAGCCCTTAGGAGTGTTTACGGTCCAAAGACCATGTCCCCATGAGATTACGGCCGTAAACTCATGGGTGGTGTGTTCTTGGATGACTAAGGGTCTTACAATGCACAAAGGAAGGTTCTAGGGTTGATTTCATGGCTTAGGAAGTGATCGAGACTTGAATTGACCTTAGAAAAGGAGTTTACAATTCTTGAATGCCACTTGGGGAGTTTACTACTGTAAACACACGAGTTTACGGCAGTAAACTCATGTTTGACTATGAATCATGTGCTTTGGCGGTTGTAGGTTAAGCACACAAGTTTCTAGACCCAAATCTAAGTCATATAAGGTGTTTAGGGAACTCAAACAACTCATTGAGGGTGTTTACAGTTTTGGGAGACCTTCCCAAACTGTAAACTCAAGTATGACTCATTTCTATATGTTTTGGTGCATCAAATGAAGGAGTACAAGGTTATAGGCACTCATGGAACCTTTGGAGGGGTTTAAGGGGCATTTTAACACCTTAAAAGGTGTTTAAGGTCCATGAAGATGTGTTTATGGTTCAATAATATTCTTGGACCATAAACTCATGTTTACTACCCAAATAACATGATTTTGGTGTTCAAATCTTGTGCATGCAAGTCCTTAAGCCATATCTAAGCACTAGAAGAGATTTGGAAGGGTTTTGGGGCTTCAAAACCCCTTTAAAGGAGTTTACGGTTTTGGGAGATGTTCCCAAACTGTAAACACATGTTCTTGATGATTTTCAGTAGTGTAAACATATATTTTCATGTTAAACAATCTTAGAAACATGCTAAGATATATTACGTACCAAATTGAAGCTTAAAAGAGGTGTTTTTGGCCAAGTTTCGAGTTTTAGAGAGAGAGAGTTGTGAGGTGGGTAGAAGTCTTTAAAGGATGCCCACTCAACCTTTATATAGGGGTTGGGTTTGAGACGTAGTGGAAATCTACCCGATACCGACGTTAAATGGGGTTTAAATTTTTTACCCTATTAATTTGCCGTAATTACGACTTAGTCGTAAATAAAAATTTTCCAAATAATTAACGAGGGTATTTTATGCTTTTCTAATGGGTTTGGGCACTCTTGAGGCCATAATAAGAAGTCCCCATTTTAATTAATTTAAACCAAAAGTTAACGGAAAACATGGAATACGAACGGTTTTATTAAGGGGAACGGGTTATAGTGACGGAATAAATTATGGGTCACAGTAGTGCGTGCCGCAAATGTGGTAAGGAGGGGCACTTTGTGCGGGATTGCTGCCAGCCAGCCTTGGTTTAGGATATGAGGATTTGCTACCATTGTCATCAGGTTGGTCACGGGAAGAGAAACTGTCCACAGCTCGCTGCCAGGCCAGCACAGGCTCCAGCATCAACTACATTGAGGATTATTGACGGGGGTCAGGGTAGAGCAGAGCCTCCGAAGGCTCAGGGATGCACCTTCTGGCTTATTGTCGAGGATGCTAGGACAGCACCAAATGTGGTTGCTAGTATGTTTCTACCTTTCATCTTATTGATTATATATGTTTTCTGCTTATATGTTGTACCTATGATTAGGTACGTTCTTAGTGAAGTCCTTACCTGCTTTGATATTATTCAACTCGGGTGCGAGTTGGTCGTTTGTCTCTCAGTCATTTAGTAGGGAGTTCGGATTGTCAGTAGGAGAGCTAGAGTTTCCGTTGCGAGTCTTCGTTACCAACAAACATGGGTAATTTGCTTGTTCGGTCTATTGGGGTTACGTATTAGAGATCTTCGGGGTATATCTCTCGAAAGAACTGATTTTGATTCCTATGCGGGATGTGTTGGATTAGATATCTAAGCCCATAACTATTATTGGTATGTCCTTAACCCTAGAGTAGCATGGTCAATTTGGGTTGCATATCATCAGGACAATTTGTTATGATGGATTCTTGAGAGAAGGTTATATATATGATTTATTAATATATTATAAGTTATAATATATTATTATGAAATCATATGTTTTAATTAGTATTGATCAAGAATTAATTTGGAATTAATTTAGCGATTAAAAGAGACTAATTAAATCTATGCGGACTAATTATGGTGATTAGTTAATATTGATATTTATATGTGTTGGGATTATGATCCGTATTGGACCAAGCTTATGCATGGATACATAAAGAGTTGGGCCACATGAACCATGGATCATAAACCTATGGGTATGGTTTTGGGATACCCACGAGCCTTGAAATCCAGCATATAAATACATGTTCTTAACCTAAAAACGACTGCATGCATGTTCTTGGAGTTCATGGGTGTTTTTGGATGCATGGAATTCTCTCTCAAGTTCCACCTTTGTCCATGATGTGCTGTGATTCCATTTGAGGCTTACACACTATTAAGGCTA
Source organism: Lactuca saligna (assembly GCF_052625555.1). NCBI lineage: Eukaryota > Viridiplantae > Streptophyta > Magnoliopsida > Asterales > Asteraceae > Lactuca > Lactuca saligna. Next base: position 59,355,356 of record NC_136420.1, on the reverse strand, counting down.
TTCTTTTAAAGGCCAAATACAATAAGGTTTCAAGCTACATAAGAGGTATATCATCCTAACTAGTATTTCATATTATTTACGTCATTTGTATGCTAGTTGTCGGGTTAAAGCATTGGAAACAGTATTACATGTATAATTAGAGAAAACATTGATCCAAAACTTTTAGGGTTGTATGTGCACCATAGAATGTTGTATTATACTAGAAACCAATAGTGGTATCAGAGCCACGGGTTGTTTTCTATTATACTTGATGTTTTATGTGTTTTCAAAGAAAGAAAATCAAAATTTTGCCTTCTGCCTGGTGAACTCGCCGAGTCCACTAGGTGACTCATCGAGTAGGTTGAAGATGGCCTTGAACTCGTCGAGTGCAGTTAGCAGCTCCATGAGTTGGCTATCCAGACAACAGAATTTTTGACTTGTTGGTCTGTTTTGGATTAGAATCATTACCAAAAAATGTTTTAGTTCATATAATTTGATTTTATTTCTATGGTAATGATTTTCTACATCCAAAACCAAGATAATTGTCATAATTTGAAGATTTGTATTAGTTTATATGTTTATGCTAATTTCTTGAGGATTGATGATCTGAATTATCTTGTTCTTATGAGTTAGTTTGGATTAATAGAAAAATTATGTGATAAATGGTTTTCGATTCAAATTAATCTAAAAGTTGTTCATGATATGAGTTTTTGTAACTTGTCCTCAAGTTATATGAAAAGTCTCATTTATGAATTTGAAAACTCATAAAATTTCCATAAGTTATGAAAATGAAGAGTCTCATTTTTAAATGTTTTTAAAGTCTTCCATAACTTGTCCTAAAGTTATGGAACTTGAAGAGTTTTTCATTAAACTACTTTAAACTCATAAGTTATGGAAATCATAAGTTTTTGAATTGTTCAAAACTTGACCTCAAGTTTTGGAATTTGTAAAGTTACCCCCATGTATACTTTAATTCCAACCCTTAGATTTTTAAAAGTTTAAAATTTAACCCTTATACTATTATAATATTATAGGTTTAATATTTATATATATGTGTGTGTAAGAGTAAGCCAGTCTTACCGTTATTAGGCCTCATTCACGAAGCCGGTCTATAAGGGGGTATAAGGTTACTTCCTATAAAATGGCAGTTTAATAGGTAACCACTCTCACCCACCGCTTCCTTCACTGGTGGAGGGTTGTTAGCCGAATGGGTAGGACATGAAATTATTTTTCCCTTCATTAAAACTATAATGATAAATATAAAGTAACTAAGCCTTATTAAAATCCCAATCTTAGTTACTTTAAGAAAATGTGAATTTGGTGCTAACCCATGAAATTGCACTTTGCACCTTGTTAAGTCGTTAGTGGAGCGTGTGTGGTTAATCGAAACACTAATCTGGGACTGGAAATATGTGGAAAAGGGTAGCTTGATATTAATCATAGATTAATGGAGCGTGTGTGGTTAACCGACATATTGATTAGGTGGTTGTAACATTAAGTGTACCACGATCATTTGCATGGTTATTCACTCCTTGTTTGTGATCCTCGGCATGCCAGTCACAAACTTGAAGGGCACAATTGAGATTTAAACATGCCATTGAATAGTTCAATGAATCTCAAAAGATCTAGGAGTTTCAATTCATTTAAAACCTAATGTTAAATTTTTCATGGTGGAAATTGGTAAATCGTCATTTACCTACCTTCAAATATGTTGTAGCTTTGATTACGGTATCCCTCTTCCAAGTTATAAAATATTGTGTTGGGTCCTAGTCTTAATATTTCATATTAGGTGTTATATTGAGGGCTTAAATCAACTAAACTTGAATTTCTCCCTCATAGATGTCTAGTTATGACAACTATGGTCTTCCTTATCCTTTTGGATATAGCTTTCTTAATGAAGATGATATCCCAAATGGCGATCAAGGTGAAAGATTAATCCCTTTGTTGTGCATTAATAGGACTTGATATCATACTTCACTTCCTTTACCTCCTCTAATTATTCTCCCTAACCCACAAGTTCTTACAAAGTTCAAGGTTACTCAATCCTTATTAGCAAGCAATGTCTCTATGTGCTCACATCTTGGAGATGAAGTCACATATTGACAAGCTGGGAGAGTTGGGTGTCGAAGTCTCGAAGGACTTGGTTGTTGACTGGGTTATTTAGTCACTTCTTGATGATAGATCATGACATGACCCTTATTGATCTTACCTATTTGCTTGTTGCTTTTGAATCAACAATGATTTCGAGCACTGGTAAAGCAAATTTGATTGGAAGATCTACTTCCCAAACTTACATGGACATTGACAATGGAAACACTGGAAGTCCATAAAAGTCTTCTCTTCCTAATGGAAAGGGATTGGCCATAGTCAACCCGGTTAACCAAATGGAAAAGAGAAAGGCTAAGTCTGAGATAGTCATATGTACCATTCCTAAATAGTCCATATGTTCCTATTGCCAAAGAAGAGGCATAGGTTGCGAAGCTGCCCTATTTACCTGAAAGATCATAAGGACGGTAAAGTCGAAAAGTTTGACTCTACTTCAGGTAAGTCCATTATCTAACTCTATTAAGTTCCTATTTGGAGATTCTTGTTACATGATCTGACTACATCACATTTTGATTTTTTGTAGCATCGAAAAAAGGAGAGAAATCCTAGAAGACGAATATGTTGAATCTGATCACGAAGATGGATTTCGATCGCATGATTCGGAGATCAGAATTTTGAGTTGTTGTTTAAGTGGTATGATAGATTGCTTAGGAATAGATAACAACATAGTTTGCATTTGTATTTGCATTATAAGGATAAGTTTTCTGCAATTTTTTAAATAAAAATAAAATCTTGATTTTATTTTATTAAGTATCCTTACACTGGCATTTGTGAAAATTGTTGTTTATATGATTTCATTGATAGCAATATTGGAAAATGGATTTGATTATGTCGCTTGTGGCAGTGTCATAATTTACCAAATAAGGAAAGATTCTCATCACCCAAGTTTCAGTTGGATAGAAATTTGGAATCATGCAACTTGTATTGTATGATGAATGAGAATTTTCATCTTTGGGAAATTAAGATTAATTCCTTGTTCACATGTATATGTGAGTCAAATGAAGGACTAGGAGATCAGGTACACTTGGTTATGAGCTGATTAGGTCCATCACAAAGAACGATAAGGCTATTCATCATGATTTACTAAAGTACACTAAATATAGTACTTACAAGTTTAAGTGTAATTTTGAAACATTGGAAAAGTTTCAATGTATGACAGGACGAATGAGTAGAATCAAATTAGGCAGAAAGATAAAAGTTTCTCCAATCTAAAAAGATGGGAGAGTACTTGAGTATCTTGGTTTATGATTATCTTAGTGATTATAAAAACCATATCACAATTGATCCTCTAAGGACATTTTAGTGCATTTGTATGGCTAAGAAGAGGAATCATGAATTGTTGAAATGGTTAAATCAAAAGATGAACAATACTTTGTTCCAAAACAAGTCTTAGAGTCATACTCCAAGATTGTAACTTTAGTGACATAAGCTTTACATGGTTTATAACACTTGTCAAATGTAGAGTAAAATGGTTTCTACTCTTGTACATTTGTAATTGGTGAGTTGTGATGTTTTGGATAAAACAAAGACCAACTGAGGCCAATTGTGTGAAGTGTTTATCTTGATAAGAATCCACACTGACTCTTGAATATTTGTTTTGTCAAGGAATAGCTCTCGACAAGAGAATCTTATATGTTAAGAGGTCAGTGGGAGTCTTAAAGATCTTGAAAATTTTCAAGAACTAATCAAGAAAAAAACCTATTGTTAATCTCTAGCACACAACTTGAGGTTTAGAACATATCGTGTTGACATATTCTTGTTTCTGTGCCCATTTCAGTTGAAGTTGACCATGCATGTGAGTTATATGAGTTCTCGATTGTTTGCATAACTACATGGAAACAATGGTAGGCCTTTGAGCTACCAAGTGGCATCAAATTAAGAATGATCAAGTTCAGTCCATATGAGCTTGGATTTGTCACTAACCTTGTCTTATGATTATGGTTATGATAAATTCACATGGATAGGAACACATACACCATAAAATATAAGTTTCATAAGGTTTCTCTTCGATTCATGAAAAATGATGGTGAGGAAACGCTTTCACTAAGTAGATTTTAAATAGTTAGCAATTGTGATATTTTCATTTTTCAAATTCGTTTATGATTACGACATCCCTCTTCATAGTTCGAATTGTGAGAAATGGAAAAAAAGGTCTAAACACTATGATTACGACATACCTCTTCATAATTGTTTAGACAAACATGTGAGCAATCTAAAGAAAGGTGTATGATTTTGATGAAGTCTTATTCAAGCGTCTCGCATCAGAAATCTGAACTTTGGTAAGAAAGTCAATAAAGTATTGATTTCTAGAAGTCCAACCGATTTCTGAGTACATGTCCAAGCTAGTGGGAGCTTAAGTGTTATGCTAGTATGGAAATAATTATTATGCTAGTGGGAGCATAATCAATTATGTTAAGTGTTGCAAGTTAGCAATGTTAATTATTGAAAAACAAAGTTTTCAATTCACAAAGTTGCGTGGGTTGAAAAGTTGTTTTGCTATAATTAAGGGAGAGGAATTCATACTTCATTTCAATTCTACAAGCTTAAATTGAGATTTTAATCAAATTTAGTCGAGTGTATATATATGAATGTTATCTTGGAATGGATCAACATAAGGAAATTCTATATATGGAAATATTATTTGTTTTCTAAAATTCGATTAGGATTATGGCATCCCTTTTCATAATTCGAATTATGAGAACATGGCAAATAGAAATAGAAATAATATAGCAACAGAGTGGTCTAGTATCATGTCTTTAGTGAGACATCATGAATCGTGTCCCATATGCTTCGGATATAGGATCGATTATATGTGTTGTAATATTCATCCATTCTAAAATTTCCAAATGCCTATGGCATTAAGAGGGAAAAGGACTAGAACTGGATAAGACTAAAATGATTAAGCAATTGTCAAGGACAATCTGAGGTTTAGCAAAGATTGGTTGCTCATGGACAGTTAGAAGTATGGTGTAAATTTTGGAAAGGACCATATTGGCATATTCTAAAAATAGGCAACTCTTGTTTAGAAGTGATACTCAAAATGAGAATATGGAAATGTTTCCATAAGTGGAAGTTATTCTTCAAACTTTGTGTAAGATTAGATAACTTAATGCAAGAAGGATGTTCAAAGGAATGTACTTTGAATATGAGACTTCATCTACATGGAATTGCTCTCCATTGGAATACTTTGTAATGTCTGTTGCCAAGTCTTTGTCACTTTTGTTCATAATCATTACAAGAGGATCCATGCATATAAGTTTAGAATCTAACAGATTTCGGTAAATGGTAAGCATTTGGTATTCTTACATTTATCATAAGGTTTTTGAGTTGTGAAATGAGCATCATTGAAATGTTATCAATTGATATATTTCACAAAGAAAAGACCATATATAAACATAGTGTGCATGCTTGGAGCATGGCATGACTACTGTTTTGGTTCAAGTATTAAGCTGATTATTCGAAACATTATACAATTAATAATAAGTGATCAATGTGGTGATTAAATAAAAGGTGTTTTATTTACTCTCGAAAGTTTTTGGGCCATATGGGATTATTATTATTCTTATGTTTCACTTTGCATCTTTTGACTTCCCAAATAACTAGGTTATTCAAACCATCCATAGTCGATCATACTTTGGAAGTAGGTATTGAGGCAAGACTGTCATGAATGGGTCTGTATTTTGTCTTGGTGGCCTAGACATAACAGCAGTATTCATGAGTGCTGCTGGAATAAGATTTGAGTATTGGATTAAACCCATGCTCATTTGAATCATTTCATGGATTTTTTCACGAATGATCATGAGACAATAATATCCTATATTCTTCAAACTGAGAGATATGAGTTGCAGTCTACAAGTCGGTTACACATTGATAACATAAAAACGCACCAGTAACTTAGTGTTATAAAACACATTGTTTTGTGTGATTTGATGATTAAATAGAGAAAGCATATGAGTCAAAGTTTATCCGTTCCTTTTACCCATGGAGGGATAAAAGCAATATATGTGGGCCCCTCGATGATTTAGTGATAACAAACGTAAGTGCTCGGTTGGGCCTGGACTGATTTAATTTCTTTAATTAGTCGATCGTCATAAATCGGAAATCGGGATTCAACAAATGGACATAGAGTATGATTATAATCCATTTCTCATTCCATATGGTATCTAGAATGGAGGAATATCTGATCCCTTATCTAATGGATACATCATTGACTAGGATAGAGTTCGACAACAGCTTTTAAGAGCTACGATTGCTAGTCGGGTTTTGGAATTGTACTTGCAATAATAGTTTTAGACTTATCCAAGTGGGAGACTATTTGATTAGATTTCTAAGCCCATAACTATTATTGTTATGTACTTGACCCGAGAGTGGCATGATCCATTTGAGTTGTATATCATCAAGACAATTTGGTAGGATGGCTTCTTGAGAGAAGGCTATATATATGATTTATTAATATATTATAAGTTATAATATATGAATATGAAATCATATGTTTTAATTAGTATTGATCAAGAAATAATTTGGAATTAATTTAGTGATCAAGAGAGACTAATTAAATCTATGGGGACTAACTATGCTAATTAGTTATATTTATATTTATATGTGTTGGGCTTATGATCCATGTTGCACCAAGCTTATGTATGGATACATAAAGAGTTAGGCCACATGAACCATGGATAATAAACCTATGGGTATGGTTTTGGGTTATACCCATAACCCTTGAAATCCAACATATAAATACATGGTCTTAACCTAAAAAACGCCTACATGCATGTTCTTGGAGTTCATGGTTAATTTTGGGTGCATGGAATTCTCTCTCAAGTTCCACCTTTGTCCATGATGTGTTGTGATTCCATTTGAGGCTTCCACACTATTGGGGCTAAGCTTTTAAAGGCCAAATACAAGAAGGTTTCAAGCTACATAAGAGGTATGTCATCCTAACTATTATGTCATATTATTTATGTCATGTTTATGCTAGTTGCCGGCTTAAAGCTTTGGAAACAACATTGCATGTATAATTAGAGAAAAAATAGATCCAAAGCTTTTAGGGTTGTATGTGCACCATAGGATGCTGTAGTATACTTGAACCCACCAGGATGTATGTGTGATTGTGGGTATGGATTGGCTTAGTCGCTTCGGTGCCATGATCGACTGCGAGGGTCAGCGGGTAGTGGTTCAAACCCCAAGTGAGGGAGAACTGATGATATACGGCGAGTGCACCAGATTGGGATTAGGGTTTTGCTCAGATGCCATGACTCGGTAATACATTCAACACGGGTGTGCAGGGTATCTAGCATATGTGGTGGATACGCAGGCCAGGGATCAGACCTCGGTTTTAGAGGTTCCAGTAGTCAAGGATTTTGCTAATGTGTTCATGGAGGAGTTAACTGGAGTGCCTCCGAAGAGGCAGATCAAGTTCAGGATCGACCTTGTGTCAGGTACGGCCACTATTGCCAAGGCGTCGTACCGATTGGCACCACCATAGATGCAAGAGTTGTCATCATAGCTACAGGAACTTATGGGCAAGTAGTTCATTTATCCGAGCAGTTCCCTTTAGGGAGCCGCAATTATCATCGTCAGGAAGAAGGATGGTTCACACCGGATGTGCATTAACTATCAGGAGTTGAACAAGTTGACGGTGAAGAACCGTTATCCACTCTCAAGGATAAATGATCTTTTCGATCATTTGCAGGGAGCATCTTTGTTCTCTAAGATAAACCTGAGTTCCGGGTGGCATCAGGTCAGGTTTAGGGAGGAGGACATGGAGAAGACCACATCCCGGACTCGTTATGGACTCTACGAGTTCGTGGTGATGTCATTTGGGCTCACTAACGGTCCAACTGTATTTATGGACCTGATGAACTAGGTATGCAGACTGATACTAGATCGCTCAGTCATTGTGTTTATAGATGACATCTTGGTGTATTCCAAGACCAGAGAGCAACACGAGGAGCATCTTCAGGAGATATTAAGAGTCTTGAGGTGAGAACGAATTTATGACAAGTTCTCGAAGTGTGAGTTTTAGTTATGATAGGTTCAGTTCCTTGGACATCTCATTAATCAGTAGGGGATTTTGGCCAATCTGACTAAGATCGAGGAGGTTATGTAGTGGGAGGTTCCGAAACCTCCCTCGGATATCAGGAGCTTCTTGGGATTAGTTGGGTACTATCGGAGATTCATACAAGATTTCTCCAAGATTACAGTACCCCCCACTCGTCTGACGAGGAAGGTGGGGATTTATGATGGGGCCCTAAGTAATAGAGGGAATTTAAGACCCTTATACAACGACTTTGCCAAGCTCCAGTCATGACTCTCCCGGAGGGAGTTGAGGATTTTGTGGTGTTCTGTGATACATCCATCACAGGACTGGGAGTGGTCCTCAAGCAGAGAAGACTAGTGATAGCCTACGCATCGCGACAGTTGAAGCCGTACAAGACGAGATACCCTACTCATGATCTAGAGTTGCGAGCGGTGGTATTCACTCTCAATATTTGGATACATTACCTCTATAGGGTCTACTGCACAATATACACGAACCACAAGAGTCTCAACCATATCATGGATCAGCCAAACCTGAACATGAGATAGCGCAGGTCGCTTGAACTGATCAAGGATTATGACTGCGAGATGCTTTACCATCCCGGTAAAGCGAACGTTGTTGCGGACGCTCTAAGTCGCAAGTTAGTTGGATCTTCTACTCCACGACATGTATGAGGATATTAGTGGATTCCACTTGTGAGTTAGATCAGGGAACAGACTGAGGGTGTACGGAGGGAGAAATGGAAGCTAGAGAGGATTAGAGGCGAGATCATTCGATTTATGCAATATATTTGGGGGTTATTGACCCGTTGCATTCGGGTATGGGTTCTGATGTATCATGGAGTCGGATAGATTGTACTGGAGGAGGCTCACAAGTCTCGTTTCTCTATTCACCCGGGGGTCACCAAGATGTATCGGGATCTAAACCTAAGTTATTGGTCGTCGTGCATGAAGCGAGAGATCGCTTGGTATGTTGAGAGGTTCTTGACTTGTAGGATGTCAAGGCCGAGCACCAGAGGTGGCACGATAAGCTGCAACCTCTAGAGATTTCCATGTGGAAATGGGAGTAGATCACGATGGACGTCATCAGCAAATTTCTTAGAACAACAAAGGGTTTCGATGTTATATGGGTTATCCTGGATTGATTGACCAAGAGTGCCCACTTTCTGCCCATTCGGGAGAGCTCATCAGCCGAGAAGTTGTCCTATGTGTATATATGCGAGAATGTTGCTCTCCATGGGGTTCCGATCTCCATCGTTTCAGATAGTGATGTTTGGTTCACCTCCCAGTTCTAGAAGAAGTTCCACGAGGAACTGGGCATGTGTCTGTATTTTAGTACCGAATACCATCCGCAGAGAGACGACCAGAGCGAGCAGACCATTCAGACCCTCGAGGATATCTTGAGGGCATGCATCATTGACTTTGGTGGGAGTTGGGACTCCTACCTACCCCATTTAGAGTTTTCCTAAAACAACAACTACCACTCCAGCGTTGGTGCTCCACCTTATGAGCTGTTGTATGGATGGAGATTCCACACCCCAGTCTGTTGGGACGAGGTTGGTCACAGGGTCATGGGTCGGAACAATGTAGTCCTGCAGACAACCGATATGATTCAACAGATCAGACAGCGGTTACAAACCACACAAGTTTCGAAGAAGAGTTATACCGACCGACGCTGATCTGAGTTGGAGTTTCCGGTCGGTGACACGGTACGCCTTAACGTCTCACCCTGGAAGGGTGTGATTTGCTTCACGAAAAGGAGCAAGTTGGGTCCCAGATACATTAGGCCATTCAAGATCATTTCCAGGGTAGGAAAAGTGACATATAGACTGGATCTCCCGGAGGAGCTCAGTCAGATTCATAGCAATTTCCATGCCTTGCAGTTGCGGAAGTGCATTTTGGATGAGGAGGCAGTGGTGTCGTTAGATGATATTCAGGTCGATGAGCACCTGAATTACGTGGAGTGACTAGTTTCTATTCTGGAGAGGAAAGTGATGGTTCTACGGAATAAGGAAGTACCTTTCGTAAAGGTACAATGGGAGCATCAGAGTGGATCTGAGTGGACTTGGGAGCCTGAGGCAGAGATACAGGAGCATTATCCGGAGTTGTTCACCGCAGCAGACTTCGAGGACAAAGTTTAGATCAAGTGGGGGAGAATTGTAACACCCCGACTCCTAGGTATGAATTTTACAGCTTATATTCACATTCTTAGACCTACTCAACGAGTTAGATGCCCCAACTCTTCGTGTAGAAGCGGTTCAGGTTGTGTGATTTTAGTATGTCCACTCGACAATTTTGAGGACCCCAAATTGATAAGTAAGAGCTGGAAAATGAAACCCTGATTTCTAGTGTTTTACACCCAATCTAAAGGATCATTAACCTCCCTCTGCCTCCCTTATGGTCCCTCTTAAGCTTAGAAATCCCTAACCGTGCCTACTCCCCATTTTTGTGTGTTAAGAAGCTTGGAAGGTGGATTTTGTGAAGAAAGCTTGAAGTCTAAGCAGCTTAGAACAAGGAGAAGCTTGGCGATTTGATTCTACTTAATCTTAGCATCATTTTGAAGGTAACAAGTCGTTACCTTGACTTCTCTCCAGCTAGATCTCTTTATGCAAAGGTTTAGGATTATTTCTAGTTTATAGTGGAGTCATTTCTGGTTTTTGGGCATGATCTGAAGTTGTCACTTCAGATCTAGACTCCTCTAGCCCCTTACAGTCATAAAGTTCCAGTTTTTGGCAAGTTATGGCCTTCTCCATACATAAAACTTCTCCGTTATCTTGGTTTTGGCATTTAGGACCTTGCATGTATGTAAAGTTTCCAACTTTACATGGAAACCATTCCCCAAGGGATTCGATCTACAATTTGGAGCTTTAGGGTACCTTAAAAACATCTAAATGAGAAATTAATAGAAGTTACTCAACGAGTTGCATGGCCAAATCGACGAGTCGAACGAAGATTGCCTGTTTTGTTTTTGCATGCACTCGACGAGTTAGTTAGGATTTTGCACGACGTTTGGACACTGCATGGAATGGACTAGTTGTCTTGAAACTCGGCAAGTCAAATAGGGTTTTCATGATTTCTCAAGTTTTGGAAGAACTCCACAAGTCAGTAAGCTAAGCTCGACGAGTTGGGTCAACATGGACTGTTGACCTTGACCGTTGACTTTGACTTTGACCAAGGGTTGGATAGTTGGACTTCTGAGGATATTTTGGTAATTTGGGGTTTTGATGGACTTGGTCCTATGGTGGTTGTAGGTGGTTGATTTTGTAACTATTATTCAGGAGTTTGATCTTATCAGTACAGTTCGACATTGTGAGGTGGGTTCTTCTCACTATATCAACAAGGTCTAAGCCACCATGGTCGGCCCTTTATTATTGTATCCTGGTTTTAGGATGGTTGTTATGTTAGTGTTCTGTTAGATCAGTATCTTCGTTATAGGATGGTTGTTATGTTAGTGATTTGTTACATCAGTATCTTGGTTATAGGATAGTTGTTATGTTAGTGATCTGTTAGATCTGTATGACTATCTCTGCATGCTAGCTTATGTATGATATTCATGTGCACATGATTTTCTGATTGGGGGTTAGGTTGAGGTGGTCATGCTTTGTGCTTGTGCCAACATACCCAGGGCGTACCGGATAGATTGCAAACCGATTTAGGGCGTACTAGTCAAGCCGAAGTCTGACGAGCGGTCCGGATAGGCTGAAGGCCCTTAGAGGCAGTCCAGATGTGTTCATGGCTCGGAGAGCAATCAAGATAGACTGATGGTCTGTGAGGCAATCCAGTCAGGCTAATGGCTTATTATGCTTCTTTTTTACATTATATGGTTATATTTGTATGGAATTGGTATTTTGGGGGAACTCACTAAGCTTCGAGCTTACAGTCGTTGATAATGTTTCAGGTACCTCTGATGACCATGGGAAGGTGAAGGTGTGATCGTGCACCTCCTTAAGTTTTTATTATTTGATTCTACAGATACTATTTGGAAAACAAATTGTAATAATTTAGTCGTTTTAAATGTTTTAAAAAGTTTTAAATTGGCATGATTTTTATGGGTGTTACAGTATTAGAAGGAGATACGAAATTACCAAAGGTGATGATGACTAACACAAAGGAAAATATTTTACAGAAAGCATATAGTGTTACAGGAGGTTTCAGATCAAACAAGGTTTGTTGTGCTTTAGGAAAAACTCTACTAGAGACATCAATATCATTCTCTCACGAATCGACTTTAGTGTAAACAATGTTTGTATAATCTCTGGATGTCTCAGGTAAATGACCATCTTTATACCTTTAACCATATTATCCTTAATTTACAAGGCGTTGAAGCTAAGATTGATGATCAAGATCAAACTCTTATTCTATTATGTTTACTACTAAATTCAAATGACAATTTGCATGATACCATGTTGTATGGTATAGCAACAATCATTATTGATGTGAAGGATTCTTAGATATCTAAAGAACTGAAAGGAAGGGTTTTTGCAAGTAAAGGTGTCTCTATTTCTAGTTTGTTTGGGGGTAAGGGAAGAATAACAAAGAGAGATGGCGGAAACCAGGTAAAGTCATGTTCCAAATATAATGTTTTGGCTAAGAATAAATGTTATAACTACAAAGAAAATTGGAAATATAGAAGAGATTGTACACAACGAAAGAAGGGGAACTTTAGGTTGAATCAAGCTATAATAATAGTGCTCATGTGGTTAAAGATAGTTCAGACGAATGAGACAAATGAGATGTTTTAATGGTATGCATGACTAGCTTATTATATGCTTAGATATTGGACTCAAGTGAATTTCACCATATGAATTATAAGCACGATTTTTTCAAATCTTTTAAATATGTAATGTCGCTGTAAAAATGGGGGATGGTGTGATGTGTTTTTGTCAAGGGGATTGACATGGTGTAGATAAAATGTAGGATGAAATGATAAGAACACTCGATTTCTGGTATGTTCCTAATGTTCAGAAGAACCTAATTTCTCTAGGAACTTTGGCCAAGCATACACAAAAGTATTCTAGTGAAGAAGGTTGGGTAAAAGTATGCCAAAGTGATCTTCTCATTATGAAAGGAAAGCTGCAACAATGAATTGATTTTCTAGAATGCACTACAATTAGAGGAATGGTGGTTGTATCCTAATCCATGGAAGAGCATGATGATACGACTAAGTTATGCCATGGAAGATTGGGGGCACATGAATGATAATGGTATGCCATCTTCTGTAAACAAGGTCTATTTGGTAGCGAAATAACTAGAGGAGTAAAAAAATTTGTAGCTTGTGTCACAGAATACAAACGCAAGGTGAAGTTTAGTTATAATCAACACACAAGAAATGAAATCCTCGAATATGTCCACTATGGTTGAAAAAAAGACAAGGAAACAAACACTAAGAATAGATAATTGGCTAGAGTTTTTCAGTCCACCATTTGAAAAATTTTGCAACAAAAAAAGCTATAGTAAGGCATCATACATCACACACCATAGAAAAATGGAGTGGCATATCAGATGCACCAAAAACTAATACAATGTATCAGATGCATGTAATTATTTGCTGATTTATCAGAGAAGTTTTGGAAAGAAGAAGTCAATGCAACTCATATGTCACATCCCAAAAAATTCATAGTAAAATTTTCATATTTAAAAAACTAAACTCATACAACAATTTGTTCCCAAACCAATCCAAGTGAAACATATCATTTAAACATCAGAGTAGAAATAAAATATAGCCAATGCAGAGTAAATTCTGGCGATGTTGTGTAGTCAAGTTGAGCCCTTTCCTTTGGATTTGAAAGTACCTGAAAACTATTAAACCACAAACAGTAAGAACAAAACTTAGTGAGTTCCCCAAACTACCCCACATATAACACGATACAATGTAGACACACAAGGCCTGAAACACGATGTTGGAACACCACCTGAGCCTTCCGCTATAAGTTTGATCACTCCCGGGCCAACAACATAATCATGGCCATTCCTTTTGGCCTATAATATCAATTGGACTGCCCGAGTATCTCGGTCTTCAACACAAAGCAGGATTACCTCAACCCAACCACAATATGTCAACATATGCACCTAAACAAATATACAAATAGTACAAGTAATCATACAAATCTACCAATCTAACAAATCAATATAGCATAGCAACATCCTATACATAAGGATACACAACACAATATAGGGGGCGTACATTGGTGCCTTCGACCCACGAGTACAGTGAGGAAAACTCACCTAGCTCATAAGGTCGACTAAAACTCAACTCAAATCTACATCATCCACAACTATCAATTTCCTACAACCAATGAATGGGTGTTAAACACCTTCTAATAATTCGCAAAATGTAAACTTAAGTATACCATCTAAAGATAGAAATTTGACCAAAAGTCAAGCCATGCCAAAAGACAACGATCAAAGTCAAGGTCAACAATTAAACCTCATGTCGTAATCAGACCTTGGTCACATCATGAGAGCACACTCGAACCGATTCCAGCTCAAATCGCTCCAACTCATCCAGCTCGGTCATAGAAAACCCATTGAGAAAACCTCATGACATGAACATTCCTCTGTTATGTCGTGAGAACAAAAGACACAACATACGCGGGTTCCTTTCATGGTCATGTTGTGACACCCTTAGTGTCACGTCGTGACTTTAGTGTGAAGCAACAATCCAAATATTTGAGTCCTTAATACATTATGTATTCAACTTTAACTTTTCCATAAGCTCAAGGAAACTCCAAAGGTCCATAAAAATGATTACTTTGTAGACATGCATGCTTCATGCATTTCCTCAATACATTATAGGTCAAAAGTGAATAGATAACACCAAAACTAACATGCATGGATCCAATACTCAACCAACTTCTTGATGTAAATCTTTTATACTCAAGGGACCCTTACAATCCATAAAGTTTCCAACTTTATTAATTCTTTCCATTCAAACTTGCTCAAATATGAAGGACATGGTAATAAAACTTACATCTAGCAACATTAAGCAATAAAGTTTGGATCTTGGACACTTACAAAGGTCCAAAATGAGCAAAAAAATGATGATGATGAAGTTTCCTTACTATATCCACAACTAGAATGCATTCTTCTCTTTCCTCCTCAAACTACCAAAGGCACAAAAAAGGCCAAGAACCACCAAGGGGATTAGGGTTATGTTTTTTCTGAGATTTGAGGGTGATGGAGGCTGATAATGAACACTAAAATTGACTTGGAGGGGTTTAAATACAAATGAAATCCTAAAAGAGCATGGGCTTGGGCTGCAACAGCCTTCACGTCATCACCAACTATTTGTGACGGAGTGAGAACTATTCTTATATTCATTTCTCATAGCAGCTTGTCACGTCGTGACACTCGATATTCTCCAAAAACCAATCCTTTGACTTTGTTAAAACCATAAATCAATCCATCTTGGAAAACACGTGTTACACACCCCCCACCCCTCACTTAAATTAGATTATGTCCTCAAACTCAATCCTTAGTACCTTCATTACAACATCAGACGATGCTGAAAAATCTTCTTGAACCTTGATTAAAACTAAGAAGTCGTCTCATATAGACGTCTGCCTTCCAATTTTGCAAAAAAAAAAAAAAAAAAAAAAAAAAAAAAAAAAAAAAAAAAACAATCTTAGCAGAAATCACATACCCTCATGAAGAAACGAACATTGTCACATCAATTTTAACCAATGAAAAGTAACCATCACTACTATCCCCAAAATCCAAACCTGATACCAT
Source organism: Lactuca saligna (assembly GCF_052625555.1). NCBI lineage: Eukaryota > Viridiplantae > Streptophyta > Magnoliopsida > Asterales > Asteraceae > Lactuca > Lactuca saligna. The sequence continues at coordinate 59,339,501 of NC_136420.1, read as the reverse complement.
GGTTGACTTCCAGACAGACAAAACCATTCCAAATCACAACCATTGACGACTCCACTCTGCAAACTGAACCAACCAAACCCCTCCGACCCTTAATTATCTTACTGATACTAGAAAACATAATCCCTGGCCATTCGGCGCCACAGGAACCTTGAATCCCAAAAACAATATGTAACTCCAACCACGACCCTCTCCCCCCCCCCCCCCCCGCGCACATCCAACTATTGGTGCCAAGCCAATACATATCTCACATACTAATAATAAAATTCACATATATATTATCTATCTGAGATCCCATGATTCCATGTTAACCTTCCAATAAACTGGGATGTAGAATCTTTACGCGTTTGTTGAGACTCCTCCCAAGAGTCTAAATGATAGGTGATTCCATGACAATCTCATGCACGGTCTCACAACGAGACTCCTCCCAAGATTCTAATCGATAAGGCTACCCTAGTCTATCTACCACATGGATCCAACCCACTGATCATTAAACTTTCCTACTCCAAACTTTTTCTAATGCCCCAACCATTACCATTCAGTATTGAGTCCCATCCTTATGATTCATACACTTACTAAGTCAAGATACACTGCCATTGTTTAACCCACTTGAATTATAAGATCACAAAACACACTAATCTTGCCATCATTCCATCACTGGTCAGTGGACACCCAACCAACACTTCATGCCTCGATTAGAACCTCAAATGCTTGAATGTCCCGCTCACGCAAGATAACATAACCCAACCGGCCTCATCCTCAACCGGGAGCTATACTAGTCTAACCAACATTACAGCTCTAACAACTCTTTTGCCTTAACACATAGTGGCAAAATAACAAATACGAACCTACCTCAACCCGAACGAATTTTGTGATCCCCTCATAGTATTATAACAATTCTTGGATCGGTATAACTTACTGTAGAGAATGCTACATGCTAAATAGTAGATTTAAAATGCATCCACATACAACTACCAACCTGATGAATGCTACAACTACCCCCACAGACTTACAACACTTTCGCAACTGCCTACAATCTTGGTGAAAGCTATAGCTACCCAGTAGTCTTACAAAATTTCAGCAAGAATACTTAACAGAAAACAATACAAGATGCGCCCCTAGCTTGTTGGACCCAAACAAGCATTCATATCATGCTTCAAATCCCAAAGCCTTCATAAAATAAGAACAGACAGAGAGGTCCTAACACAACCGTAACACCCGGTTTTTCATAACATTTTTTATTTTATGAAATATAGATATTATGAAAGGGATAGGTGAAATAAACCCTAGAAAGGGATAATTTTATAAATATTAATTATTAAAATATTATTGAAGAATATTGTAGTTTGTGTGATGACGATTCCGTGGATATAAGTTTTGCTGAAAATAGAGGTCGTATGAGAAAGTTATGGCTATTTAAAGTTGAGATGAAAGTAGGATGTTATTATCAAAAAGTCAACAGAAGTTAAGTCGAAGGTCAACCTTTGACCACCACGACGTGAATCATGATTGTTATGATGTGAAATTTGACTGTCACGATGTGACCATGTCTGGACACTGCTCACGATGTGAGCTTGAATAAAAGCAAGTGTTTTTAGTCTTATTTGGAAGGTTCTGGTTAATTTAAGCGAACCGCTGCCGGGATTCAGTTACGGAGATCGTATAAAGTGATTTGTGTTGTTATACGTGATATACGAGGCTCGTGGAGGTATAATTTACCCCATTATTATGTAAAGTTTTATACAAAATTATTGTTGGGATTTGATAGATTTGAGTATATGTTATGTACATATACTTGTATCTATGATACGGTGCTGTTACATACCTGTTGGTGACATTTGTAATGAAATCTCATGGTAAGATAGTTAGTTGGGACTTTCAAGGTTATAAACCTTAATCTACTGACATGTCCCATTATGGTAGATTGGTTATTGGCTTATGGGGTTAACCTTAGTATTGATATATTGTTGTATTTAATGAGCTTGGTGACAAATAGTCACGGGGTGTAGTTAACGGTAAATTATAACAGGTTCTACGGAACATGGAAATTGTTAGTTAGGTACTGGTTTGTGACGGACGGGAAAGATGTATAGGTCAATGACCGAAGTAGTGTGTTAACCAAGTGATCAGGTGAGTAACACTACTCTAACATCCGTTGTTGTTGGTACCTGCACATTTTGGTATATATGTATTGGTGACTATTATGACATTACATGATACCTTAGGATGGTATAATTATTTGAATATGCATGTTATCTCGGATTGGAGATACGTTATTTGATTAGTTAAATTGGTTATAATAAATTATTTTTATATTGGTTTATATTTATCACGGATTCGAGATAGTATCATTTGACACGTTTGGGCTTAGTGGTTAACTAAGCATGGGATTATTATGCAAAAAGGTCTATGCTAGATCTCTTAGGAGATATTGTGAATATACCTGCCTGATGGATTATTTGTTATTTGGATCATGTGTTTATGTTATTTTAGTTGTTATTCACTAAGCTGTGAGGCTTACACTGTTTGTTTGTAAATGTTTTGCAAGTAAAAGAATGTATCGTCGGACTCGATCCTGTGCTTGCTGCCAGCACGATCATTGTGATCACTTCATGTTCTCTAGTGTGCCAGTGTATACCAAAATGTTTTGTAAAATTTTTTTTAACTATGGAATGTATTTTGGAGTATACCTGGTGAGAAAAATTTGGGCGTTAGGACAACCCTCAGCCTGAACCTAACCATGAACCCATAAAGTGTCACTACTGATGCCTCATGACTTCAGACGAGATAACCTAACCCTCAAAATTTTCCTCCCTGATTATAACCAAACAATTAACATTATTACTGTCTTCAACCCCGACTCATACCACAACTAGAACTGGCTCTTCCACTGACCCAGGATATATAATTACACATTGATTCACGCTTTAAAATATACCTATTAACCCATGGAACCCCCCACTTGGATTTGACTGCAGTCTACCTAGTGTTTATTTTATAACTAACCGTTGCCCCCAGACTGATGCATAGAACCGGCTCAACGAGATACCCTTCAAACATTATTCTCGGTATGCAAAATGGCATATGGGAGATTTCTTGATTAATAAATACCAGACGCTCATCAATAAACTACAATTCTTAGATGTGACATCGGAAACTGTCCAATATTACAACTTGAAACCCAACGAGAGTGATCTATGCACCAATGATTTACTAGGTACTCTGAGGACTGAATCCCATATCCATTGAAATCTACTAACGTATAAATAATAGCTCTCATCGACTAAACAAGAACATGCCCAATTTAGATAAAATAAAGGTCAAAATACATACTAGTAGTTTCCTGCAACTCAACCTTGACCACCTGCTAGACAATAGATGTTGGGGTCTGCACTCCTTCCACGACCCACGCAGGACAGTCGAATTTTAAATGACACAGTTGGTGACAGTGAAAACATATATTCTCCTTTTTGCAATTGCGCATGATATTCCCTTCCTCTCCATATTTATAGCATTTGAACTTTTGGAAAGCAAACCCGTGGGTTCCACCACATTTTCTGCAAATTTTGAAGTCCCCCATCTTCTAGTACCCAAGCTAGCCACATAGAACTCCTCGTTCATCACCGGAAGTGCTCAATCATGTGCCTAATTTCTTTTCCCTTGTCGCGTTCCCACTTCGAGATCTCCCTTCCTAGTCGTCTTAGTACCCTCTTTCACAACCCGAGCAACTACAGTCAGCTCCTCAATCTTGACAACCAACCTATTAGAGATCTGAACAATGATACTAGGAAACTCTTCCAATCAAATCTGTGAAACCACAGTGGCAATCCAGTCGCATAGTTCTTCGGTGCCTGCACCAATCCCAGAGAAATCTGGTTCCCACCCAAACATCGACATTTTACCAAACAAAGAAAAAATGTCATCATAAAATTTAAGTGTCCTCATTATGTTATCAAATTATATGTGCTAATTATAAACCCCCAACATTATTCCCCGTACTTTCCTCAACCAATTACTTGGATTCCGCGTGATTCTCCTTGATTTGAGTATAGATCATGTGCTTTTTGTATTACGGGCGCAGTACTACCTTCCACACCTATATGTACTTTCCGCAAGAATCATCCCGGATCCTCTAAGTCACCTCTTTATAAGGATACTCCCAACATCCGCTAAACAACACTCTAATCATTCTAAAGCACTTCCTAGGCTCTCTTAGGATCCTCACCTCACCTCACCATTAGCTACTAAAGAACTCCTACTAATGTCAGCTAGCTACTTCATGAATATTATTAGAAGCGAAAAAACATAAATAATATTTCGAACAAATGACCCAACCCTACAACGCTTAGACTCAAGCAAGAGCTGCGTAATAGGGCCAAATCAATTATTCTAGAACTATCTAAACCTTGCAATATGTAACTGAACAAGTTCATTTAATAGTTAGCTTACATCGATAGGGTCCCCACAAAGCACAAAGCGAGCATCATTCGGGTAGTAATACACTTTAGGCCACAAAACATAAAAGGCATCCTCCAACTAACTTGCTTCTGCGATGCTAGGAAGTTCTACCAACACTACCGGTTGCCTTATGCATGCAAATTATACATGATACATGATCAAATAGACTATAGAATAAATGATTCTAACCGTATACAATTTTTTTAAACATACACTTTGCAAATTATTCCACCAACATAGATTCCAAATAAGGCATAACATCTAACTTCTCCTAGGCCACAAAGCATCACAAATCACGCCATTCTACCATGCAATTCTTCAAGTTAACCATAGCCTTATCCTAACATCCAAACATTCCATAACATATAAAATATCATCATGTATAGGTATTCTGGGAATCCCTTACTTGAGCTCGCTTGATTGCACGCATCGCACCCCTTTCCTTTGTAATAAAATCTTTTATAAAATTTTATTTTCTTTTAAAAATATTGGCAATTCCTCATTTTTTAGACACACCCAAGAGTGTGCTCGAATCCCTCAAAGCAAGGCTCTAATACCAACTTGTCACGTCCCTAAATATTCATAGTAAAAATTTCGTTTTTAAACATTAAACCCATACAACAATTTGTTCCAAAACCATTCCAAGTGAAATAAATCATTTAAATATCAAAGTAGAAATCAAAAATAGCCAATACGGAGTAAACTCTATGGGATGATGTGCAATCAAGTCGGGCCCTTCCTTTGGAACTGGAAGTACCTGAAAAATGTTAAACCAAAAACTGTAAGAACAACGATTAGTCAGTTCCCCATAAATATGAACACAAGGCCAACAACACGAGGCTGGATCTCCACTAGAGCCTTCAGCTATAAGTTGGATTGCTCCCTTGGGCCTACAATATCAGCTGGACCACCCCGGGTATCTTGGCCTTCCACACAAACCAGGACCGCCTTACCCTAACTACAATATGTCGACATATGTACATAAATAAATAATCAACAATACATGTAATCATACACATTTACCAATCTAACATATCACTATAGCATAGCAACATCCTATACACATGGATACACAGCATAATATAGCAGCTGACATTGGTGCCTTCGACCCACGAGTATAGTGAGGAAAACTCACCTGACTCACACGGTTGACTAAAAATCAACTCAAAGTCACGTCATCCATGACTATCAGTTTCCCCCAACCAACGAATGCATGCTAAACACCTCCTAATAATCTACACAAGGTAATCCCTAATTCTACCTTATAAATATAGAAATTTGACCAAAAGTCAACCCATGCCCAAAGTCAATAGCCAAAGTCAAGGCCAACAACCATCAATGTTAACCATAGAGCCTCATGTCGTGACTAGCCCTTGGTCACGTTGTAAGACCACACTCAAGCTGATTCCAACTCATATCGCCCCAATTCATCCAACTCGTTTACAGACAACCCATTAAACAAACCTTACGACATGAACGTCCATCTGTTACCTCGTGAGAACAAAAGACACAACTGACGCGGGTTCCTTTCATGGTAAGGTCATGACTTCAATCTGAAGCAACAATCCAAAGGTTTGAGTCCTTAATACGTTATTTTACATAAGCCTAAGGGAACTCCAAAGGTCTATAAAAATAATTCCTTTATGGACATCATTGCTTCATGCTTGTCATCAATCCGTTCTAGGTCAAAAGTGAAGAGATAACACCAAAACTCACATGCATGGATCCAATACTCAACCAACTTCTAGATTTGAGCCTTATAATACTCAAGGGACCCTTAGAATCCATAAAGTTTCCAAATTTATGAATTCCATACATTCAAACTTTCTCAAACATGAAGTACATGGGAATAAAACTTAGATATAGCAACATTAAGAAATAGATTTTGGATCTTGGACACTTACAAAGGTCCAAAATGAGTGCTAGATAATGATGATGAATTTTCTCTGCTAGATCCACAACTAGAATATCTTCTTCTCCTTTTTCTTCAAACTACTAAAGGCACTAAAAAGTCCAAGAACCACCAAGGGGATTAGGGTTAAGGTTTTTCTGAGGTTTGAGGGTGATGGAGGCTGATAATAAACCCTAGAATTGACTTAGAGGGGTTTAAATATGAAGGAAACCCTAAAAGATCATGGGCTTGGGTTGCATCAGGCTTCACGTCGGGACCACCTATGTGCATGTCATGAGAATAGTTCCAAAATGTGTTTCTCATATTGGCTTGTCACGTCGTGGCACTCGATTTTCTCTAGAATCTAGCTTTTGACTCCTTTTAAAACCTAAATAAACCTATATTGGAAAATGGGTGTTATATTATAATATGATAAATAAATATCCATTAGTTTTACTCATCTTAAATACTCATAAAAAGGCATGATCTGATAAACCTCTGGTTATTTAGTTTACATATATTTGGTTTCCTTGCTCATGCTTATGTTAATAATGGTAAGCTAGGGCAAAGAGCTATGAAGTACAATTTATCAAGGTTATGCAACTAGCGTAAAAGGTTATAGAATATGGTGTATAGTAGATTGAAGGACTCCAAAATTTACTATTAGGATAAATGTAACCTTTACTTAATCTTCTATGTCTAACCAGGGAGGAGAAAGTACAGGTCCTGGATGGAATATAGGAGTGCATATGGCTACACTCTCTTATTCAAAATCTTGGCTTGTTGATGGAAAATATTATCTTGTTTTCTGATAGTAAGGGTACTTTTTGTAGTATAAAGAATCTAGACTATAATGAAAAAACAAAACATATTAATGTAGGGTTGAATCTCATCAATGATGTTTTAGAAGAGAGGTTCTCTATCTAATAGATAGATACCAAAGAGTACCCGACTAATATATATATATATATATATATATATATATATATATATATATATATATATATATATATATATATATATACACCAAGTCATTTCCCACATAAAAGTTCAAGCATCTATTGGAATTGATAGATGTTCGCAGGTGGTAAGTCTCTTTGGGGCACACTGGCAGGAAGGAGATGACTATTGGGGAATCCTTGATGGTTGAAGATAATTCAAGTCAAGGTAAAGATTATTAATATGTAACTTGGAATTTCAGTGACCCAACAAATAACCTAAACCGAAACGGAGTAAAGAAAACTCAACTGACTATTTCAAAGGGATACAAGTTTAGAGTAGGTTGAGTATTTCGATGTCACCAAGGCTGATGAGGAATCCATGTCACTATGGAAATCGATTTCACTGAGAGTTAAGGAGCGATCGAACCTGAAAACGAACACTACTTCACTTCCTCTCATTTAACCTGAATCGATGTCACTATGGAAATATTGAGACTTTTTTAACTCTTAATCAACGTAGGACAAAACAAAAAATATGCCATGTCATTACTTATTTTCTACTAATTAATTTGATCAGGTCATTTTTTCAATTAACCTATAAATGACGGTTACCACTAAGTGGGATTTAAACAAAATGTATACTTCGTTTGTGTTTTTTATACAAAACCTTTAAATGATTAGTCTTTTTTGAACATGAAAAACTTTAATAGTATTTTTTGAATATTTTAAATCGTTCTTACCCTTAGAAGTCATTTTCCCATAACTATTTTATATCCAACCAATTTTTGACTGTAAGACAACGAAAAGCACATAATTTGATAGATCCTAACTACAAAAATCAGCTTGCAGTATACACAACACATAACAATCGTTGACACTCATTTATAACCTTACCATGATTGAGATTATATCTCCAATCCCAAACCAAATTGTCGTTCTGAAAATCTGTAGGAGTCGTATGGTTTCCTATTTTCCAAGACATTAAGCCTAGGGAAACGATTAGTATAAGAGATGATATCCATGTAATTAATATCCTCCCAAAAATTCATGTTGTACTTGTGTTACACGAGAAAGCAAAAGAAAACAATAAAACGACACATATATTTATATAAACACGTTTTTATAATAAAATAAATGTATACAAACATGTATTTATATAAACACGTTTTTATATAAGCATGTGTTCATAAAAATGTGTACAAATACATTTTTATACAAACATCTATTTCATAGTAAATGTATTTGTATATATTTATGAATAACAACGTTTTTGTGTACAAAAGTATTTATATAAAGAAATATATTTAAATATGATTATTATGAAATAGTTGTTTGTATATATATTTTTTTATAATAATACGTTTGTATATATTTTTATAAAAATGTGTTTTTATAAATGGGTATAATAGTGTGTTTTACATAAGTATATTTCACGAAATTTTATATAAGTACGGTTTGATAAATAAGTATTCAGAATAAAAAAATGTTTTAATAAATAGGTATTCTGTATACAAGAATGCTCTTAAAAAAATAATTATATAAGTCTTTTGTATACAAAAATGTTAAAAAAAAAAAAACGTTTTTATATAGAAAAAAGAACGTTTTTTATGTGAAAATATATGTTTTTTTTGTATAAATATGATTTTATACAACAAAAATATATATTTGAAGCAAAATTAGATTAAAAAAAAACAAGATGTAAAAAACAATATTTAGGATAAATTTGTAAAAAAAAAAAAAAATTGAAACCAGGGCCTAAAGTGTAATTTTTTCTCAAAGTTAGTAATAAAATTTAAAATATAGGCCAAAAGTATAATTTATGAAAGTTAGAAGACCCGTTGATCGGGTCAAAATGTCAAATTGAATACAATTCTCGGTTTTTGAAACTTATTTGAATAAAAAAATGTAAGGACTAAATCGATTATGAGACCAAAATATAGGAACTTTTATGCAATTTTCCTTAATATATATATACACACACACACACACACACACACACACACACACACACACACACACATATATATATATATATATATATATATATATATATATATGAAGTTTTTCAAATAAGAACCACAAAACATTAAGAACCCTAAAACCCCATTAATTATTAAATATTTACTCGATACTCTTATTAAACATGTAAAAATCCTAATTTTTTGTCTTTTTGATACGAAATGGAAAAATTGTAATTTTTAAAGTCTAATATTGTTATTCACGTATGCTCTCATATTTTAACACAAAACTTATATAAAATACAATTTTACATGGTCCACTTAAAGTTTAATGCAAAAAATGTACAACTTAATACAAACCATTTTACAATAATAAGTCAAAAACTCAAACTCTACCACAACACGCCGCCCCCAACCGCCTGTATAAGAACGTTTTTTATGGTCTAATATTGTTATTCACATATGCTCTCATATTTTAACACAAAACTTATATAAAATAATTATATTGTTATTCACATATGCTCTCATATCTTTTTGATACGAAATGGAAAAATTGTAATTTTTAAAGTCTAATATTGTTATTCACATATGCTCTCATATTTTAACACAAAACTTATATAAAATACAATTTTACACGGTCCACTTAAAGTTTATTGCAAAAAATGTACAACTTAATACAAACCATTTTACAATAATAAGTCAAAAACTCAAACTCTACCACAACACGCCGCCCCCAACCACCTGTATCTGCATTGTAACTATCATTTCTTACAAATCAGATATATAAATAAAGTAATGCATTAACAACTCAAATACTACAATCACACTCTAATAAAACCTATTAATTCACTCGTTTTGAATTCAATGCAAAATAATTATAAAAACTTGTAGATTCTTACAAATTTATAGAACATAAAAAATAAAATATATTCACAAGAAAATTAACACAAAAATTTATATATAAATCATTAATATTTTAATAGAAATTTTATGCAATTCACAACAAAGTACAGTGAATTCACAGTTTAAATAGAAAATTCACAGTTTAGTGCAGTCAATTCTCATTTTTAAACACAAAAATCGTTGTTTAATGCAAAAAATTCATAGTTTAATATAGTCAATTTACAATTTAAATAAAAAATTCATAGCTTAATGTAGTTAATTCAAAATTTAAAACATAAAAATCAAATCTTATTACAATAAATTTGTAGTTCAATACAAAAAAAAAAAATCACAACCTTGTTATAAATTTGAAATTGTTAATACAGTCAATTCACAGTTTAATACAATAAATTCACAATTTAAGACAGAAAATTATATATCCACAACCATATTTTCAAATTAAAACTTACATTTATACGTTAATATATGGAGGCATTTCTATGTATTAAATTGTGCATTTAATTTATTAAGTCGTGAGTAAAATTCACAACATAATATAAAAATTTCATAGTTTTATACAATATAGTCACAACTGATTTACAAGTATAATCTCATATTTCATTATATTAAACAACGCATTCACAGTTAATACATACATAAATTATATCATATTTCAGAAGCAAACATCAAAAGAAAAACATATACATGAATCATAAAAGATAACAATTTATCTGAACCCAAGGAAGATGATGAGTGAAAGATAAAAATATCATTACTCTACCACCATCACCACGAGTATAAACACCGCATACTAACATACACTAGGAGTGTGGATCGGGTAATATTTTCGGGTTACAGAGAATTGGGGTCGGGTAATTTGGGTTTTTCATGTTAAAAAACTGTTACCCGACCCAAATTAAGTTCGGGTAATTCGGGTTCTGGGTCGGGTTTGAGTAATTCGGGTATTACGCCAAATATATAATTTTTTTAATAGCACTTGAAAATAAATTTAATCAAATAAATATGTCATGCTCTATTAGTCTTGTTTATATAAACAAACGAGTCATAAACGAAGTTACTCAAAATTTGAACATTGAGATTTTTTAGTCAATAATACTTGAGATATCAAGTAATCTTTAAACAGCTTAATCTAATCTATAACATGTAAAAAAGAAATAATTAAAGATCTTAGTTTAAAAGTTTAAAATGTTTTAAGATAATTATAGCCATAAGTTTTGCCATGTTATGAAGTTTCATCAAGATAATAATGAGTTTGTTAGCTGTAATAAAAACTATAATCTAGAAAACAATTGAGTTTTAAAGTACATGGCGACAAATAAACGAATGCTTTTAATATTGTTGTTGTCATACTTCCATAATAAAAGAGATTCATGTTTTACAATAACAATAGTTAGTTTAAGTTTAATCAAATACCTGCTACATAAAACAAATTTTATTAACCCCAAAAAGGGAAATTTTAAAATAATTCAGGTGGTTCGGGTATACCCGAAACCCAACAAACGTACCCTATACCCGACCTGAAAGAAAACCGAGTTACCTGAATACACGAAAAAATTTACTCGATACTCGAAACAATCGGGTGGGTAATTCCGATAACATGTATTTTCGACACGGCTAACATACACTTGTAACCTGTTATTTCGAGTCAATAAAAGTGAAGACAAAGTCAAACTAGTCCATTACGTCAAACAAAAGTCAAATAATTAAAATTATTTGATTTAATAAATGGAAATTACATGATTATATAAGTGTTTTAAATATTTGTGATTAAAATCACTTGGACCAAAAACCCTAAAAATGAATTTATGCGAACCAAAAAGACCACCGAGAACACTCGCGTGGCTCACCAACTTCGGACCGCAAACCCACCTTCTGACCGAAATCAGCTCCACTAAAAAACCCCTTTCACCGGGAACCCTCCTTGACCGAAGAGACTATGGACCAAAGACACTATGGACCGAGAACCCTTAATTCTCAGTTGAAGCCTGGACCGAATACTACATTTCTCGGTATGGATGATAAGCCGAGAACTCTAACTTTAGGCAGTGGCACACCTCCCTGAGTGATGAATTGAACTTCCCTATGCATCTATCGCATCAAATATTATCCGAATATATAAACACATAACCGAAAACCCTCCTTATTTCACTCATTTTTTGTGACATCCTCAATTTTCACGGCCAAAAAAGACCGATTTTTGTTTATGCTTTATAAAAATCAGAGTACCTCTTTTAATAAAAATGTTGCGGAATTTGTTTCCAGTAAAACATGATAAATACGCTATCAAAGAATTTCCGAAGAAAGTATTTTTATTCATTTTAAAACATTTGGGATGTCATCGTCAATACAAAAACATAAGCATAAACATAACTTACTTTCATTATCACTAGTGATCTATATCTCCTTAATCTCTCAGTGTAATGTGACTTCATATCGACACCTATGATATAATTAAACTGAGTGGGTCAGGTTGGGAAACCTGGTGAGTACATAGGGTTTTCAACACATAATAATGTAAGTATTATGTTTAATCGTCAAACAGTTAACCCAATTATCCATCCCCATTATCTTCTTTACTCTTAAGGGTCTACCCTAAGAATCAGCTACTCCTCGTTCATTCATTCCTAAGGATCATCCTAAGGAATCGATATGAAATCCATCGTTACCATGGTTTACTCAACGGGTACTAAGTCCATAGCTGTCAGGTTTTGCTCAACGGACACTAAATCCATAGCTTCCAGGGCTATTTCGTTTATCGACAGTATCCACTCGCAATACATGTCAATGGGGTTTTAGAGTACACCGGTGAACACATCGTTCACAACACCTACAGTTTGCGAGCCTGCTAGTGTTCCACTGGCCTGACTAGAATAGTCTGTGGTTGCCATCCATACTCCGCTGAATGACGGGGCCATCATTTGGAAAAGGCGTCTAACATCGTCCACCTCTCACCGTTTAAATCATATTTTATCTATTACATCTACCCATGTCTTACCCCAATATTTCTGTAGATATAAAATACATACACAGTTTAAATCATTTAAAATATGTATAAAATCGTTCATCCAGCATAGACATCAAATACTCAGATAATATGCACATATAGCACGTAGTTTATATAAAATACTTCATATCTATGTGTAAGATGAAAGTAACTATGCACTCACCTGAGTAGGTGGTGACTCGGTACTCGGGCAGCGCTTTGTTTACTTTAAAATAATTTCCATTGACGAAACCTAGTATTATTATTACCACTAGATTTTAGTCTAATATTTACCGTGACTAATTATTATTATTATTATTATTATTATTATTATTATTATTATTATTATTATTATTATTATTATTATCATTATATAAGCGTTTAAACAATACTTTCCAACCATTATGTACAGACAGGGTCAGACATAAAACATCGGAGGGCAGGACCATTTTGGTGTATAACACTTCTGAAATCCAACAACCCTATGCGGCCCTTTAAACCAGATTCCCCGTACCGCGAGTTGTTAAAAAGATAATATAACGACACACACACACACATATATATATATATATATATATATATATATATATAAGTCATAATAATAACTCATATATATATATATATATATATATATATATATATATATATATATATATATATATATTTATTTATTTATTTATTTATTATAAGTTCATAATAACAATATTAATTTTAAATATAAGCTATATTAAAATAGGGTAAACATAATTTACTTATAATGAGATTTTAGCTAGGAGTCGGGCTCTACAGGAGCAGAACTTCGTCGTTGAGTCTTTTTAAGAAAGATTCGTGCAGCGCTTCAGCGCTTACCTTACTATACTAAAAACTACAGAAAAAGAAGTCGAATCACGAGAGACCGAAATGCTCGGGGGATAAGGAGAGAAAGACTCTTGAATGAAGAGAATGGTGCAAGAAATATGAGAGCTCAAGGCTCTTATTTATACTATTTGAATTTTCAAAAACTACCCTCCATAATTACTTAATGATCTTTTAGTTATATAAACAACTAAACACCCCTCTATAATACTATTTTAAATGGATTTAATGATATTTGTACTAAACTAATGTCGAAAGAATTCAACATTAGTCTTATAATGACTGCATCGTCGATACCTTTCTAATGATATATACATATGAATATATATATGTGTACGTATATATGATTTATACTTTATTTTAATATCTAAATATGCTATTATAATTTGTAACTAGTTCATACGAACTCCGTTTTTGACGTTCTTTATATCCACACGTAGGTGGAGACGTACTCTACAACTTTCGTTTAAACTCCGTCGGCTATTTTTGAATTTATTTTTAAAGTTATATTTTTAACAGGCCGGAACAGGATTGGTCCATTAAAATCTCATAACTTCTTCATTTGATGACCATTTTGTCTGTCTTTTTATCCTTACACTACTAATAACGAGATCTTCAATTCTCGTTTAGGTTGTGTCGGCTAAAAACCGCTCGATCTAATACTCGAACTTCGGGCTGTACACCGCTAAGGTGAAACTTCAAAATATCATAACTTTCTCGTAAGAAGTCAGATTTGGGCGTTCTTTTTATGGACGCTCTCAGGTTAACATATTCTACGACTTTCATTTAGATTACTAAGACTAAAAAAAGCTCTATCATAAATTCACTATTTACGTCTTCATGGTGCCGTGTTGGTTCCATCGCTAAACTTCGACGGGTCATAACTTCTTTGTTGTAACTCGGATTTTGGTGCTCTTCATATGTACGGAACCCTTGAGACATATTCTACAACTTGGTTAAGATTATTTATTCTAAATAATCTTTTGTTGAAAATTCGTTTTCGACCGCTATTGTTTGTAAATTGACTAGCCCGGATCTACGGGTGTTACATTTTTCCCTTTCAAATCAATGGAAATTCTCTCAAAAATCATAACGGACCCCTTCACATCTTCTTAAGTTACCTCAAGAACATCAAGAACATTCATTCTACCTTCATATATTCAACAAAATTTCCCAAAAAGAACATTACTTAAATTAATTCTTAGGAATTAATTTGGTAAGTTCTTATTACCTTCAAGTGTTTTTAACACTTTAACTCATTACCTTATATAATTTATATACGATATTATGTGTATAAATATTATTAGGATACAGCTATAATCACGTATTCTATCCCGAGAATCATTCGCAACCACTTTATATCTAAACAAGCACACGCACTCAAGGTGAGTTCAAACCCCTACGTTTTCACAATTTTTAAATTGTTTTAGGGGGGCAGGGGGGATACAAGTAAAACACAAGAAATGTTGTGTTTAAAAATATTAATTTCTTATTATGTTTTCTTACCATTAATATGAAATTAAACATGAACTTTATTAAATATGCAAAACATCGTTACTATTAAATTTACAAAAATTTACAAAACATGTTAAGACGCAATGGTTTTAACATCAATGAAATAAAAATATAAACTTTAATAGGTATAGTTTATGGAACACACGTACTATTTTACAAAGTTTTGGTCACGATACAAAAACGAACATATAAACTATAATATGTATAGTTTATGGAACACACATTCTTTTCACAAAGTTCAGGTCACAATATGGAAACGAACATATAAATTATGATAGATATAGTTTATGGAACACACGTTCTTTTTAAAATGTTCATGTGAAAATACGGAAACAAAATAAATGAACAAAAAGGGTTTTCATATATTACTTGTAAACACGTTGAAGCAATTGTGAGACGTCTTCGTGTACTTATCTAACTACTAGTAAAAGTCCTGCCTTATAAACAGAGTCTCTTTTAGGGAGAGCGAGATATTTGTGTGTGTGTGTGTGTGTATATATATATATATATGTATATATATATATATATATATATATATATATATATTTGGGACTGACAATCCCACACCTTAACTGTTAGCTACAGTTAGGCCAGCAGGCCTGGGGTGACAAATGTCGTTAACATTCTAACGCCTGAAGAATGTCGCGATCATGTCGACTGGGTTAGTATGATTATAAGAACTCACAAGGAGAAAAAAATGATATATTTACGAATAATATAATTTCAAATAATTTTATTTGAATATTAACTTTACATTTGGATTTCAGGGCAAATATACTTTTAAGGGTTTTATTTAAATAATAAAACAATATCACATTATTTGCAAGTATAATATTCCATACATGTCAGTTTTAGGACAACAGAGAAACATATTTCTATCTATAAGTGTTTAGTGTATATAACTTGTATACACTAATGAATTATAGAAGGAAGTCACAAAATTTCTAGATATACATGCAGTTACAAGAAAAGCAATACATTTTATTGTTTACTAATATGGTACGAATAGATGTTCAGAAAACATATATCGAGTATTCTTTTTGCTAAAGTCTATGATTACTTAATGTATACGTTAGGATTATATATGATAACGATCTGATAGGTAGTGAAATGTGTGATTTCCTGCTTACTTTGTGTTCCTTGTTTGGTTGTGGGTTTAGGGAAGAATCACCCAATCAACTATCCATTCAATTTTAATTATATATAATTTGTATATACTAATTAATCATAGGAAGTAACAATAAGGGTCATACCAGTTACATGAATTAGAATCTCGAATCACGGATTATAAACATAAGAAACTTATACTTTTTGGTATTAAAGTACTAAGACTATAACTTAGTTACTAAGAAAATATTGGATTTTCTGGAAGAACACATTAATGTTTTCAATAACAAAGATTATATCTTTTCAAACAAAATACTTATGAACTCACCAACTTAAATTTTGACACATTTTCAAACAACTTTTCAGGAAAGTTAGTAGACAGGTACCGTCTCAGGCGTTATGAAGACGGAGCATAGTAGCATTACGTCTTATCTTTTGCTATAGTTTTAATGTGAAACAAGAAATGTTTTGAATACAATGTAAATACTATGTTATCAATACAATGGTTGTTGTTACTTTGGTTACTATTATACATTTGTTGTGATATTGTACATGACGTCCTCCGCCCCTAACGTTTCCGCCGTTCTGGTTTGGGGGTGTGACAACACTGATATCAACCATCGCCACCACTAACCACTGGTGCCAACACCGCAAATTTCCTTCCCTCAAAAATCGGGTCTAGAAAAAAAATCAGAATTCATTGTTTAATACAACATTTCAAACACTATTTGACAGCTTAATTCAACATTTCAGTCACTAGTTCACCACTTAATACATAAAAATAAATACACATTCACATCTTAATAATATAGACAAATTAATACATAGAAAACACATATTCACAGCTTAATGACTTACCAAATTACATTGAGGCATTTTACTAAACACTTTGTGTGCACCATATACATCTGAGCAATAACCACCATGAAACATCAGATCTGACCAAATATATAAGATTTTCATCATCTCTGAAGTCAGGAGATTCTCAAGCGAGCTTTGACATTGGTGGTTTGATGGAAAGAACAAAACCATATCATCACAGGAAAAACAACAACCATTTTTTAGAGGTGTGAGATGAACACAAGACCATATGTGTAACTTGAAGAATATGACACCATATTTCGTTGGAACTCTATTAATATCGTCGGACCTTATAGATAGTTCTAGACATCGGTGGTGGCGGAAATCGTAGATCTGGACTGAAGCTTACAAAT
Organism: Lactuca saligna; assembly: GCF_052625555.1. Classification (NCBI taxonomy): domain Eukaryota; kingdom Viridiplantae; phylum Streptophyta; class Magnoliopsida; order Asterales; family Asteraceae; genus Lactuca; species Lactuca saligna. The sequence goes on along the minus strand of NC_136420.1, from coordinate 59,321,679 downwards.
CTGGATCGGAGCTTGCAGATCTAGACAACGGTACGGAAGATCTAGTAGCAGATTTAGTGTTCTGGTGACAAAAAGTGTTATATCTGAAGGTGGAGGTGAAGTGGATGGCAGATCAGGAGGTGGTGGTTCTAGATCTTACCACATCTCGAAAGATCTAAACTAGAAACACGATCAGGGATGAGAAAAAATTTCTAGAATCATTCAGATCTTGTTAGATCTTATAAAAAATCAAAAAGAATAGTCATTAGAATAATCTCATCGTAGATGGCAGGCGGTGATGTGGTGTTGATGCTGTTTTTTGTGGTTACAGATCTCAAGCAAAAAAACAAATGACTGAATTGACATTCCGGTGAACGTTAAGTGGACGGCGGCGAGGTAGGTGGCGGTTGTAGCTAGTTTTGCTGGAAGAAGAGGAAACAACATGGCAGTGGTGGATAGTCATCAAAGGTGGGTGGTAGCAGTGTTGTACAGTCTTTGAAAGTTGGGAGGATTTAAAAGTTAGTGAGAAAGATTGAGAGTGTGATGTCTTGTAAGAATGTTTAGATATGATTTTGTATATTGATTGTGATGGGTTATTAGGGTTACAACTACAATGCTTTAAGCGGAAAAACAATCAAACAATTCAATTGATTAGTGTACATGCAACCTAATCGAATCTATGTCTTTCACATATAGCAACATACTATGAATGGCTAATCTGAAAAACTTTTCTCTGAAAAAAGTAATTCATACGAAAGGAAAACCAACCTTTAAGATTGTTATTGTAAAGAATCTTGAACTTCTCCTTGAAAGACTCTTGGAAGCAAGCACCATAAGTGTTGTGCCTCTAATGGTTCACATCCAAACCCTAGCAACCAAGGAGCATGAAAAGAGAGAGGAGAGAGGTGATAACTTCGGCCCTAACACTCTAAAGGAATGTCATGGCCAAAATTCTAAGGCTAAGGGTCTTTTTATAGCTAAGGTAGCTTGGAGCCAAAGCTAGGGTTTAAGGAGGAAACCGTAATCCCTATGCTTGGTGACCTAGAGGCCCATTCCCTTCCTTATGCAAGGGCTTGGATGAAATTCCTTAGGATTTCCAAAGTGATTTTCCTCCACCTAGGTCCATGGGCTCCTTTCCTCAACTTTCTATAATTAACCAAACAAACCCTACATTTTTAATTAATCCAATTAATCCCAAAATTAATTCCAATTAATTTATGATTAATCATTAATTAAATGCTACCATTTCCAATTAATATATTATTCTTATAATATATTAACAAACTATTTCTTTTGATTTTTACTTAATTTATTAATCATATAATAAATTAATAAATCAATCTCTATCTCTAAAAGCTATCCTATTCAATTGTTAGGTTTGAGGGCAACCTAAAAGGACTATGCTATTATAAATTCAAGTATATACCAATTATACTTATGGGCTTAGACACTTAATCCAACAGTCTCCCACTTGGATAAGTCTAATAACTATAATTGCCAATATAACATCCAAACATATCAGCAAATTGTAGCTTCCAAAAGTTGTTGTCGAACTGACCCATTCAGTTACGTGTCCTAATATAAGTGATCAAATATTCCTCCATTCTAAAAGATATCATACATACATGACACATGGACTACAATTAATCTCATTGTCCAAGTTTTGTTTCCCGGTTTCTGATTTATGACGAGTGAAATCAGAGTACTAATTAAAGACATCAATTCAGTCCACGCTTGACCAAGCACTCAGATGTCGACATCAAAGCATCGAGGGGCCCAAAGATATCGCTTTTTTCCTTTAGGTCAAAAGGAGGAAATAAACCTTAACTTATATTCTTGTACTATTTACTCATCAAATTATGCACACAACTACGTTTTATAACATCAAGTTATTGATGTGTTTACATATTAGCAATGGACAACTTACTTGTAAACAACAACTCATATATCTCCGTTTCAAGAATATAAGATGTTATCATCTAAAAATTACTTGTGATAAAATCCATGAAGTAATTCTCTGAGCCTGGGTTTATCCAATACTCAAAATCCCCATTTTCAAAGTACTCATGAACCTTATATAAAAACTATTGCTTTTTGTAAAACTCTTCAGGCAATCTACAATCCAGTACATGATAGTCTTAATTCACTACTTAATTCCAAAAGTACGAGCGACTGTGGAATTTTGAATAATCGAATTATTCAGGAAGTAAAACATGCATAGTCAAACATAGTAATAATGTAATTAAGTATGGTTTCAAAACTATTGAATATAAATAAAACTCTTATTATTTAATCACCATATTAATTAAGACTCTATTTGTTGTATAATGTTTCGAGTAATCAACTAACCACTTAAATTAAACATCAGTCATGTTATGTCATGAATATGCATACTCTGTTTCTCTATGGTCATTCCTTTGTGAACAGATTGATTGGACATTATTTCAATGGTGCTCATTTCATAATTCCAAATTCTTGTTACTACATACAATGTGTTAGAATTCCAAACTTAAATGCATTGTCCATCTGAGATTTCAAGGCTTCAAAGTCACAGAGACGTAGCCAACGATATTACAGAATGTTTCATTAGAACTTTATTACTATAAACAATTCCATGGTAATGTAGTCTCAAATTCAAGGTACACTCCTTGAACATCTTTCTTGCATTAAAATTTCTAACTTACATGTAGATTTTAATAATCAACTCCCACTATGGAAACATTTCCATATTCCTATATAAACATCAAATATGAACAAGAATCATCTCAATCCAGAATTATGTCAACATGTCACCATGATCCTTCTAAACCATACTATACTTCCAACTGTCTATAAAAAAACAATCCTTAACTATAACCTCAAAATGTTATTGACAATCAGTTAACAACATTAGTCACACAAATGTCTTGTCCTTTTTTCCTTCAATGCCCTAGGAATTTGGAAAAATCAGAGCAAGTGAATATTATAGCATATGTAATCGATCCTATATTCGAAGCATATGAGACTCGATTCATTATGTCTTACACAGAGACCTGAAATCTAATCAATCTCTTGCTATAATATTTCCATATATCGAATTTCCTATGTTGAACCATTTCAACACGATATTCATATAAATTCAAGACTAAGTTCTTTTAAACCCTTCAATATAAACTTTTAGATTTGAAACAAAGTATGAGTGCCCTCTCCCTTAATCCTTACTATAGCGAAACAATTTTCAAATGTTGCAACTTGCAAATTCGTAAACTTTGTGTGCAACAAATAGTCACTTGCAACACTGACATAGCAATTATGTGCTCACTAGTATAACACTTATTTTTCCATTTGCATAACATTTATGCTCCCATTAGCTTTGACATGCACCCAGAAATCAACTGCACTTCCAGAAATCAATGCTCTTACCTTTCTTACTAAAGTGCATATTTTTGATACATGGTGCTTCGATAAGTCTCCAACTAGACTTCTTAAGCTTATACACCCTCATTAGATAGCATGTGTGTGTGTCTTCAACCCCTTTCAAAACTTATAACCATATGTCCTGAAGGTTCAAACAATTCCTTGCCATCTATCACAATTGGAACTATGAAAAGGGATGCCGTAATCATATTGCGAATTTGAGAATGCAATTATCACAACTACTAACCGTAATGAGATTTATCAGATCTGTAAAATCTACCAATGAAAGTGTTTCCTCATAATCATTCTCAGGAAATAGAGTGAAACCTTTTTCCACCAAGATTTTATGATATACATGTTCCTATCCATGTGAATCTATCATTTCCAACCTACAATCATAAGACAAGGTTTAGGACAAACCAAATTAAAATTTAGTTTTCCTTTCATGGACTAAACTTTTCTTATTCTTAATTTCTTTCCATCTGGTAGCACAAGGGCTTACCAGTGCTTCCATGTTGTTAAGCAGTTCAACCATATTGATCAATATACTTTCACTGACCAATATGCTCTACCTTTTGCAGTCAAATGAGAACCATAGAACTCATAAGCATTGTTAAATCAAATGGAAGGTGCACAGAAAAAACAAGAATGCATCAACTTAACACGATAAGTTATCAACCTCAGGTTGTGTGCTAGTGATAACTAAAAAGTTTATTCTTGATTGACTCCTGAAACTTTTCAAGATCATTAAGACTCCCACCGACTTCTAGACATATAAATCTCTCTTTTAAGAAACATTGATTGATGAGCAAAAACAAATATTCAAAAGTTAGTGTGGATTCTTGACAAGAAACACTTCATGGAATTGGCCTTAGTTCATACTTTGTTTTAACCAAAACACCACAACTTCTAATTTCAAAAGTGCTAGAGTATGAAAACTTTATTACTCCACATTCCATGAAGTGTTATAAACCTACTTAGTATAAGTTTCAAGATACAATTCAAAGTAACTAGAGCATGGCTCAAAAACTTGATTAGAAAACGAAGTGTGGCTCATCTTTTGATTGAACCATTTCAACAATATCTGATTCCTCTTCTAGTCAAACAATTGCACTATGATTGATTTTCTTTGAGGATCAATTGAGATATAGTTCCACAATCATCAAGATGATCTCAAAACACGATACTAAAGTACTCTCCTTTCCTTTCAGGTTTGAGAAACCTTTATCTTTCCGCCAAACATATTCTTGTTATTCATTCCGCCACTCTTTGAAAACCTTTTTTTCAAAATGTTAGAATTATGCTTAATCTTACAAACACAACCACATTGATTGAATCATCATGATGAATAGAACTTTCATCCTTTGTGGCCGATTTGAATCGTCCATATAATTGGACAAGATTCATTAGTCCTTCACTTTGAGTCACATAAAACATGTGATCAGTGAATTAGTAATAATATTGCAAAGATCAAGATTCTCATACATCACACAATTCGAATTGTCTGACTCCAATTATCCAATTGGAACTTTGGTGATAATAATTATTTATGACTTAGTCAATTATGACATTTACCACAAGTGAAATAATAAGAATCAAATTCACAATTAATATTTCTAATAATAGAAATGTAACCAACACTTTCATAGATGCTATCGCAAGGAAATATAAACTAAACCAATTATATAAACCAAAATTTCACTTTTATTGATAATAAACGAAAAATTAGAACTTGTCCTTACAATGCATCAATGAAAACAATGTTTCTAGACATTTCATAAGCAATGATAAAATTATCATAACTCCTAAGTAGTAGCTTCCAAAATATGATCATCGAACCATGTGACCAAAATCCATATCTCACGATCAGATTCAACTTACTCTTCTAAAGCTTCATTCTTCCTCTTTAATCCTGTAATACCATCAAAATATGATCATCACATCATGTATCAAGAGTTTATGAATAGGAACTTATTAAAATAATGGAGTTAGATAATGGATGTACCTGAAGTAGAGTCACATGACTTGACTTTACCATCTGTAAGATCCTTTAGGTAGTCTGGGCAGCTTCGCAACCAATATCCCTTGAATTGGTAATAGAAACATATGGACCTTTTAGGGTTAGCACATGGAACTGTCTCATAACTAGCGTTTCTCTTTACCATACAATCAAATAGTTTAACCTTGGCCGATCCCTTTCCATTGGGAAGAGAAATCTTTTCTGGATTACCATTGTCACCATTATCAATGTCGATGGAAATTTTGGAATTAGATCCTTCAAACACTTTTGCTTCACTTGTGCTCTTAAGAATTTAAGCTTCAACAACAATCAACATATGTGTCAGATAAATTATGGTCGCGTCGATGCTCCTTATATAAAAGTTCTTAATGGACTGACTATTTGAATCAGGAAGCAAAAGAAGAACCAAATCAATGGCTTACTCCCTTGGGAAAACGACACCCATTTTATCCAATTTCTCAATGTATGATTTCAATTCCAGAACATGCGTACACACAAATTTTCCATCTCGATTCTTTCATACCACTATGGATTAAGTAGTTTTGTATCTTTCAACGCGTGACAGGAGGAGAGTCACTGTAGGAGGAGGAGGAAGATTTGGAGAAGCATGATATCCAGTTCCATCATTTCCTAAACAAGAGAGAACATTTTCACATTGATTGGAAAGTGGATGATCATCTTCAGAAGATAGAGGAAAACTATTTCCAAAAGAACGAGGAAGACCATTATTCTCTCGACTTGACATCTATAAAAGGAGAAAAGGGAATTCAAGTTAGTTAATTTTAATCGTTAATTATTAACCCATAAATTTAAATTAAGGCTATAATTCATATTTCGATTCGAACTTTGAAGAGGGATGTCGTAATCAAATTCGAATCTAGTTTGGGTAGGTAAGGTTTTTTTTTTCAATTTTAATCTTATGAAACTCTTAGATCTTTTGAGATTTTAATCTCAGATTATGCGCTTAATTTTATGACTGGGATGCCGAGGATTACAAATGAGATGTGAATAACCATGCAAATCAGCTTGGTACTCTCAATGTAATTTATTGTCTCATTTTAATATGCCAGTTAGCCACACGCGCTCCATTAATCAACCATTATTTTCGAGACACCCATTACCACCGTTTGTTAGTTCCCCATTAGTGTGTCAGTTAACCACACACTCTTCACTAACGACTTATAAAGTGTAATGTGCAATTTAATGGATTAGCATACAGATTCACATTTTTCCTAAAGTAACTGAGAGTGAGATTTTAAAATAGTTTAGTTACTTTTTAATCTCATTATACTTATTAATGAGAATTAATTGTCCTATCAAACTCATTCGGCTAACGACCCTCCACCATATAAGAGAGTGGTGGGTAAGAATGGATTCCTAATAGTGGTCATTTTATAGGCCGCTTCCTTAAACTCTCTATATAGTATGGCTTAGTGAATGAGACATACTAGCGGTTCGACTAACTTAATTTATATACAAAATACCTATTTATAAAAACATTTTTTATTCTAAATAGTTATTTATAAAAACGTAGTTATGTAAAATTGCTTGAAATATACTTATGTAATATACGCTATTATAACCATTTATAAATACACACTTTTATTAAAAAAAAATATACAGAAGCACATTTGTATAAAATATATATACAAACACATATTTCATAGCAAAACGTATTTATATATATATATATATATATATATATATATATATATATATATATATATATATTTCTTTATACAAATACTTTTGTATACAAAAACTTTTTTATATATAAATGTATACAAATATGTTTACTATGAAATAGGTGTTTGTATAAATATGTATTTGTATACATTTTTTTATAAACATATGTTTGTATAAAAATGTGTTTATATAATTACAAGTTTGTATACATTTTTTTAATATAAATATGCGTTTGTATAAAAACATGTTTGTATAAAATACATGTTTTTATAATAACGTGTTTATATAAAAAAGTGTTGGTATATTAACATGTTTGTGTACATTAATATATAATTTTTTTTTGATATGACATAGTTGTTTGTATAAGTTTTCTATAAGAATGGATATGTATATAGTTATATGTTTTGCTATGAAATACGAGTATAATAACATATTTTACGTAAGTGTTTTTTTAAATGATTTTTAAATAGGTATTTTACATACAAAAGTGTTTTTTCTAAAAAACATGTTTTTATAAAGGTACTTAGCACACAAAAATGTTTTTAATAACATGTTTTTATATACACGAAAAGAACATTGTATACGTGTAAATGTTTTTTTTTTTTTTTTTTTTTTGTATAAATATGACTATACAATTAAAACGTATTTGAAACAAAATTTTGCAAAAAAAAGATGTAAAAAACAAAATTTAGGAAAAAAAACATGAAATCTAAATCAAAAGCTTAAATTTCGGCCAAATCTTGTAATAAAATAAAAAATATGTGCCAAATATGTATCTTTTGAAAGTTGGACGATCTGTTGATCGGATAAAAGGGCAAAATTGAATTACAATTCTCGGCTTTTGAGATTTAATTGAATATATATATATATATATATATATATATATATATATATATATATATATATATATATATATATATATATATAAGTTCAAAAGAAGACATTAAATAAAATGAGGACGTGAACACACTACTTTTATGTTATTTTGCAATGAATCTTCTATATACTGTGAGACCTTGTTCATTCAGGATTGTGAGACCTTCTTCATAGTACCCTTTGGGGGTACTGGTAAATCCTCACCTTTTGTATAACTAGAGTCTCCTGGAGGGAAATTTGTGAATAGATCTATTCGAGACAGACAATCCCACACCTGAATTGTTAGCTACGGTTAGGCAGACATGCCTGGGGTGACAAATTTTGTAATCGTACGACGCCTAAAGAAACGTCAAGGAGGTCACCAATCATATTAGTATGGTTATATAACTCACAATAGTATAAACTAGCCTTTATTTACGGGATTTTCCTTATTCAATAGTTTTATTTTAATGAATAAGACTACCTACTTAGTGGAGGGTATTCCATGGACACTACCTTTGGTTTTATTTTAAGTATTAAAACTACCTCACTTACTGGCGATAGCCAGGGTTTTTATACAGAACGTACCTCACTTACTGGCGGTAGCTAGGGTTTTCATACAGAACGTACCTCACTTACTAGCGGTAGCCAGAGTTTTCATACAGAACGTACATCACTTACTGGCGGTAGCCAGGGTTTTCATACAAGACTTAACTTACATACTAGTAGTAGCCAGGGTTCTCAAAACAGAACATACTTTATATACTAGTGATAGCCAGGTTTTTCAAATGGAACGTACTTTACTTACTAGTGGCAACCAGGGTTTCGATACAAACGATATTTACTTATAATGAAAAGAAATCATTTGTACAAATTCAGTGACTAGTTTTCAATAGAAAAATGCTTATGAACTCACCGACATTATGCTGATATGTTTTCAAAACCGCTTGTATTCTCAGGACAACGATAGATGGGTACATTTGCTATCTTTTGGAAGAGACGGAGCATTTTGGAGTCTCGTCTTTATCTTTTTCTACTTTTGATGCATACAAACTATGTTTCAAATAGATGTAAATATTCATATTTTAATGTAATGGTTGTGTTTACCTTGATTGCTATGATACGATTGTTGTGATATTACACATGACGTCACCCGCCCCCGGTCGTTTCTGCCGTCTGTTCTATCGGTTCGGGGGTGTGACAAATTGCTATCAGACTTATTGTTTATAGTGAGCTAAGTATACCAAACCTTACATGGTATACAACTATAAACTCTAAGGGGCCAAAGTTCTCTTAACTAAAAGTATACTTTAAAAATATAAGTATTTTTACGAAAAGTATACAACTATACCTACATACCAGAAACAATATCATTAGTAGAACAAAACAAAAGTATTTTGTAACACTCAAAAATTTAAGCCAAATTTAAACTTTCAAAACATGTCGAATTCATCAAAACATTAAAACTTTGTTTTCAAAATACATTTATATCAGAGTTTTCCCATAAACATAACATAATAGGAGGAGCTGTACGATCATGCCTTCGCCTTGCCGCGATCCCCTGAGGTACCTGAAACAATAAACTGAAATTGTAAGCCTGAGATCTTAGTGAGTTACCCCCAAAATACCGATACACATACAGTCCACACAACCCTGTCACACCATAACATATCATAACAAACTGAGCAGAACAGTACATAGCAGGTCCACAGCTTTACAGATTGGAATACCCCTGGGCCCACAGTGTGAGTCTGGATTGCCTACCGGGCCCTCATCTCACATCTGGATTGCCACCGAGCCCTCAGTACGAGTCTGGATTAACTACCGGGCCCTCAACTCGTATCTGGAATGCTCCTAAGTCCTCAGTATGAGTCTGGAATGCCTACCGGGCCCTCAGCTCATATCTGGAATACTCTAGGGTTTGTTAGCTACTACATGGAGTAGTACAACCTAAACCCATCCCACATAGCATATCAACATGTAACAGATTACACCCCGAAAATCAAAGGCGGAAACATTTCCGAGTGGACTCCACGTTGTGTATCAAATCCAATGTACATAGTAATCACAGTAAACAACCATTACATTACATATATATGAAAGTTTACATTTGTTTCAAAAGTAAAGTTATACAAGATATACATATGCATCATATTAACAAAAGTTGAGGCGAGTCTTCCACGCACTCCGTCTTCACCAAAAAGAGATCACCGGGTACTTGTCTAACTTGGACCTGAGAATACAAGCGGTTTGAAAATCAGCATAAAGTTGGTGAGTTCATAAGCGGTTTCGTTTTATGAAGATGTATCGGTTTCCTTTAGTTTTCCGAAAAGGTTTGTTGTCCAAGAAAATCCCATATTTTCTTATGTAAAGTTGATTTAGTTATCATTTGTTACCAATTCGATTATGTGGTGTATTTTACCCCAGGAAAATCCCATATTTTCCTAAATGCAAGATTTAATAACATAGAGTATAGTTTAATACACAAAACTATATATTGAAAATCTTGGGATCACTATCCCGTAAGAGATATAAGATAGTTTGACACATGTAAAAATACAGATTTAAGATCATGGGACTACCATCCCGGACTAGACACGAGATAATTTGATATATATATATATATATATATATATATATATATATATATATATATATATATATATATATATATATATATATATATATATATGGAAATATAGATTGAAAACCATGGGATCACTATCCCGGACGAGATATAGATTTAGACCATGGGATTATCATCCCGTACTTGATATAGATTGAATTCATGGGATTACTATCCCGTAATAGATATAGATTAAAAACCATGGAATCACTATCCCGGACAAGATATAGGTTTAAACCATGGGATTACTATCCCGTAATAGTTATAGATTCAAAACCATTGGATTACTATCCCGTATAAGATATAGTTAAAAACCATGGGGCAAACATCCCAAATTAGATATGAAATACCATAATATACACGAATTGTAGATAGAAAGTAGTTTGATAACCTTGGGACTAACATCCCGAACTAATTACAAGATAGTTTGATATACTAAGAATAATATTTGAAAACCATGGGATCACTATCCCGGACTAGATACAAATTAATTTGATGAAACCATGGGATCACTATCCCGAACGAGATATAGATTCTAAAACCCAAGCTGTGAATAAACTAATATTAATACATGTTGTGAGTCGGGTAACCATGCTAATACGACAACGAGACCTCCTTGACGTTTGTCAGACGTCGAAATGATATCCAGAAATTTGTCACCCCAAGCGTGCCTGCCTAACTGTAGCTAGCAGTTAAGGTGTGGGATTGTCAGTCCCGAATAGATCTATTCACAAATTTCTCGCTCTCCCTCCAGGAGACTCTGGTTACACTTCTGGGGAGGATTTACTGATCATCCATAAAGGGTAGTGACTATCTCACAAACTAGTACTAAACTATTCACAGGGTTCTCATACGATATCGACATACAGGAGATTATGAAACGAAATACAGTGAATATAGATACATATAATGAAATTATCTGACAATACATTCAAATGATACGGAGATAAACTGAATCAGACATATTTTATCTAATAACTTTATATAGATATCAGTACGTGAATAAACGAACAGTAAAGAACCCCAAATTATTCCCATAATAATTTGATTAGTTTGGTTATTTTCTTAACTAAAATACATTTAGTTGTAATTGATAAATCATTCCTTATGCTCAGCATAATACATAAGGAGTAAAAGAGTATATAAGTTTGTCAGATATTGTTTGAAACATATCAATGTTATGATTTGAAAACAGTTATAGTTTGCTTGTATTCCCCCCCCCCCCTGAAAACATTGAAAAACACGGAAAAGGGCGTAGGGGTATGAACTCACCGAACGAGAAATGTGACGATTTGGATGCTAAGAGTTGATCCGGGGCTTGTAAACACACGAGGTTCCTAAGTATAATGTAAAGATACACATTTGTATCTAATTAGGACTTATATTGATTATTTGATAGGGACAATTGCTTCTAGTCGCGAAAACACGCCGATACAAGTGTTTGGAGGGACCCGGGTGGCGTTTAAGGACATGTAATGATGCGAGGGAATTAGGAAATGAGTTTACTCCCCAAAAGTAAACTTCTGAATGGTGTTTACGGCCTAAACACCCATTCCCCATGAGTTTACGGCCGTAAACTCATGGTGGGTGGTTTATGGTGCAATTTGGACTTCAAACACTTAGGGGACAATTTCTAGATTTGGTTTAAGGGTTTGAAATAAATTTTAATCACCAAAATGACACATTTTAGGGAGTTTATGGCCTAGCATGGTCTCATGGCCGTAAACTCCTATAAACCCATGAAAAGTTGTTTTTTTGGATTCCAAACTAATCACATGTGATTGTTAAAATTGTTTCAAGGCCTTACATGCATTTACTTGAAGTTTTGAAGGGATTTTTGGAGTTTACGGCCAATGAGACCCCTCTCATGGTCGTAAACTCTCTTAGAGAGTGATTTCATGTGTTTTAATGCCAAAAACTTGTTTGTAAGGACTTCTAAAATTCCCTTAAAGCCTTGAAATGAATTTGAGACACATTATGACACACTTTTTGGAGTTTACGGCCATGGAACACATGCTATGGCCATAAACTCTTAAATGAAAGGGTTTTGATGTGTTAAAGGCCCTTAAACTATTTTTGGTTGGTCCTATGATTTATTCCAAGGCTTTTGGTGGTGTTGGATAGCTTTCTAACACCTTAGAAATGGATTTGCACCATGTTTCATGAAGTTTACGGCCCAAGCATAAGCCTTGGCCGTAAACTCACAATAATCCCTCAAAAATTATGTTTCAAGTGTCCAAATGCTAATACCAATATTCTATAATTCATATCTAAGCCATACTAGTGATTTGGAAGGGTTTAAGGTCAAGAATACCCCATAAATATGAGTTTATGACCCAAGCTTGTGCCTTGGCCGTAAACTCCTTCAAATGTCTCAAAATCCAAGTTTAAAATGTTACAAGTCCTTTCCATGAAGTCATTAAGCCATATCTAAAGTCCAAAATTGCTTAGGAGGGGTTTTAGGGCTTAAAAACCCACTTATTATGAGTTTACGGCCTAAGCATGTTTCTGGGCCGTAAACTCATATACAAGGCCTTAATTCATGATTAAACCCCTAATTTGGAACCCAAATATGCTATACATTAAGGTTAGGAAGGTACCTTAGGGATTTGAGGCCTTAAAATTGAGTTTTGGACCCTTAAACTTTGGATTTAGGAGACAGGTTAGAGAGAGAGTAGAGAAAGGAAGAAAAAGCTTCAAATGAGTGCTTAAACACGTTTATATAGGTCCTAAAACTTGGACATGGTGGAATTCTACCTGATACCGACATTAAACGAGGCTTTAAGTCGCACCCGATTAAGTTTCCGTCACCCGGCGGGGACGTTTCTAAAACTTATGAATTTAATATTTTGGGCTAATTACATGAGTTCCTAAGTGGTTTAGACACTCATTAAATTATAATAAACATATAAGTTAAAATAATTTAACCCAAAGTGAAAACGGAACGAATTTGATAACGGCGAATTTTTCGGGTAGAACGGGTTTTGGCGACGAACAACTTCAGGTTGTTACATGCACATACAGGCAATCGATCAGTATCATAGGTAGTCCTACAGGCCTACCCTCTAGCATGCATAACTAAATCATACTCGACATAATACAACTACTAGGATATCATATCTAATGGGCCGACCTTGGTGCCTTAGACCCCTTAGTATAGTGAGGATAACTCACCTCGCAACTGTCGTCAGAAATAAGAAAGCTCAACTCCCGGGTCCAACACGAACTCCACCACCTATATGTACCATACAACCATTTCCATAAATCTCCCAATTACCAGAAACCAACAGAATTCAACTGGTCAACCCTTGGTCCAAGTCAAAGTCCACAGTCAGAGTCAACAGTCTATGCTGACTCGACTCGCCGAGTGCAGGTCACCGACTCGCCGAGTTCTTCCTGAATTCGAGAAGTCATGAAATCCGCGATTTGCTCATCAAGGTTCCCTTTTAACTCTTCGAGTTCATACGTGGCCAAGATTTGAAAGAAACCCTAGCCAACTCGTCGAGTCTTCTAACAACTCGCTGAGTTCAAGGAAATCTTCAACGGACTCGCCGAGTTGTTCATCCAACTCGCCGAGTTCATGGCCATCTTCAACGGACTCGCCGAGTTTCTCAATCAACTCACCGAGTCCTTGCAGTTCTTAATTCATGCAGATGCTTTTTAAGCCATGGCAAGGTCCCAGATTACAGATCCAAGCTCCTAAGGCATGTTTATCATGTAAAGTTGCAAACTTTACGCACATGCAAGGCTCTAAAGGCCCTAAATGGTCAACCTAAGCTCTTAATGGAGTTTTACACCTTGGGAGAGTCTCATCCTTGAACAAGCTGGGAACTTTATGAATCTAGAGGTCAAGGGAAGTCCAGATCTGAAGTTACAACTTCAGATCTTAGCTTAAACATGGAGAGCCCTTCATAAAACCCATTCAAGAGAGGTTCAAAAGAGAAAATGAGCTAAGGAACAACCTAATACCTTCCAGAGAGTGATGACTGAGGAAATCCCTTAGCTTCCCATGAGTTCCTAGCCTTGCTTTTCCTTGCAACCCCAAGTGCTTCCTTTTCCAAGGTTAATCCTCCAAGCTTGAACACACCAAAGAACACACACACACGATTTAGGGTTTGAGAGGGACAAGAAGCAGTAAGGGGAGGCCGGTGGAGGCCAATGATCCTTTAAATATGGTGTAAAACCCCTAGAATTTAGGGTTTCATCTGCCAGCTCCTACTCGCCGAGTCCCTTAGTGGACTCGCTGAGTAGCTCACTAAACATGCGTTCTATGGCCGCTGCTACTCGACGAGTAGGGAAACCAACTCGCCAAGTAGGACATAAGGCCAATTATTCTTTATTTAAATTCATACCTGGAATCGGGGCGCTACATATTTGGATGTTGGACACTGCGGTTAAACCTGGGCAGTTATGTAATCATGTCTAGGGTCAATATAGCCTGATCAACTATATTTATTCGAGACATGACCAACATGTGCTTGGGAGTGAATGTGGTGTTGCAGCAGGTCTAAAACTTATCAAGTATTCCTACCACAAGATATCGATACAAAAAATAGATAACTTAAGATACTATAGGAGTATTATACTAGATTCAAATTCATTGTAGAGATTCCTTCCCAAGTGTTACTACTCATTTCATTTTGCGATAATTTACTTGCACTAGTAGCTTTTCCTTTTTTATCGCTTAGTAGAACACTCTAACCATCATATTGAGATATATCTTGCTCCATATATCTTGATTCGATTCCAAAGGACTTACCATCCTCTTCCTCCTGATTATTTTTAGTACAAGATGCCTCTAGCAGAAAGAGCAACAATTCCTCAACAGACCCAACGATGCTGCCAAATTCGATCCCGTTATGTTGCAGGCAGTTGTTATTACCGCTGTGACTGCCGCTTTGTTACAAATTTACCCTAGCGGCTCTGGTGGATCGGGGAGTGGTATTCATCCCCATAATCATGAAGGGAGTCAGGGACACCAGAAGGAGTGCTCCTATAAAGACTTCATAAATGCAAAAACCCACATCTTTCGACGGCAAAGGAGGTGTTATCTCCTTGACTCGATGGTTCGAAAAGATCGAGTCTATCTTCAAAATTCGCTCTTGTTCCAAAGTCAATAAGGTGAAATTAGCCACTTGCATTTTCACCAATAGAGCATTCACTTGGTGGAATAGTCAGATTAAATCCCTAACCCTACCAGTAGCAATTGCTATGGGTTGGGAGAGCTTGAAAGAGCTCATGCTTGTTGAACACTTTCCAAGGGGTGAGATGCAGAAACTGGAGCACGAGCTATGGAACTTGAAGATGAAGGGTTTCGATATTGCTGCCTACACTTCTAGGTTTGAAGAACTAGCACTCCTTTTCCCGGGAATGGTCACCTCGGAAGGAAAACAGATTGAGAGATACATTTGGGGATTGCCGACCCCAACTTAAGGAAATGTCTTAGTTGCCAGGCTAATCACTTTTGACAGCACCAAGTGCCTGTCGTAGACTCTCATAGATCACGGAGTTGATCTTGATAAAGTGACAACCACTCCTGAACCAGCAAAAGGGAGTGGTGAGAAAAGAAAGTTTTGGAAGCAGTGAAAGCGGCAGCCTTCGCAGGAGCCTTCCAAGAAACAACATACGATGGTAGTTCACGTTGCTACTACTCCTATCGTTGCTCCTACAACTCAAGCACCGACCAGTGGATATACTGGTACCCTCCCTTGGTGCAGCAAGTGCAGTTACCATCATCTCATTCCCGACCCATGTCGTGAAATGCTCTACAACAACTGTGGTAAGAAGGACCACACGGCTCGAGGCTGCAGAACACCAGTTCAACCAACCAATCAGGCCTCCGGAGCAGGTGTTGGTCAAGCTTGTTATTGCTGTGGGGAAGTCAGGCATTATAGGAGAAACTGCCCTAAGGCAACAACGACTAGCAGCACAGGGATAGTACTATCTATGGTGCAAAAGGAGGCAGTTGCTGACCCTACCATCGTTACGGGTATGTTCCTCCTTGAAAACTCTTATGCATGCATTCTTTTCGATTCTGGTGCGGAGAGAAGTTTTGTTAGCCATATATTCAAGCATATTCTCAAACGTAAACCTCAACCCTTAACCAAAACATTTACCGTCGAGATGGAAAACGGTGAGAAAGAGAGCACTAGCACCATAATCGTAGGCTGTACCCTTACCCTAAATGATCATTCATTTCCTATCAACCTTATGCCAGTTTCCTTAAAAAGCTTTGATGTCATCATCGGCATGGATTGGTTGAGCCCCAGTCGTGTTGATATCCTTTGTTATGAAAAATCCATTCATCTCAATCTTCCCTCTCCCAAAGCCCTCATGATTTATGGCGATAAACTCAATTCAAACTTCCACATCATTTCGTGCATCAAAGCCCAGAAACTTTTGTGAAAGGAGTGTCATGCATTCCTAGCCCATGTCATTAACGAGAAGAAGGAAATGAAATACCTCAAGAGCATCCCCGAAGTCTGCAACTTTCCTGATGTCTTTCCTGAAGAGCTCTCGGGAATCCCTTCCGAGCGCCAAGTTGGGTTGCGCATCAACTAAATCCCAGAAGCTACCCCCATAGCTAAATCGCCTTACCGCCTAGTGCCAGCCAAAATGAAATAGTTATCCAGCCAGCTCAATGAGCTGCTCAGCAAAGGATTCTTCAAACCGAGTTTCTCACCCTGGGGAGCCCCAGTTTTATTTGTGAAAAAGAAGGATGGATATTTTTGGATGTGCATTGACTACCGCGAACTGAAAAAACTCACCGTAAAAAACCGTTATCCTCTTCCTTGGATCGACGACCTATTCGACCAACTTCAAGGAGCCAACTACTTCTCTAAAATAGACCTAAGATCAGGGTACCATCAGTTGCGAGTTCATGAGAGTGATGTTCCTAAGATAGCATTACGGACTCGATATGGTTACTACGAGTTAGTATTAATGCCCTTCGGTCTAACCAACGCACCGACGGTATTCATGGACCTGATGAACCGGGTGTGCCGTCATTTCCTAGACAAGTTTGTAATTGTGTTCATCGACGATATACTTGTCTATTCCAGAAGCGAGGAATAGAACAGATAGCACTTGAGATTGGTGCTGGAAACTCTAAGGATGGAAATGCTATACACCAATGTCTCCAAGTGCGAATTCTAGATTCGGAAAGCAACTTTCTTAGGTCACGTGGTAAGTGAGGAAGGCATACACGTGGACCCCTCCAAAATCAAAGAGATAGAGAACTGGTCAGCACCAAAGACGCCCACAGAAATCTATCAATTCTTGGGTCTCAATGGCTATTATCGCAGGTTTATCAAAAATTTCTCAAGAATTGCCAAACCCTTAACCACTCTGACTCAAAAGGGTGTACCTTTTTGTTGGAGTGAGAAGCAAGACACTGCATTCCAAACATTGAAGCAGGTCCTATGTAGTGCACCTATCATGTCTCTACCCGAAGGGATGGAGGACTTCATTATCTACTGTGATGCATCCAATCAGGGCTTAAGCTATGTGCTCATGCAGTAAGGAAAAGTTATTGCTTATGCCTCGAGACAGCTGAAGGCACATGAAGTTAATTATACAAATCACGACCTGGAGTTGAGAGCAGTGGTCATCACATTGAAGATATGGAGACATTACCTCTACGGAACCAAGTGCACTATCTTCACTGACCATAAAAGCCTACAACACATCTTCGACCAGAAGGAGCTAAACATGAGGGAACGACGATGGGTAGAGCTACTCAGCGATTACAAGTGCGAAATACGTTACCATCTCGGCAAGGCCAATGTGGTGGCAGATGCCCTTAGCCGAAAGGAATACTCGGGTCATAAAGTGAAGGCACTGACAATGACCATCCATTCCCACTTATCTGCACAAATCACAGAGGCTCAATTGGAAGTCTTAAAACCAGAGAACGTGTCGGGAAAAGCCTTGAGAGGAATGGAAAAGAACTTAGAGATCAAGGGATACGGAGTCTATTATTTCATGAACCGATTCTGGACCCCAAAGTTTGGTGGTTACAGAGAGGTTGTCATGAACGAAGCTCACAAAACTAAATAATCCATTCACCCAAGTTCGGATAAGATTGACCTCGATCTCAAGAAGCTATATTGGTGGCCAAACATGAAAGTAGAGATCCCTGCCTTCGTGGGCAAGTGTTTGACTTGCGCCAAGGTGAAGGTCGAATATCAGAAGTCCTCAGGTTTACTCCAACAACCGGATATGCCTGAGTGGAAGTGGGAGAGGATTACCATGGATTTCATCAGTAAGTTACCCAAATCTCTGAGTGGGCATGACACCATCTGGGTAATACTCGATCGATTGACTAAATTCGCCCAATTCCAGCCAATACAGGAAACATTCAATATGGAGAGACTCATGCGAATCTACATTTTAGAGATAGTCTGATTGCATGGCGTGCTAGTATCCATTATCTTTGATCGAGATAACAGATTTAGCTCGAGATTTTGGCAGTCACTGCAGAAAGCTCTTGGAACTAACCTGGATATGAGCACAGCTTACCATCCTCAGATGGACGGGCAGAGTGAGAGAACCATCGAGACCTTGGAAGACATGCTGAGAGCATGTTTCATCGACTTCGGTAAGTCATGGGACACCCATTTGCCCTTGGTCAAGTTCTCCTACCACAACAGCTACCACACCAGTATCAAGGTTGCACCGTTTGAAGCCATTTATGGCCGTTAGTGTAGATCCTCTATGTGATGGCCTGGGGTGGGCGACACGGAGCTGGCCAAGGGACAAGTCCCCAACAACACTCTCACAGGCCCAGAGATCATCTGTGAAACCACAGAGAAGATCATACAAATTTAGGAACGACTAAAAGCTTCACGAGACAGACAAAAGCTAGACCGATAAGAGATGAAAACCCTTGGAATTCCATGTTGGAGACCGTGTTCTATTGAAGGTCTCACCATGGAAGGGAATGCTATGCTTTGGAAATCATGGGAAGCTAAATCCAAGATACATAGCACCATTCGAGATTCTCTCTAGGATCGGTCCAATAGCGTATAAACTTCATCTACCAGAAGAGCTTAGCAACATTCATCCTGTCTTCCATGTTTTGAATCTTAAGAAGTGATTATCCAATGAAACCCTTATAATCCCTCTCGATGAGATTGAAATCAACGAAAACCTGAACTTCGTGGAAGAACCGGTCGAGATCATGGATAGAGAGATAAAACGAACGAAACATAGTCGCATCCCGATAGTGAAGGTTCGCTGAAATGCCAAGCGGGGACCTGAATTCACATAGGAGCACAAATATCAGATGAAATAAAAGTATGAGCGTCTCTTTTCTAATCCATGATTTGTATTATATGTTCGAATTTTGGGACGAAATTCCCTCTAACGGGGGGATGATGTGACAACCCGAAACTTTTCTGTTATCCTTACCGAGTTTCCATTAATAAACTTTGAGTTTTTATTAAATTCCTTTAAATTTCTTGGTTTTGGGAAATACTTTACATTTTAAATAAATACTATGTATTTTATACGAGTCGTAATAAACCGAAAATCATGCGAAAAACTCGAAACTTCACTCGAAAACACCGAGTTCACGGCCATGACGAGTTTACGGCCGTAAACCCGTTTACGGTTAGTGCCACGTGGACCCCACCACTGAACACACGCCCAAACTATAAATACAGGACCCCCACCCTCATTTGAGTCTTCCTGGCCGCAAATACCCTCTTTCTCTCTCTAACCCTCTTGACCGTAAACACCATAAAGCCCTTCTTTCACCCGAAAAATGCTGAAAATCGTCATTTGGGGCTGTTTAGGAACATCTGGAACACTTTTTAGTCGAAAACAAGCACCATTGTTCTTGAGTTCTCGGCCGTAATCCTTCGAATCTTCAAAACCCACAAACTCAGCTCATGGTCGTAAACCCAGTTCTCGGCCGTAAACTCCATTCACGGCCGTAAACCCCATATACGACCGTAAACAGCTCTTTAGTGGTTAAACGTCTGTTCCCTCGATTCAACCAAGTCTTGTTAACATTCCTTAACTGAAAACAAGTGTTTTTCTAACACTTTAACTAACGAAATCGCTAATTTAGATACATATATGGATTTATTTGATATTAGGATTCCGTTAAGTGCAACTCACATCAACTCAAGGATCTTTCAGCTTAATCCTCTGCATCCAACCATATGTGAGTTCATACCCCTATGTTTTTATAGTTTTTAAAGCGTTTTCATGGGGGGATACAAGCCAAACATAAAGGCTTTAACAACTTAAAAACTGATGCAATTACAACGGTTTTACATTGAACATTTAGATACTTTATCCCTTTTGTAAAATGTTGGGCATAAGGGACAGTTTGTAACATAATTGCATAGTTTTTCAGAACAGTACACGAACGTAACATACCAATCAAACTATAATTGGTACAGTTAGGGAAATTCACTACCGGTTTTACAGATTTCAAACTTTGAATAAAGTCAAATACATAAACTATGACAAATTTAGTTTATCCATTATTACATTCAGATAATAAGAATATCTTTCTAAATAATTATTTTGCGTATAAGTATTTATACACTACACCATAAAGAAAATGATTTCGAGCACGAGAACAACAGAACAACAAGTAAACTAGTTAATACAGGATTGTGAGACCTTCTTCATAGTACCCTTTAGGGGTACTGGTAAATCCTCACCTTTTGTATAACCAGAGTCTCCTGGAGGGAGAGCGTGAAATTTGTGAATAGATCTATTCGGGACCGACAATCCCACACCTAAACTGTTAGCTACAGTTAGGCAGGCATGCCTGGGGTGACAAATTTTCTAATCGTACGATGCCTGAAGAAATGTCAAGGAGGTCACCACTCATATTAGCATGGTTATACGACTCACAATATTATAAACTAACCTTTGTTTACGGGATTTTCCTTCTTCAATAGTTTTATTTTAATTAATAAGACTAACTACTTACTGGAGGGTATTCCAGGGACACGACCTTTGGTTTTATTTTAAGTAATAAAACTACCTCACTTACTGGCAGTAGCCCGGGTTTTCATACAGAACGTACCTCACTTACTGGCGGTAGCCAGGGTTTTCATACAAAACATACATCATTTACTGGCAGTAGCCATTATTTTCATACATAACGTACCTCACATACTAGTAGTAGCCAAGGTTTTCAAAATAGAACATACTTTACATACTGGTGATAGCCAGGGTTTTCAAACGGAACATACTTTACTTACTGGTGGCAACCAGGGTTTCGATATAAACGATATTTACTTATAATGAAAAGAAATCATTGGTACAAATTTAGTGACTAGTTTTCAATATAAAAACATGCTTATGAACTCACCAGCTTTATGTTGATACATTTTCAAAACCGCTTGTATTTTCAGGAC
This sequence comes from Lactuca saligna, assembly GCF_052625555.1. Taxonomy (NCBI): domain Eukaryota; kingdom Viridiplantae; phylum Streptophyta; class Magnoliopsida; order Asterales; family Asteraceae; genus Lactuca; species Lactuca saligna. Next base: position 59,299,733 of record NC_136420.1, on the reverse strand, counting down.
AACGATAGACAAGTACCTTTACCAGCTTTAGGAGAAAATGGAGCATTTTGGAGTCTCGTCTCTATCTTTTGCTACTTTTGATGTATACAAACTATGTTTTCAAACAGATGTAAATATTCATATTGTAATGTAATGGTCGTGTTTACTTTGATTGCTATGATACGATTGTTGTGATACTACGCATGACGTCACCCGCCCGCGGACGTTTCCGCCATCTGACGGTTCGGGGGTGTGACACTAATAATACATAAAAAAAATCGGTCCCTATATGACAACAGGCCATGTTCGGTCGCACATCCGACATACGCCTATGGCCGACCATGGACATAGGTCATGTTGACCTAACCACGTTAAATATTTGTGTCATTTTTTTTTTTATTTTGCTTTCTCGTGTAACATAAATACAACATGAAATATTGGGAGGATATTAATTACATTGATATCATCTCTTATAGTAGTCGCTTCTCTAGGCTTAATGGTAAACCATATGGTTCCTATAGATTTTCAGAATGAAAATTGGGTTTGGGATTAGAGATATAATCTCAATCATGGTAAGGTTATGAACGAGCGTCAAAGATTGTAACATGTTGTATATAATGCAAGCTGATTTTTGCAGTTGGCATATATCAAATTATGGAATTTTCATTGTCTTACAATTAGAAATTAGTTGGATATGAACTTGTTATGGGAAAAATGACTTCTAAAGGTAAGTACATTTTAAAAACATTCAAAAAAATTGCTATCAAATTTTTGCATGTTTAAAAAAGACCAATCAATTAAAGGCTTTGTATAAAAAACACCTACGAGTATACGTTTTGTGTAAATCCTACCTAGTGGCAACCATCATTTATAAGTTAATTGGAAAAATGGCCTGATCAAAATAGTTAATAGAAAATAGGTAATGACATGGAATATTTTTTGTTTTATCTTACGTGGATTAAGGGTTACAAACGTCTTAATATTTCCACAGTGACATCGATTAAGGGTTAAATGGGAGGGAGTAAAGTAGCGTTTGATTTTAGGTTCGATCGCTTTACAACTCTCTCTGAAATCGATTTCCATAGTGACATCGACTCCTTGCCAGCCTTGGTGACATTGAATTTCCGTTGCTTCAATTATGTTCTATGCCTATGTTTGTGGAAAAAAAAACATAGAAAAGGTTAGTACCTGATGTTGTTGCTGATATTAATAGTGTGTAAGGTTAAAATGGTAATATCATAGAAAGGATAAAATGGTTAAATTTTGTTAAAAAAATTTATACATGATAATAATTCAGAAAATCATGACCAAATTCCCCTTTTTGTTGTTGTTGTTGTTTTTGTTGTTGTTAACAGTGTGAAATAGTAAAATGGTAATATAAGAGAAAGGGTGAAATGGTTTAAAAGCATCTTAATTATCTTAGACAAGGAATTTGGTAAGTTGACATCTTATTCTGGTAGGTAATTGCTAATAAATAAGATTATCTGAAGTAAGATGTCGATTCAAGAAAGGTGAATTGAGAATGATGTACAAGAAATTATGGACTTAGGGGTTGTCTTCCATGCAAAATGGTTTAATGATCAAACTCATAAAGTGGGAGATTGATAGTAAATGGTTGTGATGCATCAGCATAATCAAAAAGGTTGATGGTAGACCCACCCACTATTGGTCATTTAGTCTCTCCCACATATTATGTTAAACTACTCTTCATTCATTGCTTTAGAATTGTCTGTGGACTCTCTTAACCATAAAAAGTTTGGAACTATTATGTTCTGCAAAATTTACCAAACAACCCATTAAATTTCGTGTTATAAAATGAAAGACTACAGTTTTATTGCACATCTATAGTCCCTATTAATGCTCACAAAAGTGTATATGCATGTTTCTTTTATATATATGAGTGAAGGATAATGCATTTAGACATTATCCAATGTATGTACAACAACAAGGTTATTGAATTTGATCGATTCCTAAATTGCCTCTACAACCTCCATATCTGCTTTAAAACATATAATGAAAGTACATTACTATACCTTACCATTTTACCCTTTCATCTTATTTGACCATTTTACCCTTTCTTTGGACCAAATTTGTTGTTTTCTCTTGCAGCTTCCTCTATCACCAATATCCCCCTGTTGAACAATATCACCCATGTTAACCAATATACCCCTATTAAATGGTAATTAGGTTAGCTTTAAGTTTCCTTACATTCACGGTAAAATATTATGTCTAAACTAATGGAACCAATCTCAACCTAGCATAATAGATTTGAAATGTTAAATTGCCAAATTCCCATTTTTCCCAAATTGCCATACCATTTTTGTGACATCCCCAATTTCACGGCCAGAAAAGACCGGTTTTGTTTATACTTTATTTCAAAATCAGAGTAACCTTTTAATAAAAGAATTGCGGAATTTCTCCCAAAACAATAATATGATAAAGATTTATCAAAAGCATTTCCTTAGAAATGGATTTCATTAAAAGACTTGGGATGTCATGTTCGATACAGTACATAAGTATAAACAATACAATATAAACCTTACTACATTATTTCATATTTACAGGCCTATATCCGTAATCCCTCATCCCAACACATCACAACTATGCTCGAGCGCCACTACCTGTAATACATAAAACTGAGTGGGTCATGCTTCGGAGCCTGGTGAGCATATAGGGTTTTCAACCCACAAATAATAATAAATTTATTAATTTCATCGATCAACAATAAATTTATTAATTTCATCAAACCAACAATAACCCTGATTACCTATTCCCGTTATCCTCACTTTACGTCCCTAAACACCTATACAAGGGACCTAGTCTGCGAATTTTATCATCGGGATGGACTTTACTGCTAAGGGGATTCCTCAGCCATATATGTCCGTAAATCAACCATGAGGGGGATGGATTACATCGGTGAACATCAAGCCCACAAACACCTATAGGTTGCGAGCCTGCTAGCGTTCCACTAGACTGTCTAGAAAAGTCTGTGGTCGTCATCCATAATCTGCTAGATGACTGGAACAACAACATCGAGGCCTCTCATCATTTTAACACACATCAACTATTTCATCTACCCATGTTTTACCCAACATATTTGTGGATAAAATACATATACAGTCTACAACTAGTATAAAACATTGTATTCAACAATCATCTCAAATAAATAATCAATATAATTACACATAACACATATTTTATAGAAAATACTTCATATATATGTGTAAGATGAAAGTGACTATATACTCACTTGATTTGATGATAATCTGGCAGCAATTCGTTCCTTAAAATGATCGTTTCTGATAAAACTGGGTGTTTTATTGAGAAATCGGACTCTGCGAGAGTTGGAGCTTCAAAACCGAAAAGATAAATTTTTTCGAGTTTTTGGGCACTTCAGGACGTATTCCGGGCTTTAAAAATGATACCGGGGCTTCGGGGGAAGTCAAAATAGTCAAAATATAAGTTTAGGGGTGAAAACTAACATTTTTCTAATTGTAGCCGGGAGATCTCGCAGCCCCCCTATTTATAGGGTGCGAGACCGAAGTTTGAATGGCTAAGGAAGCTCCACGTAGCAGCTGTGAGGCTCGGACATGGAGGGAAGACGTGGCAATGAAGGGGCGAGACATGGAGGTGGCTACGCTGCTCGTGCGAGGTACGGATGCTAAGGGTCGAGAAGCGAACACGCGTCGGATGCAGCGAAGGCGAGTGAGGCTCGGAAGGGCCACCGTTGCGAGGCGCGTCGCTCTTCTATTGGACCTCAGATTCGAGCCTATCAGAAGCTGACACGAAGAAGGCACGCGTCGGTCTCGGATTCAGCCACGACTCCGTGACGTAGCAGCTTCTTGCGAGGTGACGTGGCCGGCTATTGTTCATGCGAATTTTTTGAATTTTGAGCCCCGAACTTCTAAAATCCATCACTTTCGCATACGAGCTCCATTTTTGACGTTCTTTATATGCACGCGTAGCTAAAATTATGCTCTACAACTTTTGTTTAGACTTCGTCGGCTAATATTTTAATATTATTATTTTTAACAGACCGGGACAGGAAAATCCGTTAAAAATTCATAACTTCTTCATCCGATGTCCGTTTTCGTTAGTCTTTTTACCGTTGTACTACTATTGACGAGACCTTCGATTCTCATTTAGCTTATGTCGGCTAAATATCGCTCGATCTTAAATTCGAGTATTTCGCTGTCTACTGCTAAGCTAAAACTTAGAAAAGTCATAATTTCCTCATACGAAGTCAGATTTGGATGTTCTTTTTATCAAAATTCCCAGTTTAACGAATACTATGACTTTCGTTTAGATTGTTAAGGCTGAAAAGCACTTTATCGCAATATTCATTTTTTACGCTTCCCGGTGTCGTGTCGGTTCCGTCGCGAAACTTCGACAGGTCATAACTTTTTCGTTATAACTCGGATTTCGGCATTCTTTATATCTCCGGAATCCTTGTTTCGGCCACTACAACTTTCTTAAAAGATATCGGCTTTTTCTAATATTTATTTTAAAGGCTTATTTTCATTATTAATTAATTAAATCATAATAATTAAGCAAATAAGCATATAATTCACATAATATTCACGTAATTCCTCTTTATTACTTCAAAATGAGTTACAAAGGTTGACCTAGACTATTACAACATTATTAATGCTTTTAGCCCAAAAATACGGGTGTTACAATTCTCTCCCCCTTAGGATGATTCCGTCCCCGGAATCACACATCAGCAAACAAATGCGGGTAGCGACTCATCATGTCACTTTCCATTTCCCAGGTGAGATTTGGCCCATTCGTATGTTTCCATTGCACAAGCACTAAATCGACCATCTTGCGTCGCAACTTTTTAGTCTTACTATCAACGATTGCCTCTGGTTCTTTAATTAACCTCTTGCTTTCATCCAACCTTAACTCAGATATTGGAATCATGTCGGCAACATCTCCCATGAACTTCCTTAAATAACACACATGGAAAGTGTTATGAATACCATCTAGTTCTTCTGGTAGTTCTAGCTTGTAAGCTTGATTCCCAATTCTCTGAAGAACTTTAAATGGTCCAATAAACCTTGGAATCAACTTTCCTCTTTTACCAAATCTTATAAGTCCCTTCCATGGCGAGACTTTAAGTAAAACCAAATCACCAACTTCGAATGTTATCGGTTTTTTTTTTTGTCAGCATAGCTCTTTTGACGATCCTGAGCTGCTAACATCCTTTCCCTAATTACTTTCAACTTTTCAGCAGTCTGATGGACTATCTCAGGTCCTATAAACTGCTTTTCTCCAGCTTCAAGCCAACAAGATGGCGTACGACACCTCTGTCCATACAAAGTGTCATAAGGTGTCATCTTTATGCTCGAGTAGAAACTATTGTTGTAGGAAAATTCTACTAAAGGTAAATGTTCATCCCAGTTACCTTGGAATTCCAGGGTACATGCTCTCAGCATATCTTCAAGTGTTTGTATTGTTCTTTCGCTCTGACCATCAGTTTGTGGATGGTAAGTTGTACTTAAACACAACTTGGTACCCATTTCCTCTTATAGACTTTTCCAAAATCGTGACATGAAACAACTATCATGAACTGATACAATTGTTAGAGGAACACCGTGAAGTCTCACAATTTCATTCACGTAAGCATTTGCAAGCTTATCCATAGACCATTTTTCATTGGCTGCTATGAAGTGTGCACTCTTGGTGAAACGATCCACGACCACCCAAATCACGTCGTGACCGCTCTTTGTTCTGGGTAGTTTAGTCACAAAATCCAGGGTGATGTCTTCCCATTTACCAATGGGTACAGTTAAAGGTTCTAAACTCCCATATGGTTTCTGATGCTGTGCCTTAACTCTTGCACATGTCACACATTCGGCCACATACTTAGCAACATCGAGCTTCATCGTTGGCCACCAGTAATAGGGTTTTAAATCCCTATACATTTTCGTACTACCGGGATGAATCGAGTACATGGTCTTGTGAGCTTCTTCCATCAGAACATCTCTTACTCCTCCCGTCTTAGGTACCCAAATCCTATCTTGGAATACCTTCAACCCTTGGTTGTTTGTACCGAATACTAATGTTTTGCCCAAACATTCTTCTTTTAGGTCATTCTTCTCTAAAGCTTCCTCCTAAGCTTTCTTTATACTCTCCACAATTGTTGAGACAACCTCAATTCTTAACGCTCTTGGCCTTTTCTTTTCAAGGTTGACTTTCCGACTGAGAGCATTAGCAACAACATTTGCTTTACCAGGGTGATAAAGTATCTCACAGTCGTAGTCCTTGAGTAATTCCAGCCAGCGTCGTTGCCTCATATTCAATTCCTTCTAATTAAAGAGATATTGGAGACTCTTATGATCAGTGAAAACTTTGCACTTCGTGCCATAGAGGTAATGTCTCCATATTTTTAGAGTGAAAACTACCGCTGCCAACTCCAAATCATGAGTAGGGTAGTTCTTTTCATGCTCCTTCAGTTGTCTTGATGCATATGCTATCACTTTATCCCACTGGGTCAGAACACAACCTAAACCAATTCTAGATGCATCGCTATAGACTGCGAAGTCTTCAACTCCTTCGGGTAAAGAAAGAATTGGTGCTTCACATAATTTCTTCTTCAACTTCTCAAAGGCTTCCTTATGCTTTTCACTCCAAGTATAAGTAGCTCCTTTGTGGGTCAAGGTTGTCAATGGAGTCGCGATTGAAGAAAAGCCTTAGATAAATCAGCGATAATATTCAACTAATTCTAGAAATCTTCAAATCTTCATAGGACCTTCAGTCGTAACCTTTGAGTTACATAATAAATCTTTATTGAGGACTCCTTCTTCTTCTTGGAATAAGTACTTTCCTTCATGTTCTAATATGATACAATCACAGTTCAACATGTATTATTTCTAACTACCAATTTCTTTAACAATAAGTGTGATACTTCTATTGATCGCTTTGATCATTTTTCATTTCAATCTTCTAGCTTAAGTCAAATGTTACATCGAACTTGGTTCTCTGAACCACATAATAAACTCATCGTGGTCGGACTCAATTTGATATGACCTCTAAGGTCGGAATAACAATCATCTTCTTAGTCATTACCGAAATGATGGTAATGACAGACTAGAATAAGATGGAATCAAATAATAGCTTCTTGGTAACCTTGTGACTTTCCCTGATCCAAGTGCGAGTCCTGTGCTTCCAGTAGTATAGATCTCTACTACTATTCACACCTACTCATACTCGTCCCAAGTACTCTCTCGCAGTCCCCAGGTCCTAAAATCACAAAACAATTTAACACATACGAATGTGTCCAATTAATCATAAAATTTTCCATGACTCTACTAGGACTTCTTTCACACGTATCTTCAATGATCAACTCTACTTCAACGTGGTTGGTGATGGAAATTCCAAATGATTGGGACAACTTCAAAAATTACACCAGCCATTCTATTCATCAAACGACAAAACCAGGGTTTATTTTCTTTCCTTAAAACGATTACACAAAGGTTCAAGTTTACCCTCTACTATGCCTCTCATAGGCTAAACTACTTGTTACTATTCACATTACTACTTCGTAACTTGATCTTCGAGTATCAAGTCTTGACTTCTACTTCCTAGTGTTATTAATCGCTTCGTCAAGGATATCCTGAAATTCCTTTGGCGTTGATGGTGCGCTTGGCCCTGTTACTTCATTGTTCTTCGGACAATTCTTAGAAATATGGCCTTCTTCTTTACATCCATAGCGCACCTGCTTGTGAATCATACACTTATTGGCGTAATGCCCTATTTCTCCACACTTAAAGCACTGCACCTTCCCGTCACAATTCCTAGAGTGTTTATTTTTGCACTTCCCGCACCATTTTCCTTTATCTCTTCTTTTTCCAAACTTTTAGGATATGTTGCTCTTGTTGGGCCTTGAAGACCCCTCAAATTTCCTCTTCTTGCCAACTTCAACTTTGTTGGCAGTTGTGTCATTGATCATTTCCTCAATAGACTTAGTAACCCTAATAGTTGCCTCAAGAACAGATGCCTGACGTACTGGCACAATAAGTTCATCCTTACTTTGTTGAAGTAAACGTTTTGTTTCTTCCATCTGTTCACCTAACATCGTACGTACCATTGCCTCCACTCCAGTCATCGTGATTGGCTCACGCTGTGGATTATCACTTCCGAACCCACTTTGAGTACTCGCCGTTTTGATCTATACACCAATCGTAGGTGAATTTAGAACTTCAATGTCGTTAGATGTTAAGTCTCGAAACGTTTATATGTTAGTTCCAATATCGTAGTCATACGTTTAGAATCCTACACACATAAGGTTTCCAGATCCGGTCGGCAACAGACCATAGATCCGAACAAATAATAGCATCATTATAGCTATAACACAAAACATTTAGCACATAGAAGCATTTTAGGCATCGTTCCTAAAATAAACTAGTGCTCGTGTCTAAATTATGGTAGACACTCATCTCACAATCATCACTTAGCATTCTGAGTTTAAGTCTAGAAATCCTATAAATTTCTAGTTCACTTAAACTAATTCTCTGATACCAACTGTGACATCCCCAATTTCACGGTCAGAAAAGACCGGTTTTGTTTATACTTTATTTCAAAATCAGAGTAACCTTTTAATAAAAGAATTGCGGAATTTGTCCCAAAACAATAATATGATAAAGATTTATCAAAAGCATTTCCTTAGAAATGTATTTCATTAAAAGACTTGGGATGTCATGTTCGATACAGTACATAAGTATAAACAATACAATATAAACCTTACTACATTATTTCATATTTACAGGCCTATATCCGTAATCCCTCATCCCAACACAACACAACTATGCTCAAGCGCCACTACCTGTAATACATAAAACTGAGTGGGTCAGGTTTGGGAGCCTGGTGAGCATATAGGGTTTTCAACCCACAAATAATAATAAATTTATTAATATCATCAATCAGCAATAAATTTATTAATTTCATCAAACCAACAATAACCCTGATTACTCATTCCCGTTATCCTCACTTTACGTCCCTAAACACCTATACAAGGGACCTAGTCCAAGGATTTTATCATCGGGATGGACTTTACTGCTAAGGGGATTCCTCAGCCATATATGTCCGTAAGTCAACCATGAGGGGGATGGAGTACATCGGTGAACATCAAGCTCACAAACACCTATAGGTTGCGAGCCTGCTAGCGTTCCACTAAACTGTCTAGAAAAGTCTGTGGTCGTCATCCATAATCCGCTAGATGACTGGAACAACAACAACATCGAGGCCTCTCATCATTTTAACACACATCAACTATTTCATCTACCCATGTTTTACCCAACATATTTGTAGATAAAATACATATACAGTCTATAACTCGTATAAAACATTGTATTCAACAATCATCTCAAATAAATAATCAATATAATTACACATAACACGTATTTTATAGAAAATACTTCATATCTATGTGTAAGATGAAAGTGACTATATACTCGCTTGATTTGATGATAATGGGGCAGAAATTCGTTCCTTAAAATGATCTTTTCTGATAAAACCGGGGGTTTTATTGAGAAATCGGACTCTGCGAGAGTTGGAGCTTCAAAACCGAAAAGATAAAATTTTCCGAGTTTTTGGGCACTTCGGGACGTATTCCGGGCTTTAAAAATGATACCGGGGCTTCGGGGGAAGTCAAAATAGTCAAAATATAAGTTTAGGGGTGAAAACTAACATTTTTCTAATTCTAGCCGGGAGATCTCTTAGCCCCCCCTATTTATAGGGTGCGAGACCGAAGTTTGAATGGCTAAGGAAGCTCCACATAGTAGCTGCGAGGCTCGGACATGGAGGGAAGACGTGGCGGCGAAGGGGCGAGACACGGAGGCGGCTACGCTGCTCGTGCAAGGTACGGATGCGAAGGGTCGAGAAGCGAACATGCGTCGGATGCAGCGAAGGCGAGCGAGGCTCGGAAGGCCCACCGATGCGAGGCGCGTCTCTCTTCAATTGGACCTCGGATTCGGGCCTATCAGAAGCTGACACGAAGAAGGCACACATCAGTCTCGGATTCGGCCACGACTCGGTGACGCAGCAGCTTCGTGCGAGGTGACGTGGTCGGCTACTGTTCATGAGAATTTTTCGAATTTTGAGCCCTGAACTTCTAAAATCCATAACTTTCGCATACTAGCTTCGTTTCTAATGTTCTTTTTATGCACTTGTAGCTAAAATTACGCTCTACAACTTTCGTTTAGACTTCGTCGGCTAATTTTGACTTTAATTTTAATATTATTATTTTTAACAGACCGGGACATGAAAATCCGTTAAAAATTCATAATTCTTCATCCGATGTCTGTTTCCGTCAGTCTTTTACCATTGTACTACTATTGACGAGACCTTCGATTCTCGTTTAGGTTATGTCGACTAAATATCGGTCGATCTTAAATTTGAGTATTTAGTTGTCTACTACTAAGCTAAAACTTAGAAAATCATAACTTCCTCATACGAAGTCAGATTTGGACGTTCTTTTTATCAAAATTCTTGGTTTAACGAATAGTATGACTTTCGTTTACATTGTTAAGGCTAAAAAGCACTTTATTGCAATATTCACTTTTTACGCTTCACGGTGCCGTGCCGGTTCTGTCGCGAAACTTCGACAAGTCATAACTGCTTCGTTATAACTTGGATTTCAGCGTTCTTTATATATCCGGAATCCTTGTTTCGGCCACTACAACTTTTTTAAAAGATATCGGTTTTTTCTAATATTTATTTTAAAGGCTTGTTTTCATTATTAATTAATTAAATTATAATAATTAAGCAAATAAGCATATAATTCACATAATATTCACATAATTCCTCTTTATTACTTCAAAATGAGTTACAAAGGTTGAGCTAGATTATTACAACATTATTGATGTTTTTAGCCCAGAAACACGGGCGTTACAATTTTATTTTTGTATATGAATAATATAAGTAAATATTTATCACTTTTGCATCACTTTATACCATTAGTGGTTGAATTCCACATTAGTGATATGAGTCGACAACTATAAGGGTTTGCATCATCTAAAATCTTATTTGTCTCCGAAATGCTTGAGCTTGAGGTTGAGATGATTGAATTACTAGAAGATGAAGCCATCAGACGAGCAAGACCGAAGAAGAAGATGAAGTATGAGAAGAACAAGTCCAAGTCGTTCCTGGTAGCCCTAATATGATTTATAGTTTACAAATGAATTAATAAATGTCATGTCATTAACTATATTAGGCCAAGTCAACAAATCTTAAGCCTTGTCATCATTTAACCCACAATAATCGGTTACTAGTGGGTGGGATTTGAACAAAATGTATACTTTGTTGGTGTTTGTTGTATAAAACCTTTAGTATGATTGTCTTTTTTGAACAAACAAAACTTTGATGATATTTTTTGAACGTTTTTTTTGAAATATTCTTACCCTTATAAGTCATTTCTCCAAATAGTTATCTAGTGGATAAAGTTGTAATTAGATGGTATAAGTTGGTACGGAGTAAATTATACATTTTTAGATGGAGAGTTGTGTTAGATCCGTTAGCTACACGTGCATGGCTACTCGGATAATAATAGTGGTAGTGATCTTAACTCTCTTTTATTTAGGTTTTGTGAGGTAGAGGTTGAGACCCTTAATCATATTTCTATTTCTTCTCAAGTGGCTAACGATGTTTGGGAAAAAATTGTTGATTGGTGGGAATGTGTGATTTTTTACGTGTTGGTGTCTCCCGTCTTTTGACATATCGGATGATTATAGAATTAAACCTCTAATAGGGTTTGTATGGAAGTGATGATCGTTACTTAGACAATCTGTTATACCCGTCACTAACAATTATAGTGACAGGTGTTACGTCATCACCACTAACTACCACTAAACATATGGGATACCTACAACCAACCACTCCACTTCACATCATTTTTTTTTAATTCAAAAAAACAATAAAAATACATTTTTTTAGAATAAAAAAATATATATTGAATTTTTTTAACTAGTTTTTCATTTTAAAAAAAACAAAAACACAACTTCAAACTACATTTCTTAATTAATCTAGAATTAAAAAAAAAAAAAACATTACATTACTTAAAAAACCTAAAAAAACAAACATAATTAAAAATATTCTAATCCTCGTTCATGTAGAGTTCATACAAATGTTCCACGACATCTTCTCGAAGATTGAAACATGTTTCAATGTTATGAATTTCAACAATTCATGACAGAAATTCATTCGAGATGACTCCGTCGTCCGGGTCATACATGCAAATTCTCGACCTTGATCTTTAATGATCATATGATGCATTATAATACATGCTTGGACCATTTGTTTAACTATATCCTTATCCTAAAGTCGTGTAGCGTATTTCACTACATGTCATGTCTGCTTGAGGACTCCAAATGCTCTCTCGATATCCGTCCTCGCTGATTCCTGCCTCTTTGTGAATAACTTCTCCTTTTCACTGCGAGGAACCAAGTATGCCTTCATAAGTGTAGAATAATCCAGGTATATCCCATCACAAACTTAGTAACAATATTTGTACGAATGTCCATTCACTGTGAACGTGATATTAGGTGCTTTGCCGGTCCAAAGATCATTGAAAAGAGGAGACTGACCAAGAACATTAATGTCATTGTTAGACCACGCAATGCTAAAAAAAATGAATGCCATATCCAAAAATCCTGAGAAGAGACAACTTCTAGGATTATACTTGGTTCACCTGTATCTCCTCGAGTGAATTGACCACGCCATGCAGTTGGACAATTTTCCCAAGCTACATGCGTACAATCTAGACTGCCAAGGATACCCGTAAATCCATTCCTCTCTGCATGAGCCAAAAATAATCTCTTAATATCACGTGGAGTAGGTTTACGCAAATATTGTTGGTGAAAAACCTCATACACATATGCACAAAACCAATCTACACAATCAATTGCGGTCATCTTGGATACTTTCAAGTATTCGTCGGATGCATCAAATGCTATACCGTATCCCAAATACCTAAATGCAGCCACACACTTTTGTATACTACTAAAACTCATTCTTCCTATAGCATCGGGTTTTTATTTGAGAAAATCATAACGGGCTTCTAAAACATTACTAATACGTAAAAATGTAGCCTTCTTTAGACGGAAACAACGTTTAAACAAGTCGTCATTAGAAAGACAATTATTGGCAAAGTAATTATAAAGAAATAGAATTTGGGAAGATACTGTGAAGATTTGTTTCTATATCTTTCGTATGTTTTACAAGTGAATGCATATGGGTTTATATAACGAAAATACAACTAACTGTGAGAGAGATATGCATGGTAACAATATTGACAAGGTAATATACATGTGTGCTAAATATTAGGGAATGAATATGACCGGGTTATATCTTAATATTCCCCCGCAAGATGGATGATCCTGTGAGAAGACAAATCTTGGATATGAGATAATGAAAGTGTGGTCATGGAAGAGGTTAAGTTGGAGCATCAGCAAGTTGGTCATCACCTGCTATGTGTTAAATTCTTAGAGATCCTTGTTGTACCTTCTCTCTTACAAAGTGAAAGTCTAGAGCTAAATGCTTCATTCTTGAGTGAAAAACAGGATTTGCTGAATATGAGGTTGCACTCAGGTTATCGCAATTAATAGTAGGTATAGTAGAAGATGAAATGCCAAGTTCACTTATTAGGGAAATTAGCCATTGAACTTCGGTGGTGGTGGATACAATGGCTCGGAATTCAGCTTCCGTGGAGCTTCTGGCTAGAGTACCTTGATGTTTTGAGCTCCATGAAATTGGGTTTGCACCGAGATACACTATGTACCCAGTGGTGCTTCTATAGTTATCCTTGTCTCCAGCCCACTCAGCATCAGTGAATGCATGAAGTGTAAGTGGTGAGTTACGATGAATGATGATGCCATGATAAATTGTGCCATGCAAATATCTAATTAAGCGTTTCAAAGCTGTCAAGTGGAGGGTGTTGGAGCCTGCATAAACTGAGATAAACGGTTAACTACAAAGGAAATATCTAGTCTGGTTAGGTACAGGTATTGTAGGGCACCGACTAAGGTGTGATAAGCAGTTGGAGATAGATGTAGTGTGCCCCTATTGATCGTAAGGTGTCAGAACTAATCATTGGTGTGGATACATGCTTACAATCAGTCATTTTGGCTTTATTAATGATATCAAGAATGTATTTTCTTTGAGATAATAAGATTCCCCGAGAGTGAGGGAGGACTTCAACACCAAGGAAGTAAGACAAAGATCCTTGATCTTTTAGAGAGAATTTAGAGGCTAGATAAGATATAATGGTGGATATGTGTTTGGGAGATGAACTAGTGACAATTATATCATCAACATAGACAAGAACTAGGATGATGGAGGTGTTAATTTTGAGAATGAAAAGAGAGGAATCTGAGATGGTGGATTTAAATCTGAGGGAAATGAGATAAGTTTTAAGTTCGTCATACCATGCTCTAGATGCTTGGCGAAGACCATATAGTTCTTTGTTTAATTTGCAAACATGAGTGGGATTGGAGGGATCAACAAAACCTGGAGGTTGAGAGATGTAAACATCTTCATGAACTGTGCCTTGTAAGAAGGTGTTATTGATATCAAGTTGTCTGAGAGGCCAATCATTTGAGATGGCGAGTGAGAGAATAAGGCGTATTGTGGCTGGTTTGAGAACGGGGCTGAAGGTTTCTCGGTAATCAATACCTGTACGTTGATGGAAGCCTTTTTCCACGAGATGTGCTTTTAGTTGATCAAATGAGCCATCTGGTTTATATTTCGTTTGGTATACCCACTTGCATCCGATTAGATTTTGAGCTTGAGAGAATGGTACAAGGGATCAGGTGTTGTTACGGGTGGTAGCATCGAACTCTTTTTGCATGGCATTGCGCCATGAAGGCTATTTAAGGGCTTGAGAGATTATGGATCGTTTAAATGGATATTCAGTTGAGGTAGTGTATAACTAGAAATCAGAGTTAAAATAATGAGGGTTTGGTTTTGGGTGAGGACGAGTTGGTATATGAGAGGGGGGGATGAGGTGAAGGAGGGGGGAGATAGAAGAGGTGGAGGAGGATGCGGAGGAGGAGGAGGAGGAGGAGGAGGAGAATGATGAGGAGAAGGAGGTGGTGTGTGAGGGTCAATAAGTATAGGAGAAGGATTTTGGAGAGTGGGAGTGGAGGTGGCGGAAGATGTTGGAGTAGTGGGGGGGGGGGGAGGGTCAAATTGTGAAATTGGAAATGATAGTGGAATCCATTGATTGTAATCGATTTGAGATTCAGTTGTAAGAGATTTAGCAAGTTTTGGATATGGAAATTCATTTTCAATGAACACAACATGTCATGATGTGTAGATTTTGCTGGATAAAGGGTCATAAGTGCAGTAGGCACTTTGGGTTGGAGAATAACCAATGAAAATACAGGGGGCTGAATGAGGGTGTAAGTTATTTGCGGAATATGGGCGAAGCCTTGGATAACATAGACAACTGAAGCATTTGAGTTTTGAATAGTTTGGTTCTTTTTGAAAAAGGCATTGAAAAGGAGAAAGATTATGAAGGGTAGTGTTTGGTAGTCTATTTATGAGATATGCAGCAGTAGTAAAGGTGAAAGACCAGAAGGTGGTAGGGAGTTTAGAGTGAGAGAGTAAAGTAAGAACAGTCTCAACTATGTGTCGATGGCATCTCTCAGCATATCTGTTATGTTGAAGAGTATGTGGTGGAAAGGTAAGATCAGAAATACCAGATAAGGCTAGATGAGTGGCGAGTTTGATGTACTCTCCACCATTATCTGAAAAAAAAAAAGTTGTTTGATTTTGGTGTTGAAGTAGTTTTCAACTAGATGTTGAAAACGAATGAATATATCAACTGAGTCAGATTTATTTTTCATGGGATAGTGCCATATATATTTGGTAAAAAGATATATAAATATGATGTAGTATCTGTAGTGATCAAATGACTCAATTGGGGAGCACCATACATCGGAGAATATGAGTTCTAATGGAGTATTAGATGCAAAAGATGAAGTATGGAATGGTAAACAATAACTTTTATTAATTCGAAATGAATTACAATTATTGTCAGTGTTTGAGTGGAAAGAAATGGATGAAGATAGCTGGTTGAGAACTTTATTTTGTGGATGACCTAAACAGTGGTGCCACAGAAGAGAGCTAGCGGGATGCATGGTGAGAACAGATGGCCAAAGGGCAGGCCATAATTCATACATTCCCTTTGTTGCTGTGCCCTAGAACAATGCAACTTTGGATGCCACATCCTTGATGACAAAAACAAAAGAGTAAAATTCTATTAGAAATTGATTGTCAATGCATAGACGAGATATTGCGATAATGTTGCGAGATAAAGAGGGAACATGCAACATCCGGATTCCCAGGTATCTTATTTTAAGTATTTTTATTGAATATTAGAGAGGGGCTTGATGAGTAGGCGCTCAGACTCGCGGAGTGGGATCGCACATGTGTTGGTTTGATTTAATGGAGGACTCGGCGAGTCCATACGTGGACTCGGCAAGTCCACACTGTTTAATCAAACCCTAATTTCTCGATTTTGGGGCCTATTTAAGGACCCTTATAGCCACCATTTGTGGCTACCAGACCATTGAGAGAAACCTTTATTGTGCTTGAGCGTTTGTGAGAGAGAAGAAGCCATTATTGGATCTTTGTGGGTTTGTTTTGCAAGAAGAAGTTGATTCTAGCTTAGAGGAGACCAAGGAGGTTGCTTATTTGCAGATTGCAAGCAAAGGACATCATCCTTGAGGTAACATATCGATCCTTTTTATGTTTTGTTAAAGAATCCATGGATCTAGGGTTTTCTATACCCTTTATTGGGTTGATTTGTTGGGAATATGGTCCCTTATCATGTTTAGACATCAGATCTGGATCCATAGTGGTCTAGAGAACCTATTCCATCTTTCTTTATGAGGAGTTATGGAAGAAATGGACTTAGGATGTTGTATTTGGGGCTAAATCATCACGTAGTGTCATTTGGACGTTGCATGAGCATCAAGTTCGAACCTTTACGTGATTATTGAGGTTGGGAAGATTAGATCTATGGATTAAAGGAACAGATCTGACCTCAGAAGGTCATTTGAGTGTGATCATGGAACGAACTAGTCGAGTCCAAGAGCGGACTCGACGAGTCGAGTCGGGGTTGCCCCTCGATTCGTGATAAGTGTAACTTGTCGAGTGGAAGAAACACTCGACGAGACAAGAGAGTCTAAAAGGATTTAGAGGACCTGTGTGGACTCGTCGAGTCACCTTTGTGCACTCGACGAGTCGGGTCAAAGTTGACCGTTGACTTTAGGGTTATGGTCAAGACTGATTCAGGAGAGTTCAGGGAAGGGTAGAATGGCCTTCTACCCAGTCTGTAGAGATGAGATCATGGGAGAGTATCGATCGGGAATGTTATATGAATAATAGGAGGAGGCTAGGTCGGGACGTTGAGCACGAGAGTTTATCCGACTTCATTGAGGTGAGTCTTCTCACTATGCCTTACCCAATGGGGTAATTATGTGTGACCGGAAGGTCATATGTGTATGATGTAAATGTGATGTATGTTGTATATGTTATATGTTATGATATGAGTTTGATGATATGGACCGGAAGGTCAACAGAGTCATGGGATGGAAATTCCCTGAGACACTTGGATCAGAAGATCCCATATAGTTATGGCCTGGAAAGGCGTGTGTGATGTGCGTGGTATTTTGGGAAACTCACTAAGCATTATTGCTTACCGTTTTCGTGTTATGTGTTTCAGGTACCAATGATGATCACGGGAAGGCGTCGTCATGATCAGTACACACTTATGATGGAGACGTTTGGAGATTCTAGGGTTTTTGATTAGTACTCGTGTTATGTAAAAACAATTGATACACGTTTTTAAAAATTGTGATTAGAGTATTCTTATAAAATTAAAATGAAAAAAAAATTGTTTTAAAATTTCACGGTGTTACAAGTTGGTATCAGAGCCTTGGTTTCATGGATTCGGATTCACCTTCAGGTGTATTTGAACTTAAACTGAGGATTTGAGAAACATTTTCATAAAAGAAATTTTTTTTCCAAAATGTAAAAGAATTTGAGGAAAGTTGAAAGAAACAGTGTGTACAGTCAGCCAACGCCCGAATGGTGATTTCTTAAAATACCCTTACATTATGTGTATTGAGATATGGTATGATATGTTATGCATGCTAGAGTAGGCTAGATATTCATGTTAGGACTAGAGTGGCCTGATTTGTGATGCCTTAGCCTAGGAGATTTCTGCTGCTAAGAGGTGCTTGAGAGTGAGTAGGTAGCAGTGAGGAGCTTTTGAAAGGCTTACCAAAGGGTAGCCTACGCTAGCGAGATGTAGAGTATTTATGAACTGGGATACTAGGAGGAGGACTTGGGGTGAATGTTGATGCGGTGTGGGCGGTAGTATTGGGCCCGTGATACCGAAGACACCGAATCAGTGCGCATTCCAAGTAAGAACCCTTAGGGTACTAGGGAGCAAGTAGGGTTGAATTATCGAGTGCAAGTATACTTGAGCGAGTCTCTGATTTTTTATGTTGTATTTTAGAGGCATCATGGTTGGGACACGCCACAGACCGGGGACTAGCGAGGTGGGTGTGAGCGATGAGGAGCTCCACCAGATGATTCATGATGAGGTGGCTACGGCCATCCGATCTGAGATACCAGAGATGTTCGGGTCTATCAAAACCACGTTGATTAAGACTTTTGATGAGAGGTACACTGCTCTTACTGACGTTGATGTTTCCACGGTTACCGCAACTGTCGCTGCTACCAGGCCACAGGGGGTGACTCGTTGTTGTATCGGGAGTTTAGCAACACAAAGTCACTAGAGTTTGATGGGATGCAGGATCCGATTGCCGCGATGAGATGGATATCTGATATTGAGGGATGCTTCTACACATGTGCGTTTCAAGAGCATCTGAGGGTTCGATTTGCACTGAACCAGCTTCGCTTGGGAGTGAAGGATTGGTGGAAATTTGTGACGGCGTATCTCACTTATGCGAAGATCTCAGCGGTGACCTGGGAGAGGTTCACCACGATGTTCAAAGACGAGTACGTTCCCCCGGTGGAAAGGGAACGGTTGGCCTATGAGTTCTTGACCCTCAAGCAGGGTACTGAGTCAGTTACTGTGATCACCAGGAAGTTTCATGTGAGGGCGATGTTTTGCCCTGAGCATGTGTCGTCTGAGCAGGAGCGCATGAGCCGGTACTTGAGCATTCTGAGGAGGGACATTAGGGAGTTCGTATCAAACTCAACATACCGGACATATGTTGAGCATCAGGAGAATGCCCGGAAGAGCGATATTAAGTTGGAAACCCAAGTCAGGGAGGAGGCCGAGTCTCAGGGGTTGGATAGGCGGCCGACATAGTCTCAGCCGGAAGCTAAGCGGGCAAAGCCCACCGATTCAAGAGCTGGAGGCCAGAAGGGCCGCACTTGCGGGGAGTGCGGCAAGGGACACAATGGATTTTGTCGATCTGGTGCTTGCTACAAATGTGGCAAGGAGGGGCATATAGCCAAGGAATGCCCCAAGGGATTCATGGTTTGCTTTCATTGCAACCAGATGGGCCATCGGAAGGCCAAGTGTCCACAACTGCGGGGGACAGTACAAGGATCACAACAGGGATCTGCCCCTGCCGCCTTATGCGCTACTGAGGTTCGGCCAGTGAAGGCGGAGGCACCGAAGAGTCGCGGGAGAGCCTTCCAGTTGACAGCGGAGGAGGTCCACGCATCACCCAATGTCGTGGTTGGTATGTATTATGTTATTATTTGCTTATGATGAGATCTTTTGTTTATATTATGATATCCATAGGTACTTTCCTTGTGAGTTATGTACCTGCTTTGGTGTTGTTTGACTCAGGTGTGAGTCGGTCATTTGTTTCATTAGCATTCAGTAGACACATTAGTATCTAGTGAGAGGCGATGAGTAGACCTCTACAAGTTTCTATAGCTAACGAGTGAGCAGTGTATGCCACGTACGTGATTCGAGGGTGTGTGCTTGAGATTTTCAGCGTTGGGTTTCTGATAGATCTGGTCCTAATCGCGATGGGGGACGTATGTGTCATGGTGGCCATGGATTGGTTGAGCTAATTTGGGGTTGTGATAGACTGCGAGAAGCAAATAGTGACGATTTGAGATACTAGTGGGGGAGTGCTGACAGTTTATGGCGAGGGAACTCAAAGAGGGTCAGCGTTTTGTTCGGCTGCCAGAGCAAGGCAGAGTTTGCAGCAGGGCTGCTAGGGGTTCGTAGCTTATGTAATGGATACGAGGATTGATTCAGAGAGACCGAGATCAGTTGGCAAGGTTCCGATAGTGTGCGAGTTCCCGAAAGTTTTCCCCGAGGAGTTGTTGGGTGTGCCTCACGAGATGCATGTAGAGTTCTGTATCGACTTGATTCCGGGGCAGCACCTATCGCCTTGCGCCTTCAGAGATGCAGGAGTTATCCTCGCAGCTTCAGGAGCTGTTAGGGAAGGGGTTTATTCAGCTGAGTAGCTCATCGTTGGGAGCGCCGATCCTTTTTGTCAAGAAAAAGGATGGTTCACATCGAATGTGCATTGATTATCGGGAGTTAAACAAGTTAACGGTCAAGAACTGTTATCCTTTTCCGAGGATTGATGATTTGTTCGATCAGCTTCAGGGGCATCTTGGTTTACTAAGATAGACTTGAGGTCTGGATATCACTAGATGAGGATGCATGATGAGGATATCCCGAAGACAACATTCAGGACTCGATATAGGTACTATGAGTTTTTGGTGATGCCTTTTGGGATCACAAATGCACCAGCAGCATTCATGGATCTCATGAACAAAGTATGTCGTTCGATGTTGGATAGATCGGTGATCGTGTTTATTGATGATATTCTAGTGTATTCAAGATCCCGAGAATAGCATGAGGAGCATTTGAGGGAGATCCTTGGGATATTCAGGTCGGAGAGGCTTTATGCCAAATTCTCCAACTGTGGTTTTTGGTTACGAGAGGTCCAGTTCTTGGGGCATCTTTTTAATCAAAATGGGATATTGATTGACCCGGCCAAGATTGAGGCGGTGATGAGCTGGGAAGTGTCGAAGTCCACCACGGAGATCAGGAGTTTTCTAGGGTTGGCCGGTTATTATTGGAGAGTCATTCAGGATTTCGACAAGATTGCAGTGCCACTCACTAGGTTGACCCGGAAAGGTGTTGCTTTTTCATGGGGTCCGGAGCAGCAGACCTCGTTTGAGACTCTTCACCGGAAGTTGTGTGAAGCCCCTGTATTATCCCTCCCAAAGGGAGTTGAGGATTTTGTGGTATAACGCAATGCATCGATATCAGCGTTGGGTGCACTACTTATGCAGAGGGACATGTGATAGCATATGCATCGAGGCAGTTGAAGCCTCCTGAAGCTAGGTATCCCACTCACGATCTGGAACTGGGAGTGGTAGTGTTCTCCCTCAAGATCTGGCGCCATTATTTATACGGGGTTTGGTGTACCATTTACACAGACCACAAGAGTTTGAAGTATTTGATGGATCAACCCAACCGGAATATGAGACAGAGGAGATGGCTGGATGTGGTGAAGGATTATGATTGTGAGATCCTATACCACCCGGGCAAGGCGAATGTGGTACCGGATGCCCTGAGTCGCAGGGTAAAGAGTGTTCCGATACGAGGTATGTGTAAGAGAATGACTGTGAATACTCCGGTATTAGATACCATTCATGAGGCTTAGGCAGAGGCTGTGAGACTGGAGAACCGAAAGAAGGAGCGCATGATTGGGCAGGTATCTGAGTTTGTGACTGATAGCCGAGGGCTTATAACTGTTCATGGTCAGGCCTGGGTGCCGTTTATTGGTGGGGCACGCAGTGTTTTGATGGAGGAGGCGCATAGATCGAGATTCTCGATCCATCCTGGGGCCACTAAAATGTATTTGGATTTGAAGAGAGACTATTGGTGGCCTTGTATGAAGAGAGATGTTGTGTGGGTTGTAGAGAGGTGCTTGACCTATCGTCAGGTTAAGGCCGAGCACCAGCGTCCGCATGGGAAGTTGTAGCCACTTGAGATTCCCCAGTGGAAGTGGGAATAGATTTATATAGATTTCATCACCAAACCGCCAAGAACCCCAAGGAGTGTCGATGCAATTTGGGTGATTGTGGATCGACTGACGAAAAGTGCTCACTTCCTTACTATCAGTGAGAGTTCTCCCGCAGAGAAGTTGGTAGAAATATATGTGAAGGAGGTGGTGTCTCGGCATGGGGTGCCAATTCCGATTGTGTCAGATCAAGATGTACGTTTTACTTCCGGGTTCTTGAAGAAGTTTCATGAGGAGTTAGGTACGAGGTTGCATTTAAGTACTGCTTATCACCCTCAAACCGACGGTCAGAGTGAGCGGACTATCCAGACACTCGAGGACATGCTTCGGGCATGTGTATTAGACTTCAGAGGAAGTTGGGACACGTATCTGCCTTTGGTTGATTTTTCCCATAACAACAGCCACCATTCGAGCATCGGTATGCCTCCCTTCGAGCTGTTGTATGGAAGGAGGTGTCGGACTCCCCTTTTTTATGGATAGGTAGGACAACGGGTGATTGGTAGTACGGAGATAGTACTCCAGACGACTGAGCAAATTTAGCAGGTCAGGAAAAGGTTGTTGACGGCCCAGAATCGCTAGAAGAGATACGCTGACAGGCGTTGCTCAGAGCTCGAGTTTCAGGTTGGTGATTTCGTTCTCTTGAAGGTATCACCCTGGAAAGATGTGATTCGATTCAGGAAGAGAGGCAAGTTGGGACCTCGATATATCGGTCCATTCAGGGTGAAAGCTAGGGTGGGCAGAGTAGCGTATCGTTTGGAGCTACCTGCCGAGCTGAGTCAGATTCATGATACCTTCCAAGTGTCTCAGTTGAGGAAGTGTATTGCCGATGAGTCAGTTGTGGTTCCATTGGAGGACACTCAGGTGGATGCGAGCTTGAACTATGTTGAGAGGCCGATCGCGATACGAGATAAGAGAATCAAGGTTCTGAGGAACAAGGAGGTGTCCCTGGTTCAGGTCCAGTGGAAACATCGAAAGGGGTCCGAGCTGACTTGGGAGCTGGAGTTAGAGATGTGGGAGCAGTATGCAGAATTGTTTGCGGAGCGAGACTTCGAGGGAAAAGTCTGATTCTATTCGGGGAGAATTGTAACATCCGGATTCCCAAGTATCTCATTTATGTATTTTTATTGAATATTAGAGAGGGACTCGGCGAGTAGGCGCTCAGAATCGCCGAGTGGGGTCGCGCATGTGGTGGTCTGATTTAATGGAGGACTCGGCGAGTCCATATGTGGACTCGACGAGTCCACGCTGTTTAATGAAACCCTAATTTCTCGGGTTTGAGGCCTATTTAAGGACCCTAATAGCCACCATTTGCGACTACCAAACCATTAAGAGAAACCCTTATAGTGCTTGAGTGTTTGTGAGAGAGAAGAAGCCATTATTGGACCTTTGTGGGTTTGTTTTGCAAGAAGAAGTTGATTCCAACTTAGAGGAAACCAAGGAGGTTGCTTATTTGTGTATTGCAAGCAAAGGACATCATCCTTGAGGTAGCATGTCGATCCTTTTTCTGTTTTGTTAAAGAATCCATGGATCTAGGGTTTTCTATACCCTTTATTAGGTTGATTTGTTGGGAATATGGTCCCTTATCATGTTTAGACATCAGATCTTGATCCATAGTAGTCCAGAGAACCTATTCCATCTTTTTTATGAGGAGTTATGGAAGAAATGGACTTAGGATGTTGTATTTGGGGCTAAATCATCAAGTAGTGTCATTTGGACGTTGCATGAGCATCAAGTTCGAACCTTTATGTGATTATTGAGCTTGGTAAGATTAGATCTATGGATTAGAGGAAAAGATCTAACCTCAGAAGGTCATTTAAGTGTAAGCATGGAACGAACTCACCGAGTCCATGAGCAGACTCGACGAGTCGAGTCGGGGTTGCCCCTCGATTCGTGACAGGTGTAACTTGTCGTGTGATGATATATGGTCCATTAGCATGGCATAGACTGCTCCAGCGTGCCAGCTTGGCCTGGCACGCTCCTGCCAGCCCCGCCTGGCGTTCCCCTTGCCAGCCTCGCTGGGGACTCTCCTGTTGGTTTATACGACTTAGTCCAGTTCGATGTCATTGGCCGCGTACCAATAACACTAGACTGGGGGGGGGGGACTTGATGATATATGGTCCATTAGTATGGCCTAGACCACTCTAGAGCGCCAGCCTGGCCTGGCGCGCTCCTGCCAGCCTTGCCTGGTGCTCCCTTTCTAGCCATGCTGGGGACTCTCCTACAGGCCCAGCCTAGCTCTCCCTTGCCTGGCGATCCCTTGCTTAGCTCCCCTTGCCAGTCTTTCCTGGTGCACGCCTTCCAGCCTTACCTAGGGTGCGCCCGCTAGCCCCGCGTGGTGCCTCCGGGCGGCTTCGCCCTACTCCTTGCTAGTTGGGCCTGAATTAGGTTGGCCCAAGGCCTGACCTAATTCCCCTTGACCTAGTTGTCCCTTATATAATGAATAGTGCCTCTTCCAGGAAGGGGGAACTCTCCTGGACCTTTCCCTTGTACTCTTCCCCATGGCTCAGCAGCCATTATTCTTCGGCCGGGTGGCTCAGCCGCCACCCACCGCTGTCAGCCACCATACACCACCACCAACACCAAGATGGTTCTCTCCAGCTATGGAGGACCATCTCAGATTTTTCAGCTGATCTAACTTGATCGTCGGAGTCCGATCCTAGGGCGCAGTCCCTGGGATGGCTCTAACGCATCTCTCTGATTGTGACTAGAAGATCTTCACCGTAGCAGAATACCAAAAGACTCGCCGGAGTTCCATGTCACATCATCAAGTGGAAGAAAGACTCGACGAGCCAAGAGAGTCTAAAAGGATTCAGAGGACCTGCGTGGACTCGCCAAGTCACCTTTGTGCACTCGACAAGTCGGGTCAAAGTTGGTCGTTGACTTTCATTGACTTTAGGGTTCTGGTCAAGACTGATTCAAGAGAGTTCAGGGAAGGGTAGAATGGCCTTCTACCCAGTCTGTAGACATGAGATCATGGGAGAGTATTGATCAAGAATGTTATTTAAATAATAGGAGGAGGCTAGGTCAGGACGTTGAGCACGAGAGTTTTTCCGACTTCATTGAAGTGAGTCTTTTCACTATGCCTTACCTGATGCGGTGATTATGTGTGACCGGCAGGTCCTATGTGTATGATGTAAATGTGATGTATGTTGTATATGTTATATATTATGATATGAGTATGATGATATGGACCGGAAGGTCAACATAGTCATGGGATGGAAATCCCTTGAGACACCTGGATCCGAAGATCCCATAGAGCTATGGCCTGGAAAGACGTATGTGATGTACGTGGTATTTTGGGAAACTCACTAAGCGTTATTGCTTACCGTTTGCGTGTTATGTGTTTCAGGTACCAGTGATGATCGCGGGAAGACGCCGACATGATCGGTACACACTTATGATGGAGATGTTTGGAGATTATGGGGTTTTTGATTCGTATTCGTGTTATGTAAAAACAATTGATACACGTTTTTGAAAATTATGATTGGAGTATTCTTATTAAATTAAAATGAAAAAAAATTGTTTTAAAATTTCATGATGTTACAGAACATATAGAACATGTTTGAGGATTGATGGTGTTTTAGGTGTGTGAAAGATAATAGACCCAATATGAGAGATTTTTAAGCATGTACCATCACCAATGACTAACTCTTCAGTTCCATCATATGGAGCATGGATGGATAAATTATTGAGATCATTGGTCCCATGAAAGCTGGCTCCGCTATCGAACAACCATTTGGTTGTGTTTGAGGTGTTGACGGGATTCATGACATGAGCTTGCGCATTTTGAACCTGCAGGTTACGATAAGGAGGGACAGTTGCAGTTGGAAAGATCCTTTTGAAGGTTGAGCAGTTGGTGAGGGAATGTCCTTTTTGGTGACACTATTGGCACTTCCCGAGAAAGGGACGTTGGCCAGTGGTTGAGGAGACCTGATTAGGCTGTCTTGAGGGTGTAGGTAGTAAGCCAAAAGTGGTGTTTTGTGATTTAGGGGGCCATGTTTTCTTAGTAGTCTGATGGTTTGAGTAGAAAACAACAGTAGGTTGATGAGTATCAACATTTGAGACCTGTTGAGCAATAGATAGTTCATGATTGATTAGTTTTTCATGTAGTTCAGTGAAGGATATAGGTGAGTCTCTTGCATGAAGAGCATCGAGAATTGGCTTGTAAGCTGCTTGATCAAGCCCGTTGACAACATCATCAGTGATGTCCTCTTGTCCTAAGGATAACGAGCTCGTCCACTACTGTTTTGATACTTTGCATATATTAAGTGATGGTTTGGTTGGAGGTTTTGGTGATTTGCTTTAGCCGGTGTTGGAGTTGGTTAATGTATCCTCTTGATGGAGATGCATATGTACTGGCTAGGGTTTTCCAGGCTTCGCGGGAAGAAGATGCATTTGTTACTAGTGGTACAATTTCAGGAGAAAGAGTTCCAACTAGGGCACCAAAGAGAAGTCAATCTTGCCTGAACCACTTTGTATAGTCTGCGTGGGGTGTGCTTGTTCCATCAGTCGCAATTGTTGGTGTGGGTGCAAGGTATGAGCCATCAATAAAGCGATATAGATCTAAGCCATGTAGTCGAGCTTCGATCTGAGTTTTCCACCCAAGATAGTTGGTAGATATGAGCTTTAGGGTTGCTGGAAAATTGACAATGGTAATGTCTTTGAGAGTGATATTAACAACGAGAGAAGAAGAAGATGCGTTGTCATTAGTTCCCATTTGTGTTTAGGGGGGGGGGGGGGGGGGGGGAGAATACTAGTTTTTCTGGTGTGGTGTGTACCGAGCAGAGCTCTGATACCATATAAAGAAATAGAATTTGGGAAGATACTGTGAAGCTTTGTTTCTATATCTTTCGTATGTTTTACAAGTGAATGCATCTGGGTTTATATAATGAAAATACAACTAACTGTGAGAGAGATATGCACGGGAACAATATTGACAAAGTAATATACATGTGTGTTAAATATTAGGGAATGAATATGACCGGGTTATATCTTAATAGTAATCACGTACCAATAACTCGTGTGCGGCTTGGCAATCAAGATTGACGACCGCCCTTGTACGAGCAACATTCGAACTCTATTCATCGTGTAGATGTTACACAACGTTGAAGAAGGTCGAGATGAATTCTCCGTCATCATCCGAGTCAAATTTTTTAAAGAAATCCATGTGTTTTTTGGTTTTGAGAATAAGTGTGTAAAATTTGATGAAAAATAAGTGTTTTATTTATAGGTATTGAGTTTGCAAAAAAATGAAAAACTTGAAAATTTCACTATTGAACGATCAAGAAAGAAACATTTAATTGGCCGTTTACATTCCTTGTTGGGAACACGAGGGTCGAGGGAGCACGAAACGTGACAAACCACGACCTGTCGCAGGGCCAACTTTACCCTTTGCAAAACTAAGCAAGGACTTAGGGCCTTCAATTCGAAAGGCCCCCGAATTTTAAAGCTTATTCCATTATATATGTATATATACATATTTTTTTGGGTTATGAAGACAAGTTGAAGCTTGACTTGGTGGTAAAAGCATTGATTTATAAAACTAACAGTCTCAAGTTCGAAACTTTTGCTTACTTGAAAGGTCCTATTTTTTTTGCTTGCTTAGAGCTCCCAAATTGGTTGAGCCACCCCTGCTTGTCGGGATGGTGTGCACGGTTGTGCTCTGTTGCCACACATAACAGAGACCCTCTCATCATTGAGATGTGGTGTTATTGTCATTTTTGGTGGTAAAATGAAAGATCGTGAAGAAGTGATTTTTGAATCCGTTGTTGTTACATCATTCTGTTGTACGTCTAGTTTATTTGGATTTCGGCTTGAGGTAGAAGTTTAGTGTGCGTGTGGTCGTTGGATGAAAAATCCTTGTTTTACTTGTATGTTAATATTTTTGGAATAATTTTTTGCTAGTTTTTTTATTAATAAAATCTTAGGTTAACATTTAACAACATTATGACATTTAAGAATCAAACCTAAATAATCATAATCATATATGCTTTCTTAGAAAGGTTTAGGGGAGTAGTCAGCTGTACATGATCTAATTATTTTTATTATATATTTTTACTTTTATAAATAAAAACTTATAATAACGATAAATATTTGTTCTTTCTGATTCGTGCCTTTGAATCAAAGTTATTTAATTATTCAGAGAAGCTAACTTACAGTCATGTTACAAGAATTTTAAACAACCATATTTATACAGATACCTTCCCAACTTTTTAACTGTTTATACAAATATGATTACTTTTCTCTAAAAAGATGAAAATGGAATTTATAATAGATCCAAATATCCATTAATGATTGTGCACACCCATCTATGAGTGAGAGCAGGGTATGACAAAAAGTGAAGGCTTCCTATCATGTGATGCTTAACAAAACTTTGTTTATGGCAACTTATTCCTATTTCAAAGCTCTTTCATTTATAGAATCTTCATTTATATTTTGCAAAGTGGTGTCTGACATTCATGTGAATCCATTATATAACTGTCATAGGTTATTCACTACCAATTTTAATAAACATTTTGTTTTATAGAATACGAATCCATGATGTCATCATAATTTTAAAATACGTAAGAGAATAAATTACTTCATCTTACTATCTTAATATCACATTATCACTGCTTGTTAAAGATAATCAAATGAAGCAACCGAAATCATGTTTGATTAGAGTAATTGATAGTCAAGTAACTAATAATTCATATTTAAAGTCGACTTACCTCCATTGAAGACACATTTACCAATTCAAATTTTTGTTACTTGTCTGAATATAATCATGAATATTACAAAATATTAAAAAGTTTTCTCTTAGTTCTATTATTGTCGTTGGAAATGTAAACACTTGAGCATCATCAATTTCATCTCGTAGGTGTCAGACCCATAATTTCTAATTCATTCCGTTAAGGAATAACAACTCAGCATTCTTTCATTCGTTTAGTATTTTGGTTCGGGTGAATATGATCATTTTGCTTCTTCTTTTTTTCTTGGTTAATTATGTAAAAATCATGCTCCTTCTGTTGTTATCATGTTGACGATATAGCAGCATGTGTGCGTTTTAATATTATAAAATCAATTACGGTTCGTTTATCTTGTGATAACTGCGAACTTGAGATTTGGGATAAATATTTTTAAGTTACCATGATACCTTTAGACGTATACAAGTAGAATTTTTGTTTGTCAAAATGTAGATAGAAATACTAGATTATCAATATTATTTTAGACAAAATTTCACTATATTGTCCTTGTGGATTCCAAAAGGTGTGACCTTCAAGATAATTTTGAAAAGTATTACATAGATAGTCATTGTGGTTTCAAAATCAACCAAGACTAATCTTTTTATGGTTAATTCTAACTAGAAAATTAAATAAAGTAATTTTATGGTTGACAAAAGATATCTAAACAAATCCTTTTTGTGAAATTATGGTTGGTCCTTCAGAGTTTGAGACATTGCATATGAGGTATTTATGAAGATAATTAGATTAGTGTTTTGTTCATCTTAGAATTTTCCGTAAAAGTGCCTCAAGTATATAGGTTTTATATATCAACTTTGGTCTGAAAACAAAAATGTCATGTTACAATAGATTTGACAAAAATTTCTAACAAACAAAAAGGCCAAATGGGTTTGATTTTAAAACCACAGCAACCATCAATGTAATACTTTCCAAAGTTATTTTGAATGTTTCATTTTGTGGAAACCATAAGGTCAAATGGTGATTTTTTTTTCTTATTTTTATATTGTAAGATATAAATATATAACAAAATAAACATTAAGATATCGATGTGCTCTTCGATAACGTTTGATTTTTCATGTTCCCGGAAAACCTCCGGTCATAAACTGGCTTCAGTTGTTTGATTTTTGTTCAAAAAATTAAGGCACGCATCACATAAGGATGGATTGATAAAGAATAAAAAGACCCATAGTTAGGGATAGTTAGGGTATCATCGGCGCGGGGTGTTTTAGAGTGTTTGGGAGCTTCTAGCTTCTAGTGTTTGCCAAAACGCTCCGTTTAAAACAAAAAATTTCATTTGGCACTACAAGTTTATAGTGTTTAGTTTAATCAAAACGCTCCAAATCCAAAAGCTACTTCATGTAACGTTTAACAAAACGCTACAAGCTACAAGCTACTCGCTACCAGTTAGTTTTGCCGAACACGCCCTTAATCTATGGATGTCAACGGAATCAAAAGGAAACAGAAATAGCTGTCCGGCTGCACCCCGAAATTAGTTGTTGTCCCGCCCCCTGAATCCCTGCTTAAATAGCCCATAGCCCCTCAACCCGCACCCAAATACATTTTCCCACACGATCCCACCCTCGTTCCCTCGTTTTATATGCTTAAAGTTGACGTTTGTGCTAAAAAAATGTTATATTATGGTCTAAAAAAATTATTTTACATAACTTTAAAAGTTTAAAATCTATTTTTTTAGTAATTAAAAAAATAAAAATCCAATAACAATCCCAACAAACTTAAAAATATAAAATACAACAAATCCAACATTATAAAAAAAAAACAAAAAATACAACATGTCCAAAAATATATGATTAATTCACTATCTCATCAATATCCATCAATTGCCTTCAACTTCACATTTGAATGTTCTCCTTAAATAAATAAATAAACAACAACAACAACAACATTAGTAATAATAATAATAATAATAATAATAATAATAATAATAATAATAATAATAATAATAATAAATTGTTATATTAGTTTAGTTAATACAAAATTATAAAGGGATATAATATTTTATTACCTAAATCGATCATTCATTGCCTTCATCGGAATGTAAATCATCAATATCAATAATACAACATAACAAAGAAAAAAAAATAATGTTAATAAGCAAAATATGTTAAAATTGAATAAAACAAATAATGGTTCAAGCAAAGTCACACATATATTTTTTACCGGCCCATAGCCAATGTTTGAGTTGTTGACGGAAGAAGTCTACTCCTACATGGACTCACGATTCTACCATTTGTAGAAGGAGGAGACTCAAAAGTAACAATGGAGACACCAAATGGTTAATATGTCTCTTGCAATCAAACACAATGTAGAATACATATTCTCATTTAGCTTTCATCAACCTAACACATCAAACTCATGATTTTCCGGTAAAATATCATCCACTAAATACCTTTTTAATTTATTTTTTACAAAAATGTTACTGGTAGAAAAAGCCTACTCCTATGGATCCCAAAAAAGTTTTTGATATCTCTAAGTTAATCTATTAAATAAAAAAGTTTTTGATATCTCTAAGTTAATCTCTTAAATTGTGCTTTGCATGTCAACATCTTGAAAAAAAACTATTTCTCTATCGATGTATATAACCTGTTTGATCTTCGACTTTGTTGCACACTAACTTTTTTATTACAGAAGAATACTTTTATGCTAAAGAGGTTGACAAAAGTAAAACCAAAACAAACTAATAAGTTGATAAAAAAAATTGGATTGTAAAGTTCCTTCTTCTTCATTAGCTAGCGAGCTTTGCAGCACAACATTTAACTTTAATTAATCTAGTAAAATGAATATTTAGGTCAAAAAAATGTCTAAAGCTTTGTCAAGAACCACATAATATGTTTAGAATAATCAGCAACAAAACACAGTTTAATGAAACAACTTTTCATTCTTGAAATATGAGAAAGGATTGGTTACAACAAATCATGCAAAGAAGCGATTTAGTCGTCATCTCATGAAATATTATATTCATAGTTTAGAATAATTATTCAATCTCATGGTGATGAATGCTCCTAACTTTTTTTGCTATCAAATAATGTGTAGAGGTAAAAATACACCATCGTTATTTGTAATATCATTTTTAAAAATACAAAATCCCAATGACCAAATATTCCCAACCGTTGTTCTAATAATTTATACCATTTGTTTTGCAGTATCAATTAATTCGATTATATTTACTATAACTTGATGTGTAAGCTTATTCAAATCATAGTTTCTACTACTTTCATAGCACTTGATACGTCTCAATATATATATGGAATAAGATTTTAGAAAGGGGGAGGTTGAATACAATCTTCGTAGTTTTTTCAAAATATAAAAATTAAGATGATAATAATAATAAACAAAATATTCAAGTGAGTTTACATATGGGGAATTGATAAACTCTCACACTTGTTTATCAAATCGTCCTAAATAAACACTACCCTAATCTAGAAAAACACTTAGAATATATATATATATATATATATATATATATATATATATATATATATATATATATATATATATATATATATATATATATTACACAACACCCTATTTTTACCCACACACCACCCTTGAATGTCACAAAGAAGAGACAACATAAGACAACTAGCTTCATGGTCTTCGACGAAGTAGACGAAGGTAATGAAGAGTGAGAACATGTCTAATCATTTCCTTGAAGATATGAAACCCTTTAACCCATCCAACCTCAACGAAGAAGGTTGGTCGATTTTCTCCCTAGTTTTCTGATTTCCTGGTCTCAACAACCCTATATGAGGCACTTCTTGCCCCCCTTTCTCTCATCGGAAAGCATCATCTCTATTACCGATCTTGGTCTTCCCCTTTTATTTGCAGGACTACGTAGGAAAGAAAACGAGACTAGGGGTTGGTTTCTTACAATTGTGAAGATGAGGACGATGGATTTATGGAGAAGATGATGGTTGATAGTGAGTGTATCAGAGTTACTAGTTGTGTTCAAGATAAAGATGGTTGATCTTGAGTGTTTTGGGGTTGCTGCTAAAAATTTATCAGTTCAACGTCAAAGTTGGTGTTACATATGTAAAAGACGGATCTTGATTCGAGATTTGTGTGTAAGATATGGTCACCGGTGATGGTAGGTATGAAGGTGGTCATTGCTGGTGGTGGGTATGGAGGTTCAATTTGTGTTGGGTTGGAAACGATGTATCCAAGTAATTGATTTCTTCCAAAATATGAGGGTTATTAATGGGTTTGAGTTGCAGGGAGGAAGAAGGTGTTCTTAATCATATCTCGTTTGCTTCGAATGGCCGAAGTTGTGATGTGATTATAACTAAAATAGTTCCTCTTTCTATTAAATCCCAAATCACATGTCCTTTTTAAGAAAAGAAACACACCATCGGCAATGTGTGTCACACACACACACACACTGAGAGATAGACAGAGAGAGAAACAGAGAGAGAGAGAGAATGAGAGAGGTGAGGCCCATGTTTATTATTAATAAAACATTAAATTATATAAAAAATACATCCAAAGGGTATTTTAGTCTTTTTAGATATTTTAGCTTTTCCAGGACCCAAAACCACAAGCAAACTAGCTCAAAAGACTAGAAAGCCAAAAAAAGTTGAGGTTTGGACTAAAACCCGGAAAAAATGCATACGACACGGACCAATTTTGCAATTTTTTCTATGGTTAATTATAAATGATTATACATATATAGGTGTTCAGAAAGTGCTTAATCATATATGATTAGGGTGGTTGGTGGGGGGATCTGGTGGTGGCAAAGGTTGTGGTGTTATAGTTGATGTCGGTGGTAGTAGTGTGGTCGGTTGGTGGTGGTGGCAGCTGTATTTGTGGTGGTGAAGCAGAATACAGGAAAAAGGACCCGGCGGCGATGCATAATAATTTATGATTATGAACTCTCCGGTCGTGCCAGTACGCTAAAAGGTTAGAGGGGCAATGAGATATTTGTGGTTGAGGTTGAATCTCTAGATCTGTATTTTTTAGAGTAAATTAATGAAATTGTCTCTGTGGTTTGGTCAAAATTACACGTTTGGTCCCTAATTTTTTTTTTTGCAGTCGGATCGTCCCTGTGGTTCGATTTTGTTGCCTTTTTCGTCCCTGTGGTTTGATTTTGTTGCATTTTTCGTCCCTTAGATACATAAAGTTTGGGACCAAACATGCAACTTTTACCAAACTATAGCGACGAAAACGCAACAAAAGTAAACCATAGGGACGATCCGAGTGGAAAAAAAAGTTAGGGACCAAACGTGCAATTTTGATCAAACCATAGGGACGATTTCAGTAATTTACTCATTTTTTATAATCTAAATGGAACCTACACATCTCTCTCTCTCTCTCTCTCTCTATATATATATATATATATATATATATATATATATATATATATATATATGTATATATATATATATATATATGTGTGTGTGTGTGTGTGCGTGTGTGTGTGTATTTGTGTGTGTGTGTATACATATATAAACAGAGAGAGAGAGAGAGAAATAGTGTGAAAACTTACAAACATTATTTTTATGTTATTATTCTGCAATTAATTTTGTATTTATAGTTTTATATCATCATTCAACAATGAATAAATGAATATATATATATATATATATATATATATATATATATATATATATATATATATATATATATATATATATGTATAGAAGTAGGTCCATACGAAAACATAAATATCTTGCGAAAATGCGAAAACATATTTTATCTTATAAAATTAAACACATGTATTATAAAAAATAAATTTATTAACAATAAATTAAAGATAATTAGTTTACATTAAATTTGTATTATGATAATATAGATTTGAAAACGTTTTTAATAATTACTTTTTTTCACATCCTTAACCATTTTTAAATTCAAGTTTTCATAATAAAAATATCAAAAATCATACTTTGCTAATATGATACAATTTCTCAACTATTATCGATTATCATCATGTATTTCAAAGTTTGGATGAATTATTGTCCAAAAAGATAATGTTGAGGTGACACAATCTCATAAGTTTTTTTTTTTTTTCGCGTTTTCGCAAATTATTTGCATTTTCGCATGAACCCTCCCATATATATATATATATATATATATATATATATATATATATATATATATATATATATATATATATAGAGAGAGAGAGAGAGAGAGAGAGAGAGAGAGAGAGAGAGAGAGACAAAATTAAAATTCAATTGCATAAAACTCTATAAAGCTTGATAGTTGAACATATGGTACCCAATAGGTTTTTTGAAATGGTTTCTTGTCAGCTAAAGAACATAATGTTAACATGCATATATTTCGTATATCCATCATATAACCATTTTCTTTTGTTCGTACGACCATTTTCAGCCATTTAATAAAAATTCACAGACTAGATACAAACATAAATCGATCACAAGATTTGTTACCATGACATTCTGGACACTAATTGATACGACTAAGCGGTTAAACTCCTTCTGTATGACTAGTTTCAATCTTGAAACTCCAAGTATCATCTGTGATTAGCTTTTGACTTAGAAGTAATGATACATCTTTTAGAAGCTATGAAGTACTAACCATATATTAAGTCTTAAAGTAAAAAAAAAAAAATTTAACTATGTCAAAAAACTAGATGCTATAAAATTTAATATTAGTGCATATTAGTTAGACTTATAGATTACCATGCTTTATAATAGGAATAATTATTAAAAAGACTCATCCTCAAATCTATAAAAGATCTAGGACTTGTATCCGAAATAATGTTATTGAGCTTTTTGTTAGATGGTCATATGCGAAATTAAATTTGACCTCATAAGTTTTCAGAACAAGCACCCATGTACTATTATTTTTAAGAGCATTATGCTCATAAAGCATTGCTTTTATCCAAGAGAACTATCAACGTCTTGGCAATAGAACTTGGGTGTTAGGGGGTTGTTTTTGTGTGAAGAGTTAGATTGATTATCGGTTCATGAATGTTATGTTTTGACCAAGTAACATGGGAAAATATAAGTGTTCGTTGAGAAGGGGTTTGTAGATGTGACAACCCGAACCTTTTTCCGTCAACGTTAGTCCAGTTCCATTAAAAAAAATTTGAATTTTATATGTTCCGTTAAATTCTTATGGTTTATAAACTCGTGTTAAATAAATTTTATAGAAGGGTTTGAACCAAAATTCACGAAAAACCTGAGTTACTTCGAAAATCAGCAAAAACCGGTCTGACTGGCGTTCAAAGCCGTGAACCCGATCACGGCCGTAAACTCGTTCACGGCCAGTGGACCCCACCACTAACCTTGAAGCTAGTATATATATATATATATATATATATATATATATATATATATATATATATATATATATATATATATATATATATATATATATATATATATATATGCACGCGCACGCGCTCCTACCTCTCATTTACATTTTTTTTGGTCGAAAACTCATTCATTCTCTCTCTAACCTCCCAACCGCAAACTCAAGAACACCCCTTTTTCTTCCAAAAATCATCAAAAATCACCTTTTAATGTTGTTGTGGAACCTCTAAAACGTGTTTTTCGTCTATTCGAACATAGTGGTTCTTGAGTTTACGGTCGTACACTCTTCAAAAACCGTAAACCTTCAAATGCAGTAAACTGTTCATGGCCGAGAACAGTTCACTGTCGTAATCCCTTTCGCGGCCGTAATCAGCCCTACATCGTGATTCTTGGCTGCAAACCTACTTTTCCACTACGATCGAGTCTCGGTAACATTCCTTAACCAAAAGAAATTGTTTCCCAACACTTTAACTAATGGATTCGCTAAGTTTAGATACAAATATGTGTTTTATTATTGTCAGGATTTCCGTTAACTTCGCGTACAACTCGAGGGTCCTCAATTCCAGTCTCATTGTCCGGCACATTCGTGCAACTAACAGTGAGTTCATACCCTCATATTTTCCATGTTTTTCATTGTTTTAGGAGGGGAGGATACAAGTAAAACACAAGTGATCTTGTGTTTAAAAGTATAATATTGCTTATTATATGTTTCTACTAAACATGGATAGACACAAGTACTTTACAAACACAGATTTTAACACAGAAACAAACTTATAAACAATATTGAGTATGATTTATGTAATGAACGTATTACTTTTTCGAGGTTACGCATTATTTGTAAAAAGGGTTTTCATTGTATTATTAGTGAATTCGTTGAGAGAACCAAATTGTGAGACACGACTTCTGGGAAGTCTACACCTTAGCAAACCAGAGTCTCCTAGAGGGAGAGAGTGAGTTTGTGTATAGATCTATATGTTAGTGACAATCCCGCACCATGACTATTAGCTACAGTCATCATGGGGTGATAAACGGCATTTACAGTTTACGATGTCCGAAGCACTTTGTAGTTTCATCGTCCAACAACATGGTTATAAGAACTTACAGGGTTAAACAACGACTAGTTCACTTAAAAATATGCCTAATTAACACTCTCCAAGGTTAATAACTATATGCTTACTTGATATATATACGCATAAGGGTGATATGAAATCAACATCCAACATACATTGGGATGTGTGAGTCCCGCCTCATTTCCTGTTCCTTGTTTGGTTGTGGGCCTATGGCGGAATCACCCAATCGACTGTCTATTCGACCTAAATTACTATAACTCGTATATGCCAAGCAATAATAGGATGGTAATAACATCATTTATGGCTTATAGATCAAACATGTTTTCAACTAGTTTTATTCGGTAATAAAGTAACACTTTACAACTTAAGTATGGGATTATACTTGTACTTTCAGTTTTGGAACATTTAAGACAATAACTCACTTTTATGGAAAATATAATATTTTCCAGGGCAAACATCGGTGTTTTACAAACAAAAGGGTTTAACATTCAGCTAACGAGCATTCATTGTTAATTCTATAATCCTTCAGTTTATACAAAATGCTTATATATGAAGAATATCCGATAGGCAGTGGAATGTGTGGCTTCCGCCTCATTCTCTGTTCCTTGTTTGGTTGTGGGCTTGGGGTAGATCCATACAACCAATTGTCTGTTCGATTTTGGTTCATATATAACTTGTGTAAACTCAGTGGATCATAGATGTAACTGGTATCAACACAAATCATATTCAGAAAATATAGGATTTTCTTAAGGAACACTCTCAACAGTTTTTAAGGAACTAATTTAGTTAATTCTGTAAGTACCTAGTGAACACGTCAGGGGTCATATACATGAGGATCCAACAGCCAGTGGAATGTGTGGTCTCCACCTCATTTCCTATTCCTTGTTTGGTTGTGGGCTTGGGGCAGAACCATATAGTCGATTGTTTGTGTGATGTGGATTGTGTGTGACTTGTATACACTAAGCACTCGTACAAGGAACCACTAGGAATCAATTTACTTATCATTCATCACATCAGAAATATTGGATTTTCTGGAGAAACACAACACACTTTCCAAGGAATAAAGAACATGTTTTCTAAAACAAAATGCTTATGAACTCACCAGCTTTTATCTTGATACTCTTTCAAAACCTACTTGTATTCTTAGGACTCTAGTAGACAAGTACACACGTCGGATTCTAGAAGACGGAGCATATTAGCTTCGAGTCTTGTTTTGTTATTTACTTTTGAAGTTGGTTTTATATGTAGTAAATACAATGTAGATATAATGTTATTAATACAATGGTTGTTGTTGCTTTGATTACTATTATACATTTGTTGTGATACTTGAACATGACGCCCTCCGCCCCCGAACGTTTCCGCCGTTCTGGTTTGGGGGTGTGACAGTAGATTTAGAAGAAGAAATATGTTAAATGTGCAAAGAGAAAGAGAGAGTGAAGGTGTAGTTTGACCTATTACGGTCATAGGTAGAGAGCGAGAGAGAGGGTATTAAATTATATGGCAGGCTAATGGCAATTAAATATGGATGTTAATAGATTACATATGAGAATTTATATGATAAGAATATAAGATATGAGTTTATGGTGGCTACTGACAAAATGCTCAAATTAGAGAGACCAGATATGAAAAATATAGGAAATAAGATGTGAATACTCCTTTCATTCTTCCAAATCTTGTTTTGAGATTCAAAGTAAGAGTTAAAGGCGATTTCATCTTCTTCATCATCTAGGGTTTGACTCAGGAGGTGAATTGGGCATCCAAGCAAAGATGGGAAGAGCAATGTCTTGCAACGTAGAATCTTTTCTTCCCTAACCTAGAGAATCCAATTGATGAAGTGGGTTAACCTCGTTGTTGATTTTTATGTGATTCAATGATAAGGGTTTGATTTCTAACCTTCCTTGATTGGATTCAATGGTTCCAATCTCAAACTAATCATCCCATTGATAGTTTTGATGTATTTGGTGAAAAGTCAACCATAGTTGAAGTTTGGCAACAATAAACCCAATGGGAATGCTCAAATTCATCCATTATGGTAGAATCTTGTATAAGAATGGAATGAAATGGATATTAAGGAAATAGTAATAAAAGCAATGGAATCCTTAGTTATTAAACATTTAATGAGTAAAGGAACTTCATAAGCATGAACTGATACTCTTAGAATGATTGGAATTTAAATCATAAGGTGTTACTTGGTTCCTTGATGTATATAGTGAATTATTGGCCATAAGGATAATTTAGGAACATGTAATGGAATTTATAATTCCATAGATAAACTAGATAATTAAAACTACTTTAGCTATGCTTTCAAGTACTTAACAGTATTCAATTGAGTGTACATAACTTGGGTTCAATCTTTGTGAACTTTGGAATGAAAAATTTGATTGTAGCCTAGTTAACCATTCTCTTAGAAAAGATGAGGATCATTATGCTCTTAAAGGTTTCAATGAGGAGTTAATAAATTAATTTGAATGTGTTAACATGATAAAACGCCAAATTTGTGTGTAAAAAAGTGAGTTTTTGGGTGAGTTTGGGCTACTTCAGGACACGGCCAACTTGGTCTGGCACACAACCCATGTATAGGGATCAGAACCCCCAACTCAACCAAAATCTGAACTTTAGTATTTTTGTAACACCATGATTTTTCACCCAAAATTTTCTTTATATTTAAAACACTTTTTAGAAAAATAATGCAATGGAAGTGTTATTAAAAGTTTGTTTGAAAACATCGCCAATGTTAGTTACATATCAAAAATGACCACTTTCAAATTTTAAGTTCACAAAATCACACACCAACCAAGTTTTCAAAACTAAAAGTAAATGAAAACTCAACGACATTTCGAAGATGGTATCATCACTAAAGATATACTAAACGTAACTACCCCTAAAGCCCCCATGATCTCCAAGGCTCATGTTACCTGTACCGATGTAAGGTAGAAGCAACAAACAAAGAATCAAGTGTCAACATATGATAATTAAGTTAATCATACGTACAGTTTTATAGAACACACATATCCCACGTGGATGAAACAAAACATCATACAAACATGCACTTATACACTCATATACCAACACAATAATCCTCAAATAATATTATTTTTCTTTATATCCTTTACAATTAGTTACACTTCATTATTCATCTTTGTAACTAATTATTACTTCATTCATCACTATAATATTATAAGATACACTAGCACAATACAGGCCTATGACATTGGTTTTTGAAAAGTGGGTTGTCAAATGTCATATTTTATAACGGGTTTTTTTTATGTTATATGTACCTTTAGGTGATAAATACATATAAGGTGTCGAAGTGTCATTTTAAGTGATTCACTCTCATTATTTAGTATAGATGAACATAAATATTAAGTAAATATGTAATATGTATCATTGAGATTTCATTTTGAACCCCAAATAAATGACTTTTAGGCAAAAAAAAAAAAAAAAAAAAAAAAAAAAAAAAAAAAAAAAAAAAAAAAACTTATTGACTTATGATGGCGAGCAAAGAATTTTTAAAAAATTGTTTAGCTTAGTTTTTCTGGTGGGAAAGTCAATAAGTCAATAAGTTGTTATTGATTAAGTGTTTATCTTTTTAAGGGGGATTTGTCTTTTATAACCCAAAAACTTATAAGGAGTTTTGAAAAG
Source organism: Lactuca saligna (assembly GCF_052625555.1). Taxonomy (NCBI): domain Eukaryota; kingdom Viridiplantae; phylum Streptophyta; class Magnoliopsida; order Asterales; family Asteraceae; genus Lactuca; species Lactuca saligna. The sequence goes on along the minus strand of NC_136420.1, from coordinate 59,258,985 downwards.
TTAGAAATCCTAATTTATTGTAGTCTCATTTTTGAAGGTTTTCTGAAATGTTATTTTAAAACTCCTTTTCATATTGGCAAACACGTTTTTTTGACTTACTGACTTTTAAAAAAGTCATAAGTCAATAAGTTGTTTTTAAATGAAATACCAAAAACCTTAGCTTTAAGTCAAATAATAAAGTAATCATTACAATTGTGAGAATAAGTATATAAACAACATCGAAAATTAAAACAAATGCATTTTTACAACAATAAGATATTTAGCTGCATTAATTTACACATCAATTACTAGCTATTTACATTCTTAAAAAAAACCCAAAAAAGTATTGTTTTTACATTTTACAGTTACCAAAAAATGTTATGTACCTACCGAATAAGGATGTTTTATAAATTTTCAAAAAAATCAATGTACTTCTAATAGCACTTACAAACACGACAAAATTCCAATACCAGAGTATGCTCAGAAAATTGACCAGTGACCTCTACGATAATATGATCTTCATGTATTAAAGTCATGACTTGATCTTTTGAAGGTTTATGTTGAACAATTATATTTTGCAACAATTGCCTAACTTTTCTTGAGTAATCAATAAAATCGGGATAGTATATTGCTAACTTATCAAAACAAGTATCAAGTACGTTAAAACCAATAATTACACATTAGAAATAAATAAAAATTTTGGTCCAATATATAACAGGTTCCTTTTGTCCACCATAACAAACACATAATACTAAATAGCCAAAAAACAAAGTTTAAATATGCGCTCTAAACTTAACTAAGTGTGTTTCCTAATGAAGACCTTGTAAAATTTAAGATAAAGTATTATATATCCACAAATATTTGTTCTTGTGATGAGAGTTATGTCTAAAGGCATCCACAATCCATTGAAATCTATAGAGTTGAATGGATTGTCACATCATCCATCAAAAATCTATACAACAATACTCACAACCCATTATTCAATCCTAATAAGCATCAATTATTCCTTTTATTGTACCATTTAATGATCAATAAACTCCTTTCAACTCTACTCTATGTCATCACTCACTCCATTCAACTCATATTCGATCCTAGTCATCACCCTATTCAACTCTTATACTACTTGCATTATTGATTATATTGCAATAAAAAATGAAAATTTATATTATGAAACATGTATTTAGTATATATAAGACATTCTTTGCGTGCTAGATGTCCTTTGGAAATGTAAATCATCCCCAGAACTTAATTTCCTTCAAAATGATCTTCTATTGTAGCAGTGTCTAACAAATTAATTCCACGTTTCAAATTACCATTGTAGAATCACTCAGTCTATAATTAACATTAACGTTAGTACCAATAACAAATCAACAAAAAATTTAAGTTTCTAAAAATTTACGATCACAATTCATACATACCAACCCTTTTTGGTATGCAGCTTCAATGGTTTTTTTTTTCTGCACACTTATCGATAAAGTATGTTTTTTTATTCATTCAAAAGCCATACCTAAAGGAAACTAATCAAGAAAGGCACATTTATAGATATCGCCTCTCTTTCCTGCTTCATTAATACTTTTACAACTCGTGAAGTTAAAATTAAAAGTTCATAAGAAAAAATCAAGTTGATTTCAGTAACGTTAATGTGACATATACAATTATATGTAAGGGGTGTGTAAGAATTACCAACTTCATGCAATTCATAAGTTTTTCGCAGATGATGATACAACTTTTTTCATAATCTCAACAAACAAGGAGTTAGGAAGATCGTCAACTGTTGGGTATCGGCATATACAAGACTTCCTATTACGATTATTAAGTTGCAAAATCATAGGTTATTTATCACATTGTTTAAGAGGAAAATGGGGGAACAGTAACAGGGTAAATACACAATAATTTCAAGAAACATGGCAAGAAACCATACCTGATGTTTATGGGGAAGATGAAAGATCTTATACCACAAAATTTTAAAGAAGCATGGCTATTTTTCAGATTAGAAGAAGATATTTTAGAGGGTTTTTGAAAAATGATCATTTCTTATGGGGAAGATGAAAGAACAGTTTGATTTGATTAAGGATAATGATGATGGCGGTTAATTGTTTGTTGAATGATATTTAAACAATCCGATAACCCTCATTACGAAAGAATGACGATTTATTATGGGAAGTGATATGTACACACTAATTTTTCTTCATATACAACAATTTATGCTTTATAAAATTGTATACTATAATATCTTAAAACATAAATTTTTTTCTATTGAGAAAAAATATTGTGTACGAATCACAATGGATATATAAATGGGTCTAAATAAGTATATATCTTTTCACAAAAATGTTTGTAAGTAACTTCATTTTTACTTTGAGATTAAGTGGAACAACATATGACTGAATTTTTTGATAAGTTGGTTAAGACAAATGGCTATAGGAAATTACATTTCTATTTTGCTATTAAACCAAATGACAATGTTTTAATTCTCTTTTGCACTAAATGTGTACAAATACAAAACCATATTACACATTTAATTGCCAACTTAACTATTTAAAAAATCTTTTTTATTCACTTTGTAATGTTGTCTTAATTTTTTTACCTTTTTAAATTCAAATCATAATTTTAAGATACATGAAAATCTATTACTATAATATTTTAAAAAAATATATATAATTGCATCATTTTTAGACTTATACAAATTACCATTTCTAATTAAAACCCAATCCTACCTATCTCTCTCATTAATCATTTCATACCAAAACATGCATCCCAAAATGCACTCTAACTACCATAAATTAATTCCTTACAAAAATCAGAAAAAAAACCAAAACAAACCCCATTTATTCCTTCTTCTACCTCTCTACTCACTCCTTCCTCTCTTCATTCTTCTCGTTAATTATGCTGTTGACTTTGGCCAACTTTTCCATCACACGAACATCCTTGTTGCTATAAGTTATCAAGAAAAATGATGCTTGCATTTTTGAGGGATGAGTGGATGACAGTAACACATTGAACAATCCCATCATTCACTTCGTATTCCTTGTAACTCTCAATTATCATAAAGCGGATACGAATTTTTAGCTTGAGTTCATTGTTGATGTTGTTCTCAATGACATAGAACTTCTTTGTCTACATTGTTGGGTTTAGCACCCATAACGTTTCATTTCTTATTTACCTAGCCAAATATGTGATGATCACACTTCCAAAATAAAGTTATATAAAAAATATGCGAGTGCAAAATGAATATGATAGATTGATCTTTATATATATATATATATATATATATATATGTGTGTGTGTGTGTGTGTGTGTGTGTGTGTGTGTTCAGGTTCATTAGAGATCATGCTAATTATGTGAGACCATGAGACCAAATCTAAAATTAATTTTATAATGCAAAATCAATGGAAAAATCCATTTTTTTTATTATTATTATTTTTGTCACTTCAATTACCTAAAATAATATAAAAAATAATAAAAGTGAGTTTTTCTGCTAAAGTCGCCAACATGGCTTATTGTGGTGACATTAATTCCATGTGGCATTGACGTGGAACAATTGTGAGGTTTTACATGAAGTGGTTTTTATATTATACTAGGTGTAAGAGCCGTGTATTACACGGGTTTATTAAAATCAATAAATTTAATATCAAATTATGAACATTAAACAATTTTTAAAGTAGTACTTTTACATATATACAAAGGCTTTGAAAAATAAGTAATGACATATTCTAAATAATTGTTATGAATTACAGATTTCCAAAAACTTCTTTGAATACAACATTAGATTTCTTATTACTAAGGTTACTATCATTGTATAAAATTAATATTTCCAATCTATCACTGCTTTTAATTCTGAACAATGCAACATACATTTGACTATAAGTAAACACTGATTGTCTAAAAAATAAACCCACATTTAATAGTGACTGATTTTTGTTTTTGTTTATTATCATCGCAAAGTATACAACCTGTGGAAAATGATCACTCTACACTTAAACATTAAAAAAATGTTCCACCCCTATAAAAAGTTTATCATTCTACCCCATACAGTTAAAATATGATAAGTTATACATAAAAATTAATGCATAGTTATTTACTGCACAAATACTGAAATAAGATGTTTTATGATTAATTGAGAATTGCAAGTACAATGCCAATTTATATAATTAACGATGTCGATAAAGACAACTGTGTCTACAAAATTCCAAAATTATCCTTAAAGTAAACATTAATTTTTTCAGTCATATTAAGGACTTCATAAGATGAAATAACATGAGTGTGTTGTACTAAGTTTAGTAATCAATTAAGGGGAAAATGAAGATGTTAAACGAAAAAATACATTCATTTTGAACCAAATTATACCTGGTATCACAAACACACTGATAGTAAAAAAATATATAATATTTTTCAGTGTTGATTAAATATATTTGATAACATATTAACAACATTACACGTCTGAATGTCGTATCAAAAGTGTATATTTTAGTACTTGACTATGCAGTCCACAAAAACACCGATCATATTACATATAAATTCAAGCTTATAAATTGTTATCAATAAGGATTGGATTCCATAAAAAAACAAGCTTGAAATTTTTTTAATAAAATCAACTTATATGAATTTTTGAAATATTAAAGGATGTTAAAACTTATATTTTAGGAATACATATTAGATAGTTTAACTTTATAATTGCTACATTTAAACATGTTGTAAGAAATAGTGCCATTATAATTCTATTTATTTTAAAAACATATATATAAATTAACCAAATATGCATTCTTTCTTTGAATAAAATATACATCAAATTAGAAGTAAAATTTTATGAAATTTGAAGTATATCAATTTATCATACCCGATAATGATTACACCCTCAATTAAATTATATAATTAATTATGATTGTCCATTAGTATGATTTGTTGTCTCTTTGATTTGGGCTACATGGTTTGAAATTGTTCTAACGAATATCGAATAAAAATGAATATGATATTATCACAACCTAGAAAAATAAAACTTCAAAATGTAAAATCAAAGTCAATTACAACCACCAAGGCAACCCAAAAGTTGAATACAAGTTCATTTTTTCTTACTTCAGGCGATTCTACAATAAACAAAAAATTAATAAATTGGAAATGCACTACTTTGTATTAAATGTTTTTTTTTTTCAATTACATATGATACCATTTGAAATTTAAGAGACCAAAACGTTTTCAAAATTTGAAATATTTCCTATCAAGAGAAGAAAGTAACCGTTTTTGGCATTATCAATTACATTTATACTAATTTATTATTTTAATAATGAAATGTCTTAAATAAATTAATGATGTGTCAATAAAATAAAAATGGAATAAATAAGAAAATGACATGTGGAAAATAAATTAGTCAAAAATGCAAAGAAAATTACATGTGGCAAAATCAATGACAAACGGCAAAAACATTTTGATTTATTAGAGAGGATATCAGGAATGCATACAACATGCTCCTCCATAAATTTGTAGAAAAGTTATATTCAGGACTCATATCAACCATGACTTTACACCTAAAATAAATAGCAGCGTCAGTTAACACATCACAAGGCCCATTATTTCTAGAAGAACTCAACCAAAAATGGATGGAACACAACAAATCACTACAAATGACCCGCGACATACTAATGTACATAGACATAACCTTCATTCGTAGATAGATCAACGCCTCTTCATTATTTATGGGATACGTGACTATTAAATAAGCAGAATCGAAATTGCTGATAATATAAAAATATCGTTACATAAAAATGTTCAAACCTTGAAATAATTGAGGTTTCTTGTCAAGTAAATTGAAGGAAAACCTAAGCGGGAATCAAGAAAGGAACCAAAACCTACATGGATCGATTCTTTCATAAGATCAAGTCAAATCCTAGCACACACCAAAAACCGATGGGTTTTATATGTATTAACGCGGATAAATCCTTAACACTTAAGGGTACATGCAACCTAAAGATCTATGTCATAACATTATTGAAGTAATATTCTCTGAAAAACAAAAAATCTATAAACCCTAGGTAATGTCGAATATAGCAAAACAAAAGTATGATTTACATACCTTTTAGTTATTGTAGTGAATAACTAATCAAAACCTTCTTGAAAAACACTTTAAAGCAAGCACCACAAGTGTCGAGCCTCTAATGGTTCACACCCAAACCCTAGCAACCAAGGAACTTGAAGAGAGAGAGAGGAGAGAGGTGGAAATTTCAGATTTCTCTTCTAGTCATAGAGTGGCTGATATGTGCAAGGTATATGGGTCTTTATATAGTGCATTCAGGAAACCATAGATAAGCCCAAACTCAATATAATTATATTTTCTTGAATTGGGTGCTTATCTAGCTTCCTAATTATCCACCAAGGATAATTCTAGAAACCCTAAATCCATACAAAAACCTTCCAAGGCTTCTAGGAAGGTTCTAGAATGCATCTTGCTTAACTATTGAACAATTGCACTTCAACCCTTGTACTTTTAATTAATCTAATTAATCTCAAAATTAATTCCAATTAATTTCTGATTAATTACCAATTAAATATTAATCTTTCTATTTAATATATTATTCTCATAATATATTAACAAATCATATATGTTTATTTCTAATTAATTTATTAAGCATATAATAAATTAATAAACTAGTCTATCTATCTAAAAGTTATCTTATTCAATTGCTAGGGTTGAGGGAAACCAAAAAGTACTATGCTACTATCAGTTCAAGATTACACCAGTTATAGTTATGGGCTTAGAAACCCAATCCAACAACCAGCCACTTGGATAATTCTGTAACTATAATTTCCAGTATAACTTCCAAACCGATCAGCAAATTGTAGCTTCCAAAAGCCGATGTCGAACTCTGACCGAGTCAGTTACGTGTCCTAAGATAGGTGATCAAATATTCATCTGTTCTACAAGATATCGTACAGATATGAGACATGGATTATAATCAATCTCATTATCCATGTTTTGTTTCCCGATTTCTGATTTGTGATGATGTCATAAGGCTTCTAATCGAACATGTCAATTTTGTCTTGGTTATGCCTATCACTTATAAGTCAACACCAAATCACTAAGGGCCCAAAGATATAACATTTCCTGTTAAGGAAAAAGGAATGAATAAACTTTGAGTTATATGTTTGCACTATTTACTCATCCAATCATGCACAACAATACGTTTTATAACGTCAAGTTACTAATGCATTTACGTATTATTAATGCACAACTAACTTGTAAACCACAACTTATATATCTCTGTTTTAAGAATATAAGATATTATAGTCTCAAAATTACTCATGATAAAATTCGTGAAGTAATTTTCTAAGGTTGGGTTTATCCGATACTTAAAATTTCAATTACTAAGTACTCATGAACATTGCAGCAAAAATATTGCTATGTCTAAAACTCTTTAGACAATCTACAATCCAGTTCATGACAATCTTATTTCACTACTTACTTCCAAAAGTATGAGCGACTTTGGAATTTCGAATAATCAAATTATTCAGGAAGTAAAACATGAAAAGTGAAACACAATAATAACCTAATTAACTATGGTCTCAAAACCATTGAATACAAATAAAACTCTTATTATTTAATCACCATATTGATTAAGAATATATTCATTGTATAATGTTTCGAGTAATCAACTAACCACTTAAATTAAACATTAGTCATGCCATGTTATAAACATGCATACTATATTTCTCAATGGTCCTTCCTTTGACAATAGATCGACTGGACACTATTCCAATGATTCTCTTTCCATAATTCAAAATTCTTGTCACTACTTAAAATGTGTTAGAATTCCAACCTTAGATGCATTGTCCTTTTGTGATGTCGAGGCTTCAAAGTCATAGAGACTTAACCAACGATATTACATAATGTTCCATTAAACTTTGTTACTAAAAACAATTCCATGGTAATGAAGTCTCAAATTCAAGGTACACTCCTCGAACACCTTTCTTGCATTAAAGTTCCTAACTCACATATAGATATTAATAATTAACTCATGCTATAGAAACTTTTCCATATTCCCATATGACCATCAATTTTGACCAAGAATTATCTCAATCTAAAACATTTCACTACGGTCCTTCCAACCAATACCATACTTCCAACTGTCTACAAGCAACCAATCTTTTGGTATCACCTTAGAACTTTCTTGACATTGGTTTAACAAATTTAGTCACACAAAATTCTATTCCTTTTTCCCTTTCAATGCGCAATAGATTTGGAAAAATCAGATGAAGTGAATATCACGACATATGTAATCGATCCTATATCTAAAGCATATGGGACTCGATTCATTATGTCTTATATAAGGACCTTGTATATGTTGCTATAATATTTCCATTGATTGAATTTCTTATGTTGAATCATTTCAACATGATATTCATATATGTTTATGACTAAGTTGTATTAAACTATGCAATCTAAACTTTTAGATTCAAAACAAAGTATGAGTGCCCTCTCCTTTAATCCTATTATAGAGAAACAATTCCCAAACTTTGTAACTTGTAAATTTTTAGAACTTTGTTCCCTACGAATAGTATTTCCAACTTGAAATATTTGCATAACAATTATGCTCCCACTAGCTTTGATACGTACCCAAAAATCAACTAGACTTCTAGAAATCAATGCTCTTGACTTTCTTACTAATGTGTAGATCTCTGATACATGATGCTTCAATAACTCCTCGACTAGACTTCTTAAGATTATACACCTTCATTCGATAGCATATGTGTGTGTTTAAACCCTTTTAGAACATATAGCCATATGTCTTGAAAGTTCAAACAATTCCTTGCCATTTCTCACAATTCAAAATATAAAGAGGGATGTCGTAATCATATTATGAATTGGAGAACACAATTAACATAACCACTAACCATGTTGATCTCTATCAGATATTTAAAACCTACTAGTGGAAAGTGTTTCTTCATAATTCATCTCATGGATTAGAGCGAAGACTTTGCCACATAGATTTTATGTTGTATATGTTCTCATCCATGTGAATATATCATTTTCAACCTACAATCATAAGATATGGTTTAGGACAAAACCAAATTCAAATTTAGTTTTCCTTTCATGGACTAAACTTCGGTTATTCTTAATTTCTTGCCCTCTAGTAGCATAAGGGCCTATTAGTGCTTCCGTGTTGTTAAGCACCTCACCCATATTGATCAATGTACTTTCACTGACAAACAAGCTTTGCTTTTGCAATTAAATGAAAAACAGAGAACTCATAATCATTTCCAACTCAACTGGAAGTTGCACAGAAACAAGAATGTGTCAAGTGAACACAATAGGTTATCAACCTCAGGTCATGTGCTAGTGATGACCAAAAGGTTTATTGTTGACTGACTCCTGGAACTCTCAAGATTAATAACATTCTCACTAACTTCTTGACATATGAGTTTTCTCTCAAGGAACATTCCTTGATGACTAAAACAAATATTCAAAAGTTCGTGTGGATTTTCGACAAGAAAACACTTTAAAGAATAGTTCTCAGTTTATCCTTTTTTTAACCAAAACATCACACTTCCAATTCTAAAATGTGCTAGAGTAAGAAAACATTATTACTCCACATTTCATTAGGTGTTATAAACCTACTAAGTATGAAGTGAGTTTCGAGATACGATTTATAGTAGCTAGAGTATGGCTCTAAAATTTGATTAGAAATGAAGTATGATTCATCTCTTGATCTAACTATTTCGACAACTTCTGATTCATTTTCTTAACCATACAATTGTACTAAGATATTCTTCGAGGATTCAATGGTGATATAGTTCCAAAATCATTAAGATGATCACAATACATGATACTAAAGTACTTTCTTTTTCTTTCAGATGGGAGAAACTCTTATCTTTCCGCTTGACAGTTTCTTCTTATTCGTTTTGCTACTCTTTGAATCTTTTCAAAGTATCAGAATTATGCTTAATCTTATTTACTAAAACATCAGTAAATCATGCCAAATAGAGTTGTCATCCTTTGTGGTGGATCTGAATAGTAAACATCAACATGTAGTAGATCCATTAGTCCTACACTTGACTCACATAAACATGTGATCAATATAGTAGTCATAATTTTCCAACGATCAAGATGCTCAACACATCACGCAATTCAAATTGAATGACTCCAAGTTTATATCTAATTGAAAATTGGGTGATGAGGATTCTTTATCACTTAATTAATTATGACAACACCAAAAGCGATATAGCAAGAGTCAAATCCATAATTAACATTGCTGATATTAGAAATGTAACCACCAATTTCATAAATGGCATTGTAATATATAGTTAGCCAACCAAATAAACCAAAAATTCACTTTTATTGATTATAAACAAAAAATTTTGAACTAGTCCTTACAATGCATAAAATGAAAACTATGTTTCTAGAAATCTTTTAAGCAATCTATTAAAGTATCTTAATTCCTAAGTAGTAGCTTCCAAAATCTGATCATCAAACTATGCGACTAAAACCCATCTCTCACGATCAGATTCAATTCACTATTCTTAAGCTTCCTTCTTTCTCTTAGGTCCTGCAATAACATCAAAATGTGATTATCACATCATGGATTAAGGGTCTATGAATAGGAACTTGTTAAGATAATGGAGTTAGATAATGAATGTACCTGAAGTAGAGTCACACGAGTTGACTTTACCATCTCCAAGATCTTTCAGGTAGTCAGGGAAGCTTCGCAACCAATGTCCCTTCAATTGGCAATAGAAACATATTGACTCTTTAAGGTTAACACATGGAACTATCTCAGAAATAGCCTTTCTCTTTACCATACGATCAAATTATTTGACGTTGGTTGGTCCCTTTCCATTGGGAAGAAAATCTTTTCTAGACCACCATTTTTATCATTGTCAATGTCCATGGAAACTTTGGAATCAGATCCTTCAAGCACATTTGCTTCATTTGCGCTCTTAAGCATTTCTGCTTCAACAACAATCAACATTTGGGTCAGATCAATTAGGGTCATGTCAAGGTTCCTCATATAAAAGATCTCAATGAACTGGCTATATAGACTTGGGAAGCGAAGTAGAACCAAATCAATGGCTTGTTCCATTGGGAAAATGACACCCAACCTATCCAATTAGTTAATGTACGATTTCATTTTCAGAACATGCATACCCACAGAATTACCATATTGACTTTTACATGTCAATAAGGCTTGAGTAGTTTCATATCATTCAAATTGAGGAAAACGTGATGTGGGGAGAGTCACTAGAGGAAGTGGAGGAAGAGTTGGAGAAGCATGATGTCCAATTCCACCATTTCCCAAAGAAGAGAAAACATGTTCACCTTGATCTGAAAGTGGAATTTCATCTTCAGAAGATAGAGGAAAATTATTTCCAAAAGAATGAGGAAGACCATTATTGTCTTGACTTGACATCTATAAAAGGTAGAAAAGAGAATTCAAGTTAGTTGGTTTTAATCTTAATTATTAACCCATAAATTTTAAATTAACGCTAGGATCCATATTTTCGATTCGAACTTTGAAGAGGGATGTTGTAATCAAACTCAAATCTACTTTAGGTAGGTAAAGTTTTTACCAATTTCAATTTTATGAAACTCCTAAATCTTTTGAGATTCATGGAATCTAATCAATGACATGTTCAATATCAGATTATGCTCTCACTTTTTTATGACTGGGATGTCGAGGATCACAAACAAGATGTGAATAACCATGAAAATTAGCTTGACACTCTCAATGTCATTTATCATCTCGTTTTAACGTGTCGGTTAGCCACACTCGCTCCATTAATCAATGATAATTTTCGAGACACTCACTACCATTCTTTATTAGTCCCCCATTAATGTGTCGGTTAACCACACACTCTCCACTAATGACTTCTAAAGTGTAATGTGTAATTTCATGGATTAGCATATAAATTCACATTTTCCTAAAAATTCTCTTGTCACCCAGTGAGTACTGCAACTCCACACAGTATCACAACACCCTCTGACTAGTGAGTACTGCGACTCGAACATCCACCACAGACTATGGAGGCAATCAACATAACGAACACCCATCTTGCGAAAATCCATCCTCTCAACAATCTCCCTAAATGCCCATACTCGAAGACTCCTACTAAATCCGCAGATACCTAATATGCCACACGTCGATTCAATTCGCAATTCCCGTATAACTCCAAAATAAGGATATCATACCCGAATATCCCAGAATACTACCACCACCGCTGATCCCCTGCACCCCATAATTAATCTATATTTTCCCCGCCTTACAACCTTGGTGCATATAATTTCTCGATTGGAATGCGAGATAACGTTGACGTACGAAATGCGCTGATAATTCTCCAATCCCTTTTTCCCGACACTCAAAATCCAAACAAGGATACGCATACCGACTCCGGAAGTTGACTGCCCCATCATTCTCTATCTTCTTGCAACAACACCAATCAAATGTCATGAATACGTTCGTTCTCCTCTTCAAGTACTTCCCGCATTAACTCACTCTGACCCCTTTACTCGATCATCGACACCTCTGGTCTCATGATTTCCTACTGCATCTCTATACTCCACTTATAACTACTCTTGGCAATTCTTTGTTTTCTACGTACTGCACCCGGTTCTCCCCCACTAGGGTTCGAACCGTCACTAGTTAGCATACCATCAACCCACGACTATCTTTCACCAGTGAAATCGTACCTGCTCCAGGAAAGTGCTATGCAACGCCCAATAGTCCCTCCCCTTATAAAGTCGATCAACCCTCTATACTCTGAACCTCTGGTTAACTCTCCAAGAACTTCTCATCACGGCTGCCTCTAATCGTTCCAAATCCCATACCAACCTAATACTAAGCATCCGCACTGCTCGATAACGTCTTTGACTCGTAGACTGCACCGCAAAATCATCGTTTCTCTCATCTCAACTCATCAACCCATATCCAATGCCGGATTTGTCCCAAGGACAGGAACTCACTCTCAACATAGACGAAACTCTATGCACTGCAAAACTCAACTGAACTCTTCACGGCTACCACTATAACACAACCTATTATTCTCAATTAGGTGTGGTGTGGTTCTCGACTACCTCAGTCCCAACTGACTGTCTGCTCACGGTAAATCACTGCCTCGCGGCACACCCGCCACCTGATGCTCTGAGGGAAATCATTATCGATAACTACCTGCAGGGTGTACTCCAATCCAAAACTGAAACACCAGGCCTCTCGTGTCTTGCACACGAACATAAATGGCACTACCCACCTAAAAGGTGACCTCTCCTCTATCGACTGATTTCTCGACTCATACCGAAATTTCCTCTCCTTTTAACTCCCTACCACAATACTCTGATAGGTACTCGCCTTTCCCCTCAAGGAACGCCTCTCCATCCTCAATCGTGATCTACTGGCCTAAAACCCATAGCGTCCGATCTTTACCTCATCGATCATAACCGGATAACAAGATAGTCACCAGCATCATCCACTACGAACCATGGTACTCATCCCATGACATCCCTTCTCAATTTGCTTCGGTGTATGGTACCTGAACCATAGCATCACTCCTCAATCTGCTCCAATGTATAGCACTCGGACCACAACACCTAACTCAATCTGTTCCGATGTATGGTGCCCGGACCATAACATCACTCCGCAATCTGCTCCGATGTATGGTACTCGAACCATAACATCACTCCTCGTTCCGTTCCTTAGGACCTTCAGAATGCTCCCTGTATCAAGTATGGGTCCTCTGCTTTCAGTAGTACGGGCCCATACTACCTGCCACATCTACCCATACTTTCTACACGGACCATCCCAAAGTTCCTAAGTAGCTGATCAATCTACTCTTTCACCAATCCCATCGCGCGTGCTCGCTCTCCAGCGAAATCCTCTACTCTACCCGCGCACTCATCTGGCTAGGTTTACTCCTTAGTCCCTTCCGCCGTCCCCCCCACTTCTTAGCTATCAGCTGCTGAAGAGTTCCTAATGATGCCAGCCATCTACCTCCTGAGTATCGTCATACTCACTTAGTAGCTGACTCCCATCATCGAGAACTCCACAAAGCACGAAGCAAGCAGCATTCGAGCATCGAAGCATACATAGGACTCCCTATCTGTGATAGCTCCACCTTCTCAGCTCATCCTCGGAAGTACTACTGTACTCTGTAGCTCTACCCCTCGTGCGTTCTAACTAGATACCCTCACTCATCACATACACACAAAAGCATAACGCACATATAACAACCAACCCTAGACTAAGGCATCACAAATCAGGCCACTCTAGTCCTAAGATATGAAATACCTAGCCTGTCTCTAGCATGCAATAATATCTCATAAAGTGCATAATAAATATTTCTTAACACAAAAGTAAGGGTATTTTAGGAAATCACCGTTTGGCTCTGGCTGATTGTACACACCGCTCTTTCTTGCTTTCTCTTTGAACTCTTATTCACTTTTAGAAAACCATTTATTTGGAAAACTTTTTCTTACTTCCTCAGTTTGAGTCCAGATTTACCCGTAGGCGCGTCCGAATCCCTCAAACCAAGGCTCTGATACCAATTGTAACACCATGATTTTCAAGACAAGATTTTTCATTTAAATAATCAATTTAATATTAAAACACTTGTTTAAAATCTTATTCACATTCGAATTACAAAACATAGTTTCATTTTCATTATAATAGAAGACCAGGATCCTCCAAAACACAATTCTTTCTTCGGTGTGTACAATCGAACCGTTGCCATCCCGCGTTACTGTAAGAACCTGAAACAACATAACATAAACAACGTAAGCACGAAGCTTAGTGAGTTCCCCAATATACACCTTACGCACATACGCCTTTCCAGGCCCTGACCTTCCGGTCCCCTGCACAATGCCTTCCGGCCCATGAGATAATCGCCTTCCGGCCCATAAGATATTTGCCTTCCGGCCCATAAGATAATTGCCTTCCAGCCCATAAGATAATTGCCTTCCGGCCCATAAGATAATTGCCTTCCGGCCCATAAGATAATTGCCTTCCGGCCCATAAGATAATTGCCTTCCGGCCCATACGATAATTGCCTTCCGGCCCATAAGATAATTGCCTTCCGGCCCATACACATGTATAACACATAATACAAATACTCTAACACATAAAGCACATATATCATATATCAACCTGCCTTCCGGCCCGTAACATACTCTAACACATAAAGCACATATATCATATATCATACTTGACCTTTCTGCCACATAATACTTTGCCTTCCGGCCCATATATAAACATGTATATCACGCGTAGCAGCTAACTTTCCATTTATAGCATATAAACATAACACATAACATACTTGACCTTCCGGTCACACAATCAAACCCTTCCGGGTGAAGTATAGTGAGAAGACTCACCTCGCGGACGCTGGGAGATAGCAACTCCTGAAGTCCCTTGCACTTGATCCTCCGAGCTACAAGCTCCCTGTAACATCATATATCTCTTATTAACACTTCTATCTTCCATGTTAACTGACCCTAAGAAATCACACACAGGTCAACTCTGGTCAACGGCCATCTCAACTGGACTCGGCGAGTACCCTGGCGACTCGGCGAGTCTAGTCGTCCTCACCAATTCCTGAATGTTCCCTTCCTACTCGTCGAGTATCCCTCTTGACTCGACGAGGTCCTCGTGGAAGAATCGCGGGGCCACCCCGACTCTACTCGCCGAGTCTGAAGAACAAACTCGGCGAGTCCCAGTGAATCTTCAAGCTACTCGCCGAGTCTGCTCATCCGACTCGGCGAGTCCACGCCATGCAGTCGATCGAACTGCTTCCTGAGATACATATTTTTCCCGAATATACAAACATGGGTCCTTCTGGACCTCTAAGGGTACTAATACAGGGTTATAAACGTTGGATAACAACACAACAATCCCTCTAATCTCCAAATGGGTTTCACAAACCCTAAATCCATGCACACATTCACATAACAGAAAATAATCCGAAAGGTTACCTGAATCATGCACTCTCAGTGTCCCCAAGCCTCAAAACGTGATTCCCTTGCTGTCCCATTAGCCAAAACCTTCTCCTTCTTGGACAATAACTTCCTCAAATCACCAATGATCTTCAACCCTTGTTCTGGATACCCACAACCGATTTAGGATCCTTCTCAGTCGGCCAAAAGGCGAACAATGACGGCATAAGATCCCTTATATACGTCCCAAACTGAACGGCAAGGGTTTTCCACTGAACAGCGTCGACTCGCCGAGTCCATACCTGGACTCGTCGAGTCCAGCCACGAACCCGCGACCACAACTGCGACCCTACTCGGCGAGTCTGGCTCCAACTCGCCGAGTCCCCCCTTTAAAACACCCCAAAATGCTATTAAACAATACTTAAGATTTTGGACTGTTACAGGTCACTTCCTTATACCCTATCTATGGAATGGTTTCGTGAATGAGGCATATTGGCGATTTGACTGACTTTTATTATACATTAATATATATATATATATATATATATATATATATATATATATATATATATATTAATTATATATACATAGTATAAGGTGTATATTAAGACATTTTAATTAAACTTTTAATTAAATTAAATTTTAACCATTTTATGGATTTATTTATTATCTTTTAAGTAATCATTTAATTAAATTTATAATAAGATCCACCAGGATAATTTTAATCATATAAATTTATCATTATCTTATCTATAACCATCTCCTAATATTTAAGGTTTTATTTAATTATCTAATATGACCAAAATCCGGATTATGACAGATTATATAAAAGATAATTACCAAGTAAATCAAACTAGGCCATAAGATCCAAAAATTCGGAATATATACGTCGTCATCATGGACTGCTCACGTTGTGAGTATAGTTTGGCAGAAACAGATTTTCGGATTAACATGTGCTCACGTCGTGAGATCTGATTTTTCAGAAAAATTTGTTTTTGTTCAGGTTCAAGCAATATACATTAAATTGTTAGACAACCTACGCTTTGAAACCACTGATGGATTTTACGTGTATTAATGCGGATAAATCCTTAACACTTAAGGGTACATGTAACCTAAAGATCTATGTCATAATATTATTGAACTAATATTCTATTAAACAACAAAAATATATAGTAATTTCGGATATAACAAAACAAAAGTAGGTTTTACATACCTTCTAGTTATTGTAGTAAATAACTAAACAAAACCTTCTTGAAAAACTCTTGGAAGCAAGCACCACAAGTGTCGTGCCTCTAATGGTTCACACCCAAACCTTAGCAACCAAGGACCTTGAAAAGAGAGAGGAAAGAGGTGGAAATTTCAGATTTCTCTTCTAATCAAAGAGTGGCCAAAATTTGCAAGGTATAAGGGTCTTTATATATTGCAACCAAGAAACCGTAGATAAGCCCGAAGCCATTATAATAACATTATCTTGAATTTGGTACTTATCCAGCTTCCTAATTATTCTCCAAGGATAATTCTAGAAACCCTAAAGCCTTATAAAAACCGTCCAAGGCTTCTGTGAAGGTTCTAGAATGCATATTGCTCAACTATTAAACAATTATACTTCAACCCATGTACTTTTATGTGACAACCCGGCACTTTTACATTGTGAAATCGATCCATATATCTATAATTCACGTGAATTTAGCATCTATTAGAAAACATGTTGAGTCCGCGCGAGTGTTTTAGGCTTAGTATATCATAGATGTGGGCCATAAGAAGGGTTAGGAATGGTGTTGCATCGCAAAATCCAGCCAAATACACCAAGAGAGGTGTGTGCGGATGAACACTAATATGTGCGGCCAGCCAGCCGCACACCCAACCACAAACCCCTTCAGCCTCACACCTACCCTATATATAGTAGAGAACCCATTTCCATTCACTTTTGGCTGCACTCTCTTCCTCTCTCTACTTTCTCTCTCTAAAAACATCACCCAAGAGCACTTAGAAGGCCTCCAAAACGTGAAGAACATCATCTTTCAACTTGTTATAGAGGTAAAACACTTGAAATCCAAGCCCAAAACTCAAAGTGTTCTTCGTGTTCTTCACTCCTTGAAGAAGTGCGACTGCACACCTTCATCAGGTGGCCGCACATATCCCAAACAGCCTCCAAAGTGAGACTATGGCCACATAATCGACACATAGGACTCAAACAAGGAGTGTACGGCCGCACACTCCTGTGTACAGCCGCACACATACCCTGTACGGCCGCACACTCTAGTGTGCAGCCTTACATACAAGTCTGGCCGCATTCCCCAGCCGCACACTCATTTTTATGGTTATACACCCACCCTAATACTCATATTTGGCCTTAAACTTGCATATATCATTGGGTATAGAATATGGGGCACTTAATCCTAGTGATTCTAAGTCCTTAGGGTGATTTCCCATCATTTTAGTCATGAAACACCCTAGCTCTAACTTACATATTATGTCACCATATGATTAATAGAGGCTACTTGCGTTTACAGCATCCGTTGACACTCGACACTCATATCGATAGTACACTTGAACCCTATGTCAAACAGTGAGTTCATACCCCTTAATTGACCTTTCAAATGTTTTTAATTGTTTTAGGGGGGGGGGGGGGGGGGGAATACAAGTTGAATCCAATACATTGCAGAATCAATCACACGTGATTGATGGTTTACTATCATAAGGATTTTTTTTTTTTTACATTTTAAAGTATTTTATCAGTAAAGTTATTGCAATTTTTTATCAACCTCATTTTCACAAATTAATTGTCTTAAAACCATTTTTCAATATTTTCAAAACCTAAAATTATTTCCAAATCATATCTACACTAATATATTTATGTAAATAGGTATTGAAGGACTTAGAATTGATAACTGACCTTATTTCATGTTCTTGTTTGATTGTGGGCTTAGGGTATTAAGTTATTTGTTCAACTGTCGTTTAATATTTAATTATATATCTTGTATATTTGTGTTAGATATAAAAGTTTTCATTCTAGTTCGATACTTCTACATATCGAAGACACTAAATCAAGTACTCACTTTACCTATAATAGGTATAGTTAAGGATTACTACTTATTTTTTATATCACTATGATACACACTATGGTCAGTACAATTACAAGACTATATGTACAATATACAATGTGAAGAGAACATTATACACTATACACTATACTAAGGGAACACTACCCACTATAAGAAGAAATACTATAAACTACATCAAGAGAACAGTACATAGTTTACTAAGAGAAACACTATATATCATATGTAAGAAAATACTATAACAGAATGTGATGCATTATCTCTCTATACGACCCATCGCTATGCGATCTTCGGATAACTACCGTCTCCTGGAGGGAGAACGACCACTACGTGTATAGATCTATACGGGACAGATTTTCCCCCATCCCGACTGCTAGCTACAATCCGAGCCTTTTGGCCCAGGGATGACAAATACTACCACACTATTGGTGACCTAGAAGGTCAGCCACTGTGCTACTGTCACTCAGTACGATTTCATACGAGCTTACATTCAAACTTTAATTAAAAACACATCCCGAGGTGCATACAAAATTAATACTATCCGGAGTTTACCTTCACTATTACATTTAACCGATAGGGATGCTGCTAGGGTGAAACTCCATTCCTTCTCTAAAATGAACGAGCTAAAACTATATTTTCATTACTGATATTTTCACGAGAAGACTATCATATTATAAAAGAAATGGGCTTACTAATGACCTAGTCTTGGTAAAATACTACTTTTGTTGGAAAATATAGGATTTCTATGAATCAAACTACTTTCAAATTTTGATAACAGTCATTTCACTACAAGATTGTAAACACTTTTATACAAGCAACGACACTAAATACTTATGAACTTACCAGCTTTATGCTGATACTCGTTTTCAAAATAACTTGTATTCTCAGGTCAAAAATAAACAGGTATTGATGCAGCTTTTGGGAAGATGGAGCACGTATAAGACTCATCTTTTATTTTGTTCATACTTTTGGTGTCTACATAAAGGTACAGAACACGCATGTTAATGTAATGAATGTGGTTGCTTGTTTTTACTATTATGCATTGTTATGATACTGAACATGATGTCCTCCACCCTAGAACGTATTCTGCCGTTCTCGGTTTTAGGGTGTGACATTTTAATTAATCCAAAAATTAATTCCAATTAAATTATGATTAATTATTAAATGAATATTACTATTTCTAATTAATATATTATTCTCATAATATATTAACAAATCATTTATATTGATTGCTAATTAATTTATTAACCATATAATAGATTAATAAACCTCTCTCTCTCTCTCTCTCAAAGTTATCTTATTCAATTTTTAGGTTTGAGGGAAACCCAAAAGGACTGTGCTACTATCAATTCAAGTTTACACAAATTATAATTATGAGTTTAGATACTCAATCCAACAAAAACAACAAACACAATATTGAGCAAAACATTGGACTTGTAAGACAGAACATAATGATACCGAATGCCAAATAAAGGACTTGAGAAGAGAAAACAGGTCCGATGATAAGAAAATCTAGAAATTAGGGTTAAAGACTGTGGGATTACTTCAACAAATCGATTAACTAGAGAAATTGACCAATAAATTTGGAATGGATTGCCTTGATAATGCTAATTTAGTCAAGAATTTTGGTGAGCACTCCTGATTTCTCGTTCCTGTAGGTTGAATATAAATAATAAGTAGAAAACATAATGTAGAGTTCAAAGAGAAGAAGGGCAAATATGGAAATTCACTTTCAAAACTTTTCAACTTAGGAGATGTCATGTGGGTTATATAGGTACTATTAAGATACGATATATCACTACAAAAATCCATGCCTTTAGCGGCGACACAATTACCAGCGACATAAGGTTTTAGCAACGACCCTACCCTACCGAATCAACATTATCCCCTTCTGATACACCTCATTCGTTCCATCGAGTATCTCATCCAACGGTTGGGGCGTCTTATCCGCACAAACCCAATACCGACGACATTTTATTGCCGCTAAAGTCGAAAGTGTCGCCGCTAATAGTGGTCTAAAAAAAGACGTGGTACCCTTCCTTCCAGATAGTCGCCGCTGTTAACCTTTGTCGCCACTAAAATCCAAATAGTCATCGCTAAAAGTGTTGCCGCTAAAGGCCATCACAAATTTAAAGCACAAAAATGGACGCCTTCTGTTCTTTTTCTTCCTCTCTTCCATCAAACGTTGCTGCTTCTTCTTCCCCCATTCTTTGCGTTGTTTCCGTCGATTTCAACATAAAATCTCACCACATTGTGAGATTAGGGATCAAATGTGTTTAGGGGCTTCAATTAAACGGGTTAACTCACGATTTCTACCTCCATCTCGAGAAAAAAGGTAACTCTAAGTTGTTATATCTCATTGTCTTTCACTTTTAACTTCGATTTCTAGCTCCATTTTATGATTGATTGCAAATTATTTTTCAATTTCATTGTTTTTGGTAATTTTGTATTTGGGTTGGTGAGGGTATTTCCGGGTGAAAGAACAATTTTTCCGGCGACATATTCGTTGATTTCCACCACTATAAGTTCTATTACTATTACCGGTGACAATTGGATCTTTTACCGGCAACTTTTCTCGCCGCTAATTATCTTTTTCCTTGTAGTGCTAGAAGTAATATTCCAATTTAAGAATTCATTTATAACTTATATGATAATATTATATATTTGAAGTTTACTTTATTTTTGTATACAAGTTGTAAATGTGTAAAAGTCATGTTTTTCCTAACTTTCAGATGGATTTTTTTTACGTAGTTTGAACAAAAATGGTTGAACTACAAGAATTGTGGCCATTAGCGGCGAATAACGCCGCCGCTAAAGTTCTTGTTTCCTATAGTATTCTTCTTGATAACCAATGTATAAAAAAAAATGAATATCTCAATAGTTTGCTAAGTTGTTTAAAAATCTAGAAAATATTTTGGTGGTTTCTTTAGTAAACTGTGTTACTCAAAAAAATAACTTAAAAAGTCTTTTATGAATCTTATATTGTCCAAAATGTTTTTACTATCATTGCTTAATGTCATTAGAACTTCAGAGTTTTATTACTAGTATGACTAGTTGGTATTTACATTTGATGAGATTTGTTAGGAGTGTCGTAGTTGATATTTCAAAATATTATAAAGTAATAAATTTAGCATATGAGTTTTTCATTTAAACTTTTGAGACATATTGGCTTACTTGTCAAAGTTTAATAACTTTATCAAGACGTTCAGGGGAACTCGTAAATGCGCTAGAAATCCTTGAATTGAGGGGAAAATGTATGTAGAGTGTAGGAACCAAAAGTAGCTTCCATATACCAATATCCACATTTAGACAAGACTATTGTTTAGTTATTGAGTTTTAGCTGAATGAAATAACAACCTTTAGAATATAACACTTAGGAACTCATTAGTGTTATGGAAATTCTTGAATAAAGGGCAAAAATGTCCACATAAATTAATGGAAAGGGCCTTATATCTATAAGCGGAAAGTAGTTTTCATATGCGTTTGGCCCCTATATTTGGTTTATACTAAGCTTAGTCTAGGGAGGGCAAGCTATATCCAAGTACAACAAGGGCCAAATATTTGTCCTTTTAGAGTATGAAACACTTACATGCTTTTAATACCTTGTTCCTTGTAACCATTATAAGGTTTCATGGTGCTTTTAAGATCATTCCAATCCTATTATATATTGACAACTTTCATTAGTTGCGCAACCTGTATCTTAACGTTGACAGTAATGCTAGTATTTTATTTTGTAAGCATATAGTCTAACAGAATGTTTTTGAGGGAGATTCATCATACGGTCATATATGATATGACATGTTGATCTTCAATATGTTCAAGCACTCTACTTAGTGACAATGATTTTCGTTTTTTAATAAAATGTGCTACATCATCGATCATTACACAGTCCATACATACTCCTTTACATCTTGGATGTGATTTCTTAAAAAATTCATAGAGGTTGACATGGTGTATATTTCTAAAAAATGGTATTGTGTTGCTTGAAAAGTCTTTGTATAGCTTAACTGATTAGTTTAAATGCGTTGATGAGATTTGAATAGAAAGGGTTATGATACAGCGTTGTATGTATGAAAGATATTAGGGTTAATTCAGCAATGTGCGTAATCAGAAATGAGTAAAAGTATGTACCATAAAAACAAGTTCTACACCCAAAAGAGTCTTTGAATTACCTACAATATGTGATCTACAAATAACACGTTGTTTCATATAATGTTCCATCAAATATTGTAGGGATAAAAAAAGGTACACAAACTAATGATCCAAAGAAGACTTATAGCTAGTCGAAATTGAAGAAGGAATCATAATTTGATATTGTATCTACAAGATTGCAAGGACAAAAAAAAAGAACCTAATCTTTTAGGTCATATACTCAAATCTATCATGTTACATACACACATTTTGTTCTCCTTAGTAGCTTATCCAATATAATTAAAATTCAAATCAGTATAGACTGCTTTGAATAAATTAAGAAACCAAAATTTCAAGTTATGTTAAATGTAAAATCTGTCAATTAGGAACATGCTAAAAAGTTCAATCTTAACTGGGAAATAATTTTTAAATAATAACTTAATATGTTTGTTATATTTAAGGACTTAAGATATAAAGAAAGCTACATATAGAACGCAGAAAAAACCAAATAAAAAAGTGCAGGGAATGTAGTTGAAAGGGATATTAGAATGAAATTTCTTGATACTTGAACGTCTTAAACTGAAATTAAATATAAATACATATATATATGGCATATTTTGTATTTTCCAAATATTTTATCTAGTTCTAAGGCGATTAGGGTTCAAAGGTTATGACTTATTTTGGCTCTAAATTCTTTGCTGATAATCGTTTCTTCAATGTATTTGCAGTGGTTAATGTTATAAAATGACAAACAATAACACATGATTTTCTATTTAGGGAACTTATCTTTTAATTTTATTCAATACTCACTATTATTTCACTAGTTGTAATACACGTATATTATATGGGTTGATTAAAACAAAATGTTAAATAGAAATGATTAAATAGCAAATTTATTTGAATTTGAAATTTGAAATAACTATAAATTAAAAAAATGAAAAAATTAAATTAACATTATGTTATAGTTGTTAGATCTTTGTATTAAATGTGTTAATTATAACCAAATGTTAAATACAAATGTTTTAATTGTAAATTTGTTTAAAATTGAAATTGAAGTTTGAATTTTGAAAATTAATATAATTATTATGATATGTTTAATTTATAGGATCTAAATTAATGGTATATATTCAAAAATGAAAAATGAAGTAAATAAAAAGTGAAAAATAAATATTTCAAATTTATGACAAAATGATATTTGGTATAATGCATGAAAATATGACAAGTTGCAAAAGAACCTTAATTTATTAGAAAGGATTTTATGATTTGACATTACTGGATGTGTCAACACTAGATGGATCTAATTGAAAAAATGTATGTCATATTGAATGTTACATTGTACACCATGTAGGATTCGATATTAGTTTCCTTCGTTGAAATCTATAATTTTCCAAATATTTTATCTTGTAATAAGGCAATTAGGTTCTAAAGGTTATTAGTTTCTTTGGCTCTAAATCGTTTAAGCTTTTAGTTATTGATAATCATTTCTGCAATATATTGGTATGGGTTAGTATCATATAATTTTCACTTTAATTAGGTCACTTATCTTTTAGTTGTATTCAACTAACCAATAATATTTTTTTTGTCTTCTTATTACACCAATAGAATGTTCTTATTACACCAATAGAATTCATTTCTATTGGGTAATTATGTTATATCGGACGCCACAGTCGATGTAGTGTCATGGTGTCAGCGATAGAACTCGTTGAAAAAATGATTTCATATTAAATTTCACAATGAACGCAACGTATGTTTTATTATAATTTTAGTCAATTGAAAACTAGTTAATGGTGTAATGAGAACAAAAAAAATTAATGGACATCCTATCATTACTACAAGAATTAAGACTATTAGTGGTGATAAGCGTTGCCGCTAAAAGTGGGAGATGTCGTTACTAAAAGGTCGTCGTTGATGATTCATCGTTAATTATCCAAATGTCGCCACTAATACTATTTGCCACTGTTAAAAGCTTGTCGTCGCTAATAACCAAGTGTCGTCACTAAACGTGTCGCCGACAATTGTTTTTTCCATTTTTTTGTATTTAACATCAAAATTAAAAATGATTGTATACAAAGTATAAAAACTTCTATAATATAATTAATCTAATTTAATATCCATCCAAAATATTAATCCAACATCAGTTCAAAATACTCATCCAAATTAACATAATGCAAATTTTTTAAAATACTAGTCTAAAATATTTATACAAACAAAACATTACAAAATTCCTAAAAGCAACTACTCATCATCATCACTCTCCTTGTTTTCTATAGTTTCATTTTGTAGTGGTAACGAACGGAATCATTCTTCAAGTGCGACACTAAATGCTATATTGTTTGAAACATGTCTAACTACAAAGAAAACAACATAGTCATATAAGTTAAACCAACAACTTACGACAAAATAATCAAAGTAGAAACAACATACATCCTACACTTATGTCATATACATTATAGCATTATATATATATATATATATATATATATATATATATATATATATATATATATATATTTTAATTTTTCCATAATAGCATTGTACTATAACCAAACTTAGGAAAATATAAGCAATGTACAAAGTATATTGCCAACATATCATTATAGCGTTCTTCTTTACAAACTAAGGTAATGATGATTATAGCATCCTACTTTCTTTTTTCATTTTTCCATTATAACATTGTACTTTCCAAATAGACTTAAACGTAAATGCTACACATATTGCATATAACAGTCTTGAACTTTTATTTTTTTCATTATAACATTGTACTTTCATAATCTAACAATTACCAAACTATAAAATACCAACATATCAAACTATAACCAAACTAACAATTACTAACACATAAACAATGACTAAACTAATAGTTACTTGTGATTGTGACGGTAGTTGTGTCAATGGTTGTTCTTGATTGTACATCGACACAATCGTAGAAGGTTTACTTCTGATGCCTCTGATATGGCCACATCAAACACCAAAAATTCTTTCAAAACATTCTTTTATTCCCTCTGATGTTAGACCACTTGCTTAGAAGAAGCTTGAATTTGTTGATTGATCTCTTGGAGCAAAGCATTGTATTTTCAAAATAAAAATTAATTAACATCATTAATTATATATATATATATATATATATATATATATATATATATATATATATATATATATATATATATATATATATATATATATATGAAAACGTCCTAAAATTTTAGTTCAAATTATGAAAAAGTTCCAAACTAAATTTTATTTACAGAAAAGCACAGAATGTCGGTTAAAACTTTGAAAAAACCCTTTTCGGCCGGTTTCGCAAATTTTGCCGGTATTTTGTCCTTTTTCGTTAGTTTGCTCAAAATTTTGGGACTTTTCCGAAAATTACATAATGACCAAATATTGGGAATTTTTTGAAAATTACCATGAAATTAATAGATATTATTATTAACAAATCATTTATAAATATAAAAAATATTCTTATTATAAAAAAAGGAAACACATTTGTTGCAAATTTTTAGGAATAAATTAGTGGTCTAAGTACTCCTCTATTGTTTCCTGACCACTCAAACTCTCTACATTTTTCTTATGCATTGTTGTGGGTATGATGGTGACATGAACTTAGTTAGCATTCCTCTAATGTTTGTGTTCCTGTTATGTTGTTTAACCTAACTACCAACCAACATTCATACCTTACATGTTAACAACCATCAGCTAACACACATCTATAAAATGTGAAAAGTAAATCGTGAATGATAATTTATATGGAAACAAGTGAAGGATGATTATCTATTTAAATTGTCATTCAAAGTTTACTTTTCACTCTCGATAGATGTGTGTAATTTTATGGTTGTTACTGGGCAATGTTTGGAGGTTAAGGTTATGTTTGGCGTACTAGCTGAAAAGCTAGCTGTTAGCTGAAAAGCTATCTGATAGCTGAAAAACTAGCTGATAGCTGAAAAGCTAGTTGTTAAATAAAAAGCTAGTTGATAGCTGAAAAGCTAGCTGTTAAATAAAAATCTAGCTGATAGATGAAAAGCCAGCTGATAAAAAAATGACGTTTGGTAAAACTAGCTGAAAAGTTAGCTGAAGTATATAAAATTACATAAAAGAACAAGTGAGAGTATGTGTTTCTATAATTAATTAAGGGGTGTATTTGGAAATTTTTAATAAAGCTCCTAAAAAGCTAGTCTAAGTAGCTTTTCAAAAAGCTAGTTTATTAGCTACTTTTTAGCTTACCAAACACGACAATATAAAAAAGCTCGAAAAATAAGCAAGCTTATTAGCTAGCTGTGGCGCGCCAAACACAGCCTAAGTAGTAGTTAGGTTAAAGAACATAATGAAAGATCTATATGTTCGTGTAATGATATTTTCTAATAACACGCGATCATATAGCATCCTGCCTAATAGCAAGTAGACACTTATTGATTGTGTGATAATAAAAATTATCAACTCTTGTATTGGTCATGCCTGTTGGATTAATGTCTAAGTCCATAACTATAATTGGTAAGACTTGACCCGACCCGACATGGTCCATTTGGGTTGCATGGCATCATGCATTTGGATAGACTAAAATGAGAGAAATAACACTTAAGTTTTGTTAATATATTACAAGTTCTAATATATTAATAAGGTTATTTAGTTAGTATTGATCAAGAATTAATTTGGAATTAATTAAGTGATCAAAAGAAGACTAATTAAATATATGGATTGATTGTGTAAATCATTCATTCTTATAAATGTAGGCTTATGATCCAAGATTCCTTATGTTGGACTAACTCCATGGGGTGACCCATGGATACTCCATAGAGGTTAAAATCCATGGAGCATAAGGAATGGGTAAAGTTATGAGTTACATGGTGTAACCCTAATAGCCACCATATAAAAGAATCACATGGCTCAAGAAATCATATATTATGTGTGAGTGTGAGGGCTAAACGATTTCAAGGAGTGTTCAAGTTTCTCTCAAGTTATTCCAAGTGTATTTGGTGTTGTGTGAACCATTTGAGGTGTCACACTTGGGGCACTAGGCACTCAAGCTTCATGAAGACTTTCTACATCAAAGAGGTATGTAATTCTAACTTGATATATTCATATCAATCATGTTATTATGCTAGTTAGGATGAATACCTTGGAAAGTTCATATTTGTATGTATAATAGAGAAAACATAGATCCAAGGTATTTAGGGTTGCATGTACGCTTAGGAGTGTTAGAGTGCTCAAAACCCAATAGTGGTATCAGAGCCACGGGTTGTTTTCTGTTATATTGATGCAAATATTTTATTTTCAAAGTTGAAAAAAAAGGAAAAAAAAACATGAAGTTTGTCAAATTTTAAGATAATTACTTGTTCTTGTGAAAAACTAATTATTTGTAAAATTTGAATAATTTGTTATATGAGTTGAATTAGGTCAAATTTAGTAAAAGATAAAATGATATAATTATTTTATTAGTTTTAAAAGTTTGATCTAAAGAGTTTTATTTTTTCAAACCTCCATAAGTTATGGATATGAAAAGGTTTTAAAAAAAAATTTGATTCAAAGTTTTTATGGAGTTACAAAATTTGGTGTTAATGTTTTAAAGAATTCCATAACTTAAGAATAAGTTATGGATCACCAAAAGTTTTTTGTGTTACCTTGTTTTATGAGTGAATTTAGATTAATGAAAAAAAATTATGTGATAGTTAGTTTTAATCCAAATTAATCCAAAAGAAGTTCATAAAATGTGTTTATGTAACTTAAAAGTCACATTTATGAATCTTAAAACTCATAAAAGTTAACATAGGTTACAAAAATGAAGAGTCTTGTTTCCATTGAATGCTTTGATGACTCCATAACTTGTCCTCAAGTTATGGAGGTTCAAGAGTCACTTCATTAAATCATTAAAATGTGTAACCTTAATTAATTCCATATGTTACAAATAAAGAAAAAATTACATTCTTTTATTAGTTTAAAGTCTTCCATAACTTGTCCTCAAGTTATGGAACTTGAAGAGTTTTTGGATTAAAACTACTTTAAACACATAAGTTATGGAATTAATTAGTTTTGAATATTTTCAAAACGTGCCCTCAATTTTTGGAATTTGAAAAGTTTTCTCTTATGAATACTTTAGTTCCAAGCTAGCCCTTTAGAATTTTAAAAGTTAAAATTCAACCCTTATTCTTTATAATATTATAAGTTAATGATATTTATATATATGTATAAGAGTAAAGTCAGTCTTACCGTTACTAGGCCTCATTCACGAAGCTGGTCTATAAGGGGGGGTATAAGGTTACTGCCTATAAAATGGCAGTTTAATGGGTGTCCACTCTCACCCACCGCTTCCTTGACTGGTGGAGGGTCGTTAGCCGAACGGGTAGGACAATGACTATAATTCTCCCTTCATTAAAAGTATTAAAGATAAATACTAAGTAACTAAACCTTTTATAAATACCCAATCTTAGTTACTTAGGAAATTCTGAATAAAGTGCTAATCCATGAAATTACACTTTGCACTTTGTTTAAGTCGGTTAGTGGAGCGTGTGTGGTTAACCGGCACACTAACCTGGACTTAACAAGGTAGGCAATGGGTAAATTAATATTTATCATAGTATCGGTGGAGCGTGTGTGGTTAACAGGCACATCGATTAAGAGGTAAGTATTAAGGGTACCCAGTATATTTGCATGGTTACTTCACACCTTGTTTTGTGATCCTCGGCATCCCAGTCACAAAACCTGAAGGGCACACTCAAGATTGAAACATGCCATTGAAAAGTTCAATGAATCTCAAAGATCTAGGAGTTTCAAAACCAATTAAAACCTAATAATACATTTAGTTTATCTTGGTGGAAATTGGTGAATCGTCATTCACCTACCTTCAAATATTTTATAGCTTGGATTACGGCATCCCTCTTCCAAGTTATAAAAGTATTGTGTTGGATCCTAGCCTTAATATTTCATATTGGGTGTCATGTTAAGGACTTTAAATCAACTATCTTGAATATCTCCCAAAAAGATGTCTGGTTTAGACATTTATGATCTTCCCAAATTTCTTGAAACAAGCTTTCCTAAATGAAGATGATGTCCCATGGAAATCATACTTCTTTCACCTCCTCCAATTATTCTCCCTAACCCACAAGTTCTTGAAAAGTTTAAGGTCACTCAAGCCCTATTGGCAAGCAAAGGGCAATGTGTGATCACATCTTGGAGATGTAGTCACATATTGACAAGTCGGGAGAGTTGGGTGTCAAAGTCTTGTGAAAGTTGGTGGTTCAATCACTTTCAAAGTCACATAGTGAGTTCCTATGGGACTCCTATGAAACAAACTATGACAAGACCCTTAATGATCTTATCTGTTTGCTAAGATCAACTTCCTAAAACTTGTGGACATTGACAATAATGACATTGGATATCCAGTAAAGCTCTCTCTTCCCAATGGAAAGGGATCGGCCATAGTCAACTCGGTTGACCAAATGGTAAAGAGAGAGGCTAAGTCTGAGATAGTCCCATTATCAAGGGTCCATAGGTAACTATTGCCAAAGGAAGGGGCATTGGTTGCGAAGCTGCCAAATTTACCTAAGGATGTTATGATTTTATTTATTTTAAGTATCCTTACAATGACATTTGTGAAAAGTTGTTGCTTATAAGATTCCACTGATAACAATATTGGAAAAATGGATTTGATTCTTTCGGTTGTGGTAGTGTCTAATATTACCAAATAAGGAAAGATTCTCATCACCCAAGGTTCAATTGGACCGAAACTTGGAATCATGCAAGTTGTATAGTATGATGAATGAGAACTTTCAGCTTTGAAAATTAAGACTAATTCCTTATGTGAATAAGGAAAGGACTAAGGGATCGAGTACACATTCTTGTGCACTGGTCAAGTCCACCACAAAAGATCAAGAAGACTATTCATCATGATTTACTTAAGTTCAGTAAATATGGTTATACTTATAAGTTTAAGTATAAGTCTGTAGCATTGGAGAAGTTTCAATGTGAGACAGAACGAATAAGAAGAATCAAAGTATGGCAGAAAGATAAAAGTTTCTCAAGTCTGAAAAGACGGGAGAGTACTTTAGTATCATGTTATATGATCATCTTAATGATTTAGAGACCTTATCACAATTCATCCTCTAAGTGCATTCTGATAGTTAAGAAGAGGAGTTATGAATTGTTGAAGTGGTCAAATCAAGAAGATGAGTCATACTTCGTTCCAATACAAGTCTTAGAGTTATACTCTAAAATTGTAACTTGAGTGACATGTCTTAAAGAAGGTTTAAAACACTTGTCAAATGTAAGAGTAAAAGTTTTCTACTCCTGTACATTTGAAATTGGTAAGTTGTGATGTTTTGGATAAAACATGACCAACTAAGGCCAATTGTGTGAAGTGTTTGTCTTGATTAGAATCCACACTATCTATTGAATATTTGACAAGAGAGTCTTATATGTCAAGAGGACAGTGGGAGTCTTAATGCTCTTGAAAGTTTCAAGACTTAATCAAGAATAAAACCTAAAGTCCTTCACTAGCACACGACTTGAGGTTTATAACCTATCATGTTGAAATTTTTGTGCCTATTCAAGTTGGCTTTGCATAGGAGTTCTGACAGTTCTCAATTGGTTGCACAACTACTTCGAAGCAATGGCAGACACCTGAGCTGCTAAATGACAAGAATTTAAGATTGCACAAGTTTAATCCATATGAGTTTGGATTTGTCACTAACCTTGTCTTGTGATTATGGTTTTGAAAAATTCACATGGATAAGAATACATACACTATTAAATCTAAGTGTCATAAGGTTTCTCTCTGATTCATGAAAATGATGGTGAGGAAACACTTTCACTAAGTAGATTTTAGCTAGATAGAAATTGTGATATTTGCATTCTCAAAGTCGTTAGTGGAGCGTGTGTGGTTAACTGGCACACTAACATGGACTTGTGAGAAGTGGCAAAGGTCTAAACAATCGAGACTATGATTATGACATCCCTTTTCATAGTTCTTAAAATTGTTTAGACACACCTGTGAGCTATCTAAGATAAGGTGTATGATATTGATAAAGTTTTATCAAAGCAATCTAGTATCAGAAATCTGAACTTTGGTAAGAAAGTCAATAAAGTATTGATTTCTAGAAGTCCAGCTAATTTCTGAGTACATGTCAAAGCTAGTGGGAGCATAATTGTTATGCTAATAATCATCATGTTAGTGGGAGCATGATAATTATGATAAGTATTGCAAGTTAGCAATGCTAATTATAGAAAACAAAAGGTTTCAATTAGGAAAGAGTTGTTTTGCTATAATTAAGGAAGAGGAAATTATACTTCATCTCAAATCTAAAAGCTTAGATTGAGGTTTTAATAGTATTTAGTCAAGGATACATATATGAATTTCATGTTGGAATGGCTAAACATAAGGAAATTCTGTATATGGGTCCATTATTTTCGTTCTAAAATTTGATTATGATTACATCATCCCTTTTCATAATCTGAATTACGAGAACTTGGCAAATAGACATGGAAATGTTATACCAAAAGACTGGTTTAGTTTTTATGTGAGACATCATGAATCGTGTCCCATATGCTTCGGATATAGGATCGATTACATGTGCTATATTCATCCTTTCTAAAATTTTCCAAATGCATGGGGCATTAAGAAGGGAAAAGGTCTAGAATTGGATATGACTAAAAGGATTAAGCAATTGTTGAGGACAATATAAGGTTTACCAAAGATTAGTTGCTCAAGAACAGTTGAAAGTATAGTGTTAATTCTAGAAGGACCATATTGACATAATCTGTAAGGAGGCAACTCTTGTTCAGAAGTGATAGTCAAAATGGAATATGGAAATGTTTCAAAGTTAGAAATTATTCAATCTGTGTAAGATTAGGAAACTTAATGCAAGAAGGATGTTTCCAATGAGCTGATCTTCTTTGGAATGCTCTGTAATGGTTGTTGTCGAGTCTTTCTGACTTTGTGCATAATCACTACAAGAGGATCAATGCATATAAGTTTAGAATTCCGTAAATAGCATGAATTTGGAATTCTTGCATTTGCAGTAAGGGTTTGGGACTGTGAAAAGAGGATCATTGGAGTTATGTTCAATTGATCTAATTCACAAAGTAAAGATCATAGACAAACACAGTATGCATACTTGGTGTATGGCATGACTAGTGTTTAGAAAATATAGTGTACATGCTTGGAGCATAGGACAACAATTGTTTTAAATTCAAGAATAAAGTTGATAGTTGAAACAGTATACAATGAATAATGTGTAATCATATGGTGATAAATAAAAGGTGTTTTATTTATGTTCATAGGTTTTGATACCATATTGGATTCAATTATTCTTGTGTTTCATTTTGCATGTTTTGACTTCCAGAATAAACTAAGTTATCCTTCTGGAATGACTAAGTTATTCAAACCATCCACAGTCGTTCATATGTTGGAAGTAGATATGAATCAAGACTATCATGGGTTAGCTTTTAGAGGTCTAAGATGTTGGACAAAGGGCTACAAAACTCATGAGTGCTCATAAGTTCTGAGTATTGGATTCAACCTGCGCTCATTGGAATCACTTCATGGATTTTATCATGAATGATCATGAGACGATAATATCTTATATTCTTCAAACCTAGAGATATGAGTTGTTACTCTGAGTTGGTTGTACATTGATTGCACGAAAATGCATTCGGTAACTCGGTGTTATAAAACGTGCCTTTGTGTATGATTCAACAAGTAGTAGATCAAGTCATATGAGTCGAAGTTTATCGATTCCTTTTACCTTCGGAATAAAAGCGATATCTGTGGGCCCCTCAATAATTTGATGATGACAAATGGAAGTGCTCGGTCGGGCCAGGATTGATTTGATTTGTTCACTTAGTTAGTCGTCATAAATCGGAAATCGGGAAACAACAAATGGACAGAGAGAATGATTATAATCCATGTCTCAGTCCATATGATATCTAGAATGGAGGAATATATGATCACTTATCTAATGGACAAGTCATTGACAAGGTCAGAGTTCGACAGAAACTTTTGAGAGCTACGATTGCAAGTCGGTTCTTGATGTCATACGCAATAATAGTTTTAGACTTATCCAAGTGGGAGACTGTTGGATTAATGTCTAAGTCCATAACTATAATTGGTAAGACTTGACCCGACCCGGCATGGTCCATTTGGGTTGCATGGCATCATGCATTTGGATAGACTAAAATGAGAGAAATAACACTTAAGTTTTGTTAATCTATTATAAGTTCTAATATATTAATAAGGTTATTTAATTAGTATTGATCAATAATTAATTTGGAATTAATTAAGTGATCAAAAGAAGACTAATTAAATATATGGGTTGATTGTGTAAATCATTCATTCTTATATATGTAGGCTTGTGATCCAAGATTCCTTATGTTGGACTAAGTCCATGGGGTGACCCATGGATACTCCATGGAGGTTAAAATCCATGGAGCATAAGGAATGGGTAAAGTCATGAGTTACATGGTGTAACCTTAATAGCCACCATATAAAAGAATCCCATGGCTCAAGAAATCATATACTATGTGTGAGTGTGAGGGCTAAACGATTTCAAGGAGTGTTCAAGTTTCTCTCAAGTTATTCCAAGTGTATTTGGTGTTTTGTGAACCATTTGAGGTGTCACACTTGGGGCACTAGGCACTCAAGCTTCATGAAGACTTTCTACATCAAAGAGGTATGTAATTCTAACTTGATATATTCATATGAATCATGTTATTATGCTAGTTAAGATGAATACCCTGGAAAGTTTATATTTGTATGTATAATAGAGAAAACATAGATCTAAGGTATTTAGGGTTGCATGTACACTTAGGAGTGTTAGAATGCTCAAAACCCAACAATGCCTAACAAAGTATTTCTCACTATGACACCATAATGATACATAGGAAGAACATAGAAACTTTGAAGTGGTCAACAAACAATAGAGAAGTACATAGTCAACCATTCTATTCTTAGAAATTAGCAACAAATGTATTTCCTTTGTTTATAATAAAAAAATATTTTTTATGTTTATAAATCATTTGTTAATAATAATATCCATTAATTCCATAATAATTTTCAAAGAAATCCCAATATTTTGGTTATCGGGTAATTTTCAGAAAAGTCATAATATTTTGAGCAAACTAACGAAAAAGAACAGAATACCGGCTAAATCTACGAAACTGGCCAAAAAGGGTTTTTTCGAAGTTTTAGCCGGTATTCTGTGCTTTTCTGTAAACAAAAATTAGTTCGGGACTTTTTCATAAATTAGACTAAAACTTTAAGATTTTTCTGAAGATTTCCCTACATACATACATACATATATATATATATATATATATATATATATATATATATATATATATATATATATATATATATATATATATATAGATCCGGTAAGAAATTTTTTTTGGTAGGAAGGTAAGAAGTTTTTTTTCTACATAGTTTTTTGACGAACAAAAAAAATAAATCACTAGATGATTCATTTGTAAGATGATTCACAAGAAAAAATTCTCAAAAAAACATCTTTATGATTCATTTTTAAGTAAATTAAGAAAAAATTCACTTTTATGACAATTTTAGTGAATAACAACAAAATCATTATATAAATGAATAATCTAGATGTTTTTTGAGAATTTTTTCTTGTGAATCATCTTACAAATGAATCATCTAATGATTCATTTTGTTTGTTCGCGAAAAAAGTATGTAGAAAAAAAAACTTCTTACCTTCCTACAAAAAATTTCCTTCTTATTTGATTATGACTCTCTCTCTCCCTCCCTCTCTCTCTCTCTCTCTATATATATATATATATATATATATATATATATATATATAGATATAGATATATATATATATATATATATATATATATATATATATATATATATATATATACTTATATGAAAATAAAAATTAATCACTTACATATCGTTGCTTGACTGTAGGACTATTAAATACCCATTGAAGATCAGTTAGGGATGAGCAAAAGGACCGAACAGGCCCGAATCAGACCCGACCCGGGAACCAACTTTGGCCAAAATCATGAACCGAACCGGCCCGGCGGTTCTACCGGTTCCCGGTTCTTGTCGTGTCTTCAAATGTTGGAACCAGTCCTTGAAAAATAGCATCATACGGATCCGGTATTTTACCGGTTCTACCGGTTCTGGTTATATCTGTTCCGGTTCTTGGTTCCAAAAATCCACAAAAATAACGTCCCGGTCCCGACCTGACCGTTTCCATTGGGTTCCGGTTCCGGTGCCGGTTCCGGTTCTGGCCGGTTCCTCGGTCCATATGCTCATCCCTAAGATCAGTATTAGCCTTAAAAATGTTTCGAGTCTAATGATGTCCTATTTAACTTACTTCTTTGAAACAAGCATTGCTATACGACCACAATCCCCCTATGTTTACAACATGTTGTTGTTTACATATTCCTTTTTTTGGCGTCGAACGATTCATAAATTTTGGTGTTTCAAAGTGTTTGACTATGTGCGCATAATTTTCAAGTGACATACCGTTTGGAGGTTGACTAATGCTATTGGGATATTTGTAAGCCTTCCAATATTGTTAAAATAAGTATGCGCTTTACTTTTTCGACCTCTATAAATTCCTTGTAGAGTCGCATCAATGCTATGCAACAACTAAGCACGCCGGGGATCTAATTTAACCTTATCCAAATCAAAATTTCTCTATAAATACAACAAAGTTAGTTAATTAAATAAAAATCACAAAAAACTTAAAATATCATCATATAAATAATTTACCTTCAGGTGCACGACTGTGACATTCCTTAAAGTAGAGGAAACATTTTCCCGACCAGATATGCTAAAAAGGATGTTCTACCACATATGTTGCCCAATCTTATGGGTAAACGTATTGCCATGTTTCTCAACAGGGGTAAGTGTGAGCTCTCTATCGAAATCCAAATCAATGGGTTTTCCCTTGTTTGCTCATATCAGCATTGTGAGTTCGATGCTTTTATATAATCCTTGTCTTTTTTTTGGTAGCTCATATGAAAAATATAATGAAACATATTAGTCACAATTACAACGGAGGTGTGAACTCATTTCATGTTGATTACATGGTAGATGAAGTTGTGATGGCATCCTCATGCTGTATGAATTGGTTCATGTTGATTCTTCTGATTCTATTTTGTTTATTCTCTTCAGTAGCATTACATCAAACCGTGGTCTACTGGAGATTGAATGGAATAACCCTGAGAAGTTGTTCGGCAAAGAAGAGAATATCACATTGAGGCTGTTGTTTTTGGTTCATCCTTAATCGAATTATTACCGTATTTGTTTCTAGACAGTCGCCAGAAGAAAGCTTATGAGTTCGCCCCCATTTTCAATGGTTAGTAAACCGATTTAGTTTGGATGACGAATTTTTGCAAGACACTCACTCAAGGTTTTTCTCCAAAATGATTTATAGTAACTATTAACTGTTGAGTTGAATTCAATTTGGATGAAAATTATATCATTCTCTTCAAATTATAGAACAAACACTAGTTAATATATGATGATCTCGACTTTTTTTTCCTCAATCATCCGAGAAACAAGGAAACAAACTTATAAAATATTTAAATAAAATTGTTTCATCATTTTAGAGATCTGGTAATCAACTAGGATGGTAGGTATATATATATCGTATTCAAAAGCTGAAGTCTAGATTCTCTGTTTCTAAATTCTAATATTTAATTTGGATTTCTTGGCCGTTGTTGGAAATTTGCAAGAGGATCTTCCACCTGCTCTTGATTCTACTTCAGAAATACATCAAGTCTTTGATGGAACCATTAGGTAAACTTATAAATCGCCGACTACTTGTTAAAATGCCTAAATAAACCTGGTCTAGATCATCTAAACGGAATTCACATTTTGGAGTTGGAAATGGAGTTCATTTTCCTAAAAACCTAAATTAAATTTTCTTTGATTCCAAATTCCAATTCTAAACATGGAACTAGAGTTCCCATATGCATTTTTTGGTTTACTTATTAAAATTAGATTCATTCTCTATAAACAAATTTGTCGAGTTCTCTTGCTTAGGTTGTATGTATCTTACAATTTCCCATATGCCTAACATATTTATCACTTGAGAAATTAAATATCCTTCTACTTTTTGTGCCTAATATCTTCCTACCTATTTTAGATGGTGACAAGTGTCATTTAATTTAATTTAAATTTGAATGAGATGTTAAATTTATACACTTGTCATCATCTTAAATAGGTAGGAAGAAAATTAGGAACAAAAAGTAGGAGGATATTTAATTTCTCTTATCACTTTTTTGTTAGATAATGAACATGGATTGCAGGAAAAGATCAAATTATTTCCAATTGATCTACATATCAGACGAGACTGGTTCAAGGAGTACTTTACCCAACAAACAAGTTGTTTTTATAGCAAAAGTTGTATGTTTTATTTTAGGTTTTTTGAATTGGATATACGCAACAATGCACAGAGCACAAACATGCAAGGCAAAATTTTATGAAATTTACTTGCTTGTGGTGTGTTGTTATGTTAAGGTGTCTGCTTTAGAACACAACAATGAAGTAAAGGGGGAGAGTCTTGATCTGATCAAATATATCAACACCAATTTCGAAGGACCCTCATTCTATCATGATGTAAGATTTCATCCGTCATCGAACATAATTTCCTTACTCTTTAAAGAATACGTTGATTTGGTTGATTATAATTACAAAACTAGAATATAGGATTCTCGCAAAAAGAATTCGGGTAAGAGTTTCTATCATACATTGATGCATTAAATAACTTGCAGGGATGGTGAAACTGTTGCAGTTATATATTTTAGAGATGGATATGCACCTAACGACTGCTCTTATGAATTTGTTAGTATATATTTTTTGAAAATTTTCTGTCAAAAATATTCATTAATCATATTATATTCTTCTCAATTAGATGATTTATGAATCTTGTATGAGTGGAAAGCTAGGTTACTTATGGAGGAATCCTTAGCTATCAGGTGTCCTTCAATCTCTTATCATTTAACTGAAACTAAGAAAGTTTAGCAGGGGCTTGCAGAATCTAATATACTCAAGAGGTAAATAGTGTTGATTTCATTACTTTTGGAAAATTTCAACTTAAGATGATTTTTTGATGACTGGACAAGTATAGGGGTAATTTGGTAATTTGTTTATCTTATTTGTATGGGAACGGGTTTCTTGAAAGTAAATATGACATTGCCAAACTTTAGGCATGCTTGGTTGGATTATGGAGTTTGGATGATTTGATTTGAATGATGTCAAGAATGCTATTGAATAGACATGTACATTTGCTTGGGAACTCAAAGCATCCTAGTAATGTTATAAAAGTGGTATTGACAATGTTGAGTGTAGCGGCTGATTTAGGTGATAGAAATCCAAGAATAAACAAGATTTATCAGATTATCACAAGCTTGATGGGAAAAGTCAACAAGAACTCAACTAGCATACAAGGTATATTCTATCAAATATAGTTATTTTATGGGTAATTTATGATAAAAAAAACCTGTCATTATGTTTGAATGTTAGGGGTGTTGTTGTTCATTCATTGCATCTACTAGAAGGAGCTGAGAAACCAAGTGTTAGGGTTACATACATAGTTGTACTTGAGGGATTGAGTTGATTTAAGGTGCGTTTATATTAACACTAGAGGTGGAGGATAAATTATATTTTAGGTCCCTAAGCATTGCTGATTCTTGTAACGGTTTTGGTCCTTATTTGTGGTTACTATAATGGTTTTTGTCACACCCCCAAATCAGAACGTCGGAAACGTTCGGGGGTGGAGGACATCATGTACAGTATCATAACAATGCATAAGTGAGGTGTATAGATCTATAAAGGACCAACAATCCAACATCCCGACTGTTACCTACAGCTTGGCCGATAGGCCAAGGGGTGACAAATGTCAAAATTGTTTCGACACGAGTAACTCATCGTGTTAAACACTAGACAACCAGCATGGTTATAATCACATCACATTTTTACCTTAATTAACAACTTGATCTTATGGTAGTTAGTGCTTCAGTAGAGCGTTCTTACACAACACTACTATACACCTTCATTTTTCCATTACATTCATGCAGTGATATTGTCACTTTGAGAGATGCAAACTATTTTCTAGTAAAGATAGTCATAAACTTGGAAAAACATACATTTTTACAAGAGAACAAACATACAAAACAGTTGTGTCTTGGTAAAAGACTACTTTTCATTTTAGTAGAAAATATAGGATTTTCTAGGAAGTATAAAAACATTTACATCAAAACACTTACAAACATGTTCATCAAACAGATGCAAACTTTTGACACTAAAATACTTATGAACTCACCAGCTTAATTGTTGATCTACTCTTTCAAAGTAACTTGTATTCTCAGGTCATCAATAGAGTTGTATATTTGCACAGGGTTCGAGAAGACGGAGCAGGATCAAGAACCGTTTTTCATTTTGATATATATATTTTTGGTGTCTTACAACTATACACCGAACACACATGTATAAATTATATTATTAATCCAATGGATGATGTTGTTGCTTGTTTTACTATTATGCATTGTTATGATATTGTACATGATGTCCTCCGCCCCCGAATGTTTCCGACGTTCTGATTTGGGGGTGTGACAAAAACCATTATAGTAACCACAAATAAGGACCAAAACCGTTA
This sequence comes from Lactuca saligna, assembly GCF_052625555.1. Taxonomy (NCBI): domain Eukaryota; kingdom Viridiplantae; phylum Streptophyta; class Magnoliopsida; order Asterales; family Asteraceae; genus Lactuca; species Lactuca saligna. The sequence goes on along the minus strand of NC_136420.1, from coordinate 59,218,291 downwards.
CAAGAATCAGCAATGCTTAGGGACCTAAAATATAATTTATCCTCCATCAATCCCACATCCCGACTGTTACCTACAGCTTTGCATTGTGTTCTACTTGTATTCTCCCCCTAAAAGCATTTAAAAGTGTAATTGTATGGGTATGAACTCATCTGTGGTGAGTGATTCGAATGAAAGATCGATATAGTATTCTTGGTATGCCAAGTGAGGTGCCGAGATGAAATGGATCCTATTTAGCATATATTAACACATATACATATGAAATTAGGGCCTATAACAACTAATATGTATATGAAACAACCTTAGGAACTAGGAAACACTTACAATGAAGTGTTAGAACCAAAAATGAAGTGCTGAAAGATGATCACGGCCAAGCTAGAAGAGTTCACGGCCCTTGAATTGTTCACGGCCTAAGAACACTTGATGTGTTTCATGGCCCAATGATGAAGATAAGAAGGGTTCATGACTAGAAGAAAGGTTCATGGCTAGAACTCTTGAAGATCCTTGAATGAAACGATGACGAATAAAGATGGAAGGCAAGGAACTTCTAATAAACAACAAGAAAGGGAAGTGTTCTTACGTTTTTTATATGAAAGGATACCCTTTTGTGGATGATACTTGAGAGAGAAGGGGAGAGTTCACATTTGGAAGATGATAAATGAAGAGAAAAATGGCTAACACCCATATATATAGGGGAGGGTAGCTCACGACCCAAGATGGGTTCACGACCGTGAACCTAGTTTGCGGCCGTCAATCTCTTTTGAAGGTGGTTCTAGCTCAAATGCAGTCCACTGATCTCTTGCTAACACTTCCTAATACACAACCCCTTAAGTGTACTAGGCCTAGAACTAATAAAACGAACCTTAACTCAGTAAAAAGATAACAGAAACAAGTCTGAACTTTTGATTGTTTTGATTGATTTACAAGATAGAAATGTTCGGGTTGTCACATTATCCCCTTGTTAAAGGGAATTTCATCCCGAAATTAAGACCAAGAAATACACATAGACTAAGGTAAAAGTTGAGGATACTTAAGTTTCGTTTGATCCTCCCGCTCCCAAGTGAATTCAGGTCCCCGCTTTGCATTCCAACGAACCTTCACTATCGGGATACGATTTTGTTTCATTTGCTTGAGCTCCTTGTCCATGATTTCTACTGGTTCTTCCACAAATTTGAGGCTCTCATTGATCCGGATTTTATCGAGTGGGATAAAGAGAGTCTCATCGGATAGGCACTTTTTTAGGTTCCGTACGTGGAAGGTAGGGTGTACGTTACTAAGTTCTTGAGGTAGTATGAGTTTGTAAGCTATAGGGTCGATCCTTGCGAGTATCTCAAAAAGCCCAATGTACCTTGGATTTAGCTTACCACGCTTTCCAAAGCATATCAAACCCTTCCAGGGTGAGACCTTTAATAGAACAAGGTCACCAACCTAAATTCCAACAGTTTCTGTCTCTTGTCAGCGTAGCTTTTTTGCCGGTCTCTAGAGGCTTTCAATCGTTCACTAATCTGAACAATCTTCTCTGTCGTTTCCAGAATGATTTCCAGATCCATGAAAGTGCTATTAGGAACTCTTCCTTTAGCTAGTTGCGTGTCACCCACCTTAGCCCATCATAGAGGGGATCTGCACTTCCGACCATAGAAGGCTTTAAATGGAGCAACTTTGATACTAGAATGGTAGTTGTTTTTGCATGAAAACTCAACTAATGGACAATTGGTATCCCATGCTCTACCAAAGTCAATCACACAAGCTCGCAGCATGTCTTCCAACGTTTGCATCATCCTCTCACTTTGTCCATCAGTTTATGGGTGATAGGTTGTACTCATGTCCAACCTAGTTCCCAAGAACTTTTGTAGCGACTGCAAGAATCTTGAAGTGAATCTACTGTCTCTAACAGAGATGATAGATATGGGAACACCATGTAGTTGTACAATCTCCCTAATGTGTGTTCTCGTCAATTTCTCCATCTTGTCAGTCTCTTTGATCGGTAGGAAGTGCGCAAACTTAGTTAACCTGTCTATGATCACTCAAATGGTATCGAGACCACCTGTTGTCTTCGGCAACTTGATTATGAAGTCCATTGTAATCCGCTCCCACTTCCACTCAGGTATCTTTGGTTTTTGTAGTAAACATGAGGGTTTTTGGTATTCGACTTTAACCTTGGAGTAAGACACTTGATCACGAAGGTAGCAATCTCTGCTTTCATGTTAGGCCACCAATATAACTTTTTGAGATCCAGATACATCTTATCTGAACCTGGATGAACGGAGTATCGAGTATTGTTCGCTTCATTCATGACAACGTCTCTGAAGCCACCTAGTTTTGGTGTCTAGATCTGATCCACGAGGTATAAGGCTCTGTCACCCTTGACTTCTAAGTTCTTATCCACCCCTCTAAGGGATTCACTTGCCACATTTTCAGGTTTCAAGGCTTCCAGTTGATCCTCCTTGTTTTGCGTGGACAGATGCGAATAGATTGTCATAGTCAATGCGTTGACTCTATGACCTGAGTATTTTATGAAACTCAGGGCGTCAGCTATTACATTGGTTTTACCGGGATGATAACAAATTTCGCATTTGTAGTCATTGAGTACCTCGACCCACTTTTGTTGTCTCATGTTGAGCTCTTTCTGGTCGAGTATATGTTGAAGGCTTTGTGGTGTGTAAAGATAGTGCTTTTCATACCATACATGTAGTGTCCCCAGATCTTCAGAGCAAATACCACTGCTCCTAACTCAAGATCGTGTGTAGTGTAGTTGACTTCGTGCATCTTAAGTTGTCTTGAGGCATAGGCAATGACCTTTCCTCATTGCATAAGAACACAACCAAGCCCTTCGTTGGATGCATTGCAGTATACCACGAAATCTTCTATCCCCTTTGGGAGGGATAATATCGTGCGTTGCATAAGGATCACTTTAGCATTTGGAATGCTTTCTCTTGTTTCTCTTCTCAGTCAAAGGTTGCACCTTTCTGGGTCAAGGCAGTAACTGGTTTCACAATCCTTGAATGGTTTTGAATAAACCTGCGATAGTAGCCAGCAAGGCCTAGAAATTGACGAATTTCTATAGGCGTCTTTGGTGCTGACCAGTTCTCAATGGCCTTTATTTTGGAAAGGTCCACGTGTATTCCCTCTTCACTAACCATGTGACCCAAGAATTCGACACTTCAAATCTAAAATTCGCATTTGGAGAACTTCGCATAGAGCTTCTCTGCTCATAAATTTTCCGTGATTTGTCGTAGATATTGACTATGCGCCTTCTTACTACAAGAGTAGATGAGTATGTCATTGATGAATACAATAATGAACTGATCTAAGTAAGGACGGCACACCCGGTTCATTAAGTCCATGAACACTGTGGGTGCATTGGTTAATCCGGAAGGCATCACTACTACAAACTCGTAGTGTCCATAAGAAGTTCGGAAGGCTATTTTGGAAACATCTTCCTCTAAAACTCGTACCTGGTGATACCCGGATCTCAGTTCAATCTTTGAAAAGTAGTTTGCTCCTTACAGTTGGTCGAACAAGTCGTATATATATATGTGGTAGAGGGTATTGGTTCTTAACGGTCAGTTTTTTTAGTTCTCGATAGGTGATGCACATACGGAACGATCTGTATTTCTTCTTTACGAACAAGACCGGTGCTCCCCAGGGTGAGAAGCTTAGTCTAATATATCCTCCGCTAAGTAGTTCTTTCAGTTGATCGGATAGTTCCTGCATCTCAGCTAGTGTTTGTCGATAAGGCTATTTGGCTATTAAGTCGATTATGAACTCGACTTGACTTTGTGGTGGTAATCCTGGTAGTTCTTCATGAAAGATGTTAGGAAATTCGCGTACTTCTGGGATATTCTTTATGTATTTCACCTCTTGGCTCACATCAACCACATGAGAAAGGAACGCATGATATTCCTTTCGTAAGTACTTCTGGGCTTGTATACTTGAGATGATCAGAAGGTTCGTACCTGGTTTGTCGCCATAGATAACTAGAGTTTCGCTATTCAGTAGATTAAGACGAACGACCTTCTCAAAAAACATGATGTCAGCGCGATGAAGACTCAACCAATCGATGCTGATAATGATGTCGAAACTTTTAACTGAGACAAGCATGAGTTTGATTGGAAATGAATGGCTATCTAGAGATAGGTTACATTCTATGTATATATTGCTAGTGCTCTCAGTTTTCTCGTTAGCCATTTCTACATTGAACGTTTCTCTTAGTGCTCGTGGGTGTTTTTTATGTAACTGTGCAAATTTTTGGTTCACGAAACTCCTCTCTGCTCTAGTATCAAATAGTATGCATTCATAAGAGTAATCGAGGAGAAATGTACCAATGACCACCGTAGGGTCTGCCACAACTTTCTCATGGCCTATCGACAAGACTCTTCCCACCCCACCAGCATTCCCTTCTTTCGGGCAGTTCCTCTTGTAGTGACCAACCTCACCACACCCATAACAGGCCTGGCCCACTCCAACGCCAGGAACCTGGGTGATCAGTCTAGCCGGAGCTTTGCAGAAACGAGCGGTATGTCCTTTCATGTTGCAGTTTGCACACTGCATTTCCCGGCAGGGTCCATTGTAGTGGACGTTGCACTTGTTTCACTTTGGCAAACTCCCAGCATACTGTTTCGCCGGTGCCATAGCAGCAGGTGCTGTTGTGGCATGCATAACCACGATCTGCTGCTTCTTGGTAGAGTTTTGCGCTGCGTTGTTCTTCTTCTTGTCCCAAAACTTCTGCTTGTTGTCGGCTATTTTTGCTGATTCTGGGACAGCAGGGGTTGTTGTTGGTGTGCGGACTCCATGATCAATGAGTCGTTGTGCCAATCGTTTGGCACTGTCAAAGGTAGTGGGGTTTAAAGCCAATACATTCCCCTTAAATGGAGGTACCAACTCCAAAATGTACCTCTTGATCTCCTTTCCCTCAGTAGGGACCATCCCCAGACATAGAGCTACCAGATCATTGAATCTGTTAGTGTAGGCTACTATGTCGGAGCCCTTCATGGTTAGGCTCCAAAGTTCCTGTTCAAGTTTCTGAACTTCGCCCCTTGGGTAATATTCCTCAATCATCAGCTCCTTCAGAGCTTCCCAGCCCATCGCATTAGCCACTACGAGGGTAAATGACTTGAGATGACTATTCCACCATGTGAGGGCTCTGTCCGAGAAGGTGCAGGCAACAAATTTTACTTTGCTTCCTTCCGGGCATGAGTAGATCTCAAAGATTGACTCAGTCTTCTCGAACCATTACGACAGAGCAATGATTCCTCCGCTACCATTAAAGGCTCTAGGTTTGCAGTTGGTGAAGTCCTTATATGAACACTCCCTAGGGTGTCCGTAACTATCACATTGGGTCGAGTTAACACCCGTTCCACCTCCACTAGTACCGCTAGCGTTTATTTGAGTTATGGCTGTCATTATAGCCACAATCACTGCAGCTTGGAAGACTGCATGATCATACTGAGGAGGAGGTGGTGGCTAAGTTAGAGTTATCGGAGGGTTGCATCTTGTTACTTAATGAGGAGGCATCTTTCCATTGTATGTTTACAAAGATGAAGATAATAGTAAGAATTCAATAGTGAGGATAATGAGAGTGATCCATGAACTAAATCGTCATAGTTTAACAAGTAAATGAGAATGTGTTTGTAATAGAGATCCATTACTAGAAAGATGAAAGCATTTGGAAAAAAGATTTATTCAGGAGATTAGATTTCTGTCAATATCATTCGCATTATAGATGCATAAGTTCGGCAAAATTGACCTTGCAGTAGGTCTTACATCATACCAGAAATGAGAAAATTTTCACAACACAAAGACCTAAAAAACTGAAAGTTCAAGGTCTTAACATAAGCAGGAAATTAATACTAGAGTCTATACATAGACCTAATATATATCCAAAAGAGAGAGTAGAGTAGATTCTACTAGTAAGGAGGGTTGTTCTGGTTGGTAATTAATTCAGCCCTGGATTCAGCTAGTTGTTGTTCAGTTTCCTACATACGCCTTTGCAGTGTCACCTAGTTCTGACGAAGATCCCTAGCTTCAGACCGATAGGCATTCAGTTCCACCTGTAGGGCATCAGTAGGAGACCTTTTAAAGTACTGGTCATCAGTCAGATGACGGAGACGAACCGTGTTGACACCTGAGTTAGCACGAATCTCCATGCCTTGGTTGAAGTTTGCTCTTCCATGCTCAAAATTGCGAGCAACACGACGAACCAAGATAGGAAGGACTCTATCTGTTGAGCCTCCCTCATTCAGGTTGTAGAAGCTTTGGTCCCTATTGTAAGGAGGTGGTTGTCCCTGTTCGTGGCTCCACCTTCCCATGTTCACTGCCCACAGAGGTGTCGGGCCTTGAAAATCCTGACGAGGGTTAGGATTTTGAGCAACTTGGGGTGGATTATAGACCTCAGGTTCTGAGTCAGATTCTTCTTGGACTTCCTCCTTGTTCTCTTCATCAAAACTCTCCTCGGGGTCCTCTTCTGCTGGGACCACTAGGTTCTCATCCTCGGGTTCAGCTTCAAGCCATCCACTGATCCCTTGAACGGGAAAGTACGGGTCGCCAAGTAGATGGAATCTAGCCATGTTATCTAAGCGAGAAAAGGGGTGTAAGAAACATATAATATATGTACTACTAAAGATAATTATAAGATGATCCTCACCAGTTACTTCTATACTTACGTAGTGCACACCAGCTATACACAACTTAAGATAGAATAGACCTTCGAATAAGTGACCCAACTCTAAGTCCATAACCAAACAAGGAATAGGATGTAAAGCGAAGATCATAGATTCTAAGTCAATAACATATTAGTCATATATAACCTAAGTGTATCCACTCAGCAACTATAGACCTACTAGTAAAGACCTTTTTATTTTCACATAAGTAATTATAGTACCACAAAAATACTCATATAGTATTTAAGTTTATGTTTTTGATACTGCCATTTTTATACATGCTTTTAGGTAATAATTATTTACATTTTTATTCATAATTTGGTTATTTGCATTGAATAATGATACTTATAAGCTTAAATTATACTTTGCAGCCAAATAGAAGCATTTTTGGAGAAAATGACTAAAATTGACAAGACATGGAACTTTGGAGGCATGAAGAAAAGAAGAATAAAAATCCAACAAAAACGCATACTCACGACGAGAGAATTGAAGGCTCACGACGTGAGTTGGCGTATTCGAGAAGATAGGCATCGGGAGGAAGAATCCTTGTTAAACACAAATAACTACGTGCTCACGAGGTGAGTCTTTATTGCTCACAACGTGAGCGTGGAAAAATCAGATACTATATATATGCTTGATCATTACGACTTGGGGGACTTTTGGCTGATTGAGAGAGTTCCTGGAGATGAATTTTAGAAGGAGAAGTGATTTGGAATTGGCTTTCAACACCAAAGGAGAAGAGAAGTTCATAACTTGATTCTAGTTTTAGTTCACTTTAATTATATTTTTGAGTATGAGTTGTTTATGTTTGTTTGCTAGTATGTCCAGCTAAATCTAGCTTCTTCTGTTAGCTAGATGAAGCTGGAACTCATGGATTTAATATTCTAGCTTTGATTTATTTGTTAGTTAAGACTTGTGTTGATTGATTTTACCTAGCATGTTTGATTTAATATTTGATTGCTTTGATTTCTTATTATGTGTAGTTAATGACCATTAATTTGCATGAATTAGAATGCCTAGTAATTTAGTGAACACTAGTTTATTAGAGCTAAGATCAAACCAATCTTAGATAAGGAATTGAATTATTAAAATTAGGTTGTGCTAGAGAACTCATATTATGACCATAAGTGTGTTTGTCAAATCAATATTACATAGCTCCAATTCTATTTAATAATTGATTATGTGTTAGATATTGTCTGCGCAAACATAGATTTACATTAATTAATTAATGTTAGTAGATTTAGAACTAAATTGCTAATACTATCTTAATTGGTAACCAATAGTAATTGTCATAGCTAATTTATAAACCATTGAGGGAAAGTGGATTCGAAGTAACATAAGTGTTTCTTAATTGATTGAATTTCATGTTAAGAGTTAAGTTCATATATACTTGCAAAATTAGATAAAACCCCCACCTTGCTAGAAAATTAGGTTAATTTAGTAGTAGATAGATTAATTACTTAAAACCGTTCCATGTGATCGACACCCGACTTACCAAAACTATTCTATAACTCGAATAGGTAAACTGCCTATGTGAATTTTAGTTAGATAAGTAGTTAGGTTATAAATATGAAACTAGGTGTAGCTATTTGCATGCATCAGTTATGTTCTAGAGTTCCATTGTAGTAGAGTTGGTAAGTTTTTAGACTCGTTGCAGCACCACAACCATTCGTACGCACATGCTAATCACTTCTCGGGTAGATGTAGTTGATCAGGCTATATCCATCCTAGAACTAATTATATGCCCCCAAGCCTACTTGTCTTGTTCAACAACCGTAATACTTTTGTTCTAATCTAGTATGACATTGATCCTAGTATGAATGCATGTATGTATACTTTTAGTAAAATATTTTATTATTTTAAAAGTATAAATTATTGGTCAGAGTCTTTTAATCCCAATGTGTTTATAGTTGTATATCTTTTATTGGTTGATATACTCAGTTCACTATAAACAAAGCTCTGATACCAATCTGTCACACCCCCAAACCAAAACGGCAGAAACGTTCGGGTGTGGATGGCGTCATGTACAGTATCATAATAATGCACAATAGTAAAACAAGTAACAACATCATCCATTGCTTTCATAATATAGTTTATACATTTGTGTTCTGTGTATAGTTGTAGCACACCATATATATATATATATATATATATATATATATATATATATATATATATATATATATATATATATATATATATAATATAATTTATACATTTGTGTTCTGTGTATAGTTGTAACACACCATATATATATATATATATATATATATATATATATATATATATATATATATATATCAAAATGAAAAATGAGTCCTGATCCTAATCTATCTTCTCGAACCCTGTGCAAATGTATCTGTCTACTGATGACCTAGGAACGCAAGTTATTTTATAATAGTAGATCAGCAATTAAGCTGGTGAGTTCATAAGTATTTTAATGTCAAAAGTTTGCATTTGTTTCATGAAATTGTTTGTAAGTGTTTTGATGTAAATGTTTATATACTTCCTAGAAAATCCTATATTTTCTACTAAAATGAAAAGTAGTCTTCTACCATGACTCAACTGTTTTGTATGTTTGTTCTCTCGTAAAAATGTATGTTTTTCCAAGTTTATGACTATCTTTACTAGAAAATAGTTTGCATCTCTCAAAGTGAGAATATCACTGCATGAATGTAATGGAAAAATGAAGGTGTACAGTAGTGTTGTGTAAAAATACTCTACTGAAGCACTAACTACCTTAAGATCAAGTTGTTAATTAAGGTAAAAATGTGAAGTGATTATAACCATGCTGATTGACTAGTGTTTAACACGATGACCTGCTGGCATCGAAACCAATGTGACATTTGTCACCCCTTAGCTTATCGGCCAAACTGTAGCTAACAGTCAGGATGTGGGATTGTCGTTCCCGTATAGATCTATACATAAAATGTCCGCTCTCCCTTCAGGAGACTCTAGTTACAAAACGCGGCATAACAAGTATATTGTTATGCTGTGAAGTAGTGGCTTACATTATTGTTATCTTGTTCTTGTTATAGTATGTATGTTCCTTTCCGTTCTGGTTATAGTATGTGTTGTAATGTATAGTAATGGTATGAAAGTACTGACTCATGTATGTTTCTCTGTTCTAGAAATAGTATGTAATGAACCTCTAAATTATACCTATGATAGTTTACTAGTACTTTTGTTTGAACTGTTACTAATATGAAGAAAGACTCAATTACTCACCATAAGCAACAAAGTTAAGTATATTCTGTAAAAATGGGTTGAATATTCATATATGTATTTAGTAATTATAACTATGATTTAGCAAACAGTCGGACTAGTGATCCTACCTTAAGCCCACAACCAAACAAGGAACATTAGTCAAGGTATCTAGCAGTAGTCCTAAGTTCGTTAAAGCATAATTATACGCAAATAGATAGTTGAATATGATTTGATATATAAAAGAAGTTTAAAATAGTTCAAAAGAGTTTTAACAAGTTTTTGAGTGTAAGAAATTCTTTTGGGTGTTGTTTTCACATGAAAACGGTTAACACATTTGTATTGTGTTCTACTTGTATTCTCCCCTAAAAGCATTTAAAAAGCATTTAAAAGTGTAATTGTAGGGGTATGAACTCACCTACAATGAATGATTCGAATGAAAGATCGATATAGGATGCTTGTATGCCAAGTGAAGTCCCGAGCACAAATGGATCTTATTTAGCATATATTAATACACATATATGTATGAAATTAAGGCCTATAACAACTAATATGTATATGAAACAACCTTAGGAACTAGGAGACACTTATAATGAAGTGTTAGAACCAATAATGAAGGGCTGAAAAATGATCACGGTCAAGCTAGAAGGGTTCATGACCCTTGAGTTGTTCACAACCTAAGAACACTTGATGTGTTCATGGCCCAATGATGAAGATAAGAAGGGTTCACGACCAGAACTCTTGAAGATCCTTGAACGAAACGATGATGAATCAAGATGGAAGGCAAGGAACTTCTAATAAACAACAAGAAAGGGAGGTGTTCTTACGTTTTTGAGATGAAAAGAGACTCTTTTGTGGATGATACTTGAGAGAGAAGGGGAGAGTTCACGGCTGGAAGATGAGGAATGAAGAGAAAATGGCTAACACCCATATATATATATATATATATATATATATATATATATATATATATATATATATATATATATATATATATATATAGGGTAGGGTAGTTCATGGCCCAAGATTGGTTCACGGCCGTGAACCTAGTTTGCGGTCGTGAACCTCTTTTGAAGGTGGTTCCAACTCGAATGCAGTCCACTGATCTCTTGCTAACACTTCCTAGCACACAATCCCTTAAGTGTACTAGGTCTAGAACTCATAAATTGACCCTTAACTCAGTAAAAAGATAACAGAAACAAGTCTGAAATTTTCATTGTTTTGATTGACTTACAAGATAGAAATTTTTGGATTGTCACAGTTTGGTCCTTATTTATGGTTCTGGTAATGGTTTTGGTGATTCTTCTTCCAATCAAAATGCTTATTTTTAGTTTTCAATTAATTATAGGTAGTTTCTGCAATCATGGTTCCAAAAGTAGACGTTTTACTTAGGGGTGTGTATGGGGCGGTTTGGTTCGGTTATTGGTCAAAACCGAACCATAACCATTATGATTGGTTAATGCATTTTCATAACCATTGGGTATGGTTAATATTGGTTATGGTTAATGGTTTTTATCGGTTAACGGTTTTGTTTAATGGTTAATATTGGTTAACCATAATTTTCAAAATAATATAAATGGCGAAAGTATACTTTGCATAAAAAAATGTAAAGAGAATACAAAAAGTCCTCGACACCAATGTTTGTAACCTAGCTTATAGTAATTGAATAAAATGTGTGCATTTGATACTCAAAGTGAGATAACACATAGTCACATTCAAAATAAAAAACATTCAATAAAAAAGTATAAAATATTAAAAAAAATGACATTAATAACTTCGTATACTGATAATTGATATTAACATTAAAATAAAGTCAAACATCCATACATGTTCAAAGCGATTTAATCAAAAACTATAAAATAAAATAACTAATCATTTATATTACGTGTTATATGGATAAAAAAAACAATCACTTATATACATTCAATGTGATTAAGTCAAAAACAGTAAATAAAAAAAGACAATTTAAAAAAAAAAATACATTCTTAAAATATTACGAAGTGAAGAAGAACCAAAACTTAACTTACCTAGAAGTTTTGATTATAAATTAATAAAATCCTTCAATAGAACTATAAAGTCAAAACAATATTTGATTAGGATTAACGGTGTGAGAAACCTCCGATTAGGATTATGTGTGAAGATTAAACTAATTGTGAATAATGTTTAAAAGTTATAGAATTAGCCGATTAGGAATTACAACATTAATCAATAATCTCACTCAATGAATGATTGAAAAATTTTGTGTGTCTGCATGATCTGCGTGATCATCCTTTGATGGTTTGATTGCACGTTCGTCTCCTAATAAGTGACGATTAATGAATTATATTTTGAAAATTTAATAGGTCTTAAATAAGATTGACTATATTATTTTATATATAATCCATAATTTTTACGTATTAAAATATAAAGATAACGATTCGGTTAATAATGGTTCGGTTAACCTATAAAACCATAACCGAACCGTTTGTTATCGGTTAACAAAAATTAGAAATCGAACCAATGGTTTTTAAAACGGTTCGGTTATTATGGTTCAGTTATATTGGTTAATTTGGTTATGATTCGGTTTTCTGGTTATTATGCTCACCCCTAGTTTTACTTGGACCAAGGACCAAAATCTTTACAAAAAACTCAGAAAAGGACCGAAATTGAAAAAATTAAAATTCCACAGAGACCAAACATGAAATTTACTATTCTTAATATAGGCTTATTATAATTATGTCTTACTTTCTTCAAAGTCTTACAAATAAATATAGCTTGGGTTTTTAGATGAGATTTTTTTAATATTTACAAAAAATGCTTTTATCAAGAGATTGAAAAAAAATGCAAACTCAACAACTAGGATATAACAGCTCATGTGTTTATCATGAGCTTCTTGCTTATTTGTGTTGGTAGACAACAAGTGAAGAAGTTGAAATGGACTTAAAAGTTTCAAAGATACATGATGACCATTATGGCTTAGAAAGTTAAATGATTATTGAATATCTAGCAGTTTGCAAAGGTTGGAAAACATTTAATTTTATGTGTATGTAGTATTTGTTTTTTATGATAGAATTGTGAAAAGAATGAAATGATTTATTCCACCATAATTAAGAAAAATGATTTTTGTTTGGTCGGATGGAATGAAACTTTTATTATTTTCTAGGTTTTGCTATTTAAATATATATTTTATTTAATATTATAGATAAAAATTATGTAGATATAAGTAATATAAAGTATAGAATCTAATGCGTATTTATCGGTGCAAATGTGCCACAAAATAATGTTTTGTATTGTAGCAAATAAAAAAGTGTCACTAAAATTTTAAAACATGTAATTTAAAGTAGTATGAATTCTTTAATCAAAATCAACGGCACAAAAATGTGTTACAAAAAGCTTTTGTTTTATTATGGCAAATTAAAAAGTATCACTAAAAGTTTTTAGTGTGAGCGTTTCTAGTAACATTTATTATGTGTGCCGTTCATTTTCTAAAAAGCTTCTAGTACATTTTTTAGGTTTTTAGTGATACTTTTTGTATGCCACTAAATGATACATTTTTTTTTTACTTTGCACTGCATATTGAATTCTTTTGTCTAGAAATTACATTATGAATTTTTTTTTTCAATTTAATTTTTGGATCGATTGATAGAGGACGTCCAAAGTTTATATACATATGTTTCACTAACTTAATACAAGTTGACAAAATAAAACTAAAAGGTAACAAAGATTTTTAACAAAGTTACAAAAAAAAACCTTTATTTTTAAATTGTGAAATATTCTAGGTCTTATTTATTTAATTATTTTTTGTGGAAAATTAATAGATGTGTATGACTACATACGTCAAACGTATGACTACATAAGTCAAACGCCATTCTAAACCTAATTCGATAGTTTCTTCTACTGACTCCAACTGTTCTCGTGTTATATATCTAGTACTAAAAAACGCATTTCCCCAACTTTGTGCAAATTTCATACACCTACCAGAGCCATTTTTTGTATCAAATTAAGGTCCATCTCTCTCTCTCTCTCTCTCTCTCTCTCTCTCTCTCTCTCTCTCTCTCTATATATATATATATATATATATATATATATATATATATATATATATATATATATATATATATATATATATATATATATATATATATATATATATTCGGTCAAAAGAAATTTGAAGGGTGATGAAGTGAGGTCAATATATACTTTTATTACTACAAATTTTGAGTACACACACAATCAATTAATTCAAATATTCGGTATTACGATATGTGATTAAGGTTACGAGAGTTTGTTAAGTTAATAGACAAAAGAGTCGTTGTCTACTTTATAAATACTCATCAACCATCCCACCTCCCCATTCCATTTTTTGCATCTTTCCTGTTCAGATTTGTGGGAGACCCTCAAAAAGCAGAGAGAGATCAAAAAGGTTGGGACTTGATTAGTTTCTCTCTTCAATTATTCATATCATATATCCATTCATCCGTAAATCTCAAGAAGATTGATGCCAAAATTCTTCTGCAAATCAGTTATATTTTTTACTGTATCGTTGGTTTAGAAAAACCCAAAAAAGAAATAGATCATGGAAATCCTTGATATCAAGGACGTTGTTTGGGCAAAAAATGAGCTAAATTTTTTCAACTTTTTTGGGTTTTATCATACTGTTCATTTTGTAGTAGTAATGGAGTTTGTGTTGTTTATAAATTTTGGATTATTTTCTCATGAGTTTGCGATTGATTTCAGGTGCATCTATGTCGTTTCCAAATGATTCAGGGGAGATGTCTCCTCAAAGAAAATTGGGTAGAGGAAAGATCGAAATCAAACGGATCGAAAACACAACCAATCGCCAGGTGACCTTTTGTAAGCGTCGCAACGGTTTGCTCAAGAAGGCTTATGAGTTATCTGTTCTTTGTGATGCTGAAGTTGCTCTTATTGTCTTCTCTAGCCGAGGTCGACTTTATGAGTACGCAAATAACAGGTGAACTTTCTTGAATTTTGCATCTATTTTTAACGAAATCTTGAATCCAAGAAAAGGTTTCTGAATCTTCATCTTTTTTCTACCAAAAAATTGGTTCATGATGGAGATTAGTTTGGATTTCTTGATGCTTTCTGGGTTGGATGTGTAAGTACATGAATGAATGTTGGCGTATTTGTGAAAGACTTGTGGTGAAGATTTAAGAACCCGAACACAATGATAAGGTGTTTGTGAGATTTTTGAGTTTATTTTTGCTGCTGAACAAAGATTCACTTCTCTTTCTCTTTTTCTGCTTTGTTTCTTTACCTCAATGAGCTTATTGTTTTTTAGTAATTTTACCTTTTTTTTTTCTATTGTTAGTTTTCTTCTTTATGATCCGATATTTGTTTCATATTTTGGTACCTACAAGATCTGTTGTTATAGCAAGTCTTGGATATGTTGTGAGCAAATAAGCAAAGATTTAGGAAGTGTATTGCTGAACACTGAGATCAGCTTCCCATCTACCCTTTCTCCATTGCTGTTTAACCTCTCTCTCTCTCTCTCTCTCTCTCTCTCTCTCTCTCTCTCTCTCTCTCTCTCTCTCTCTCTCTCTCTCTCTCTCTCTCTCTCTCTCTCTCTCTCTCTCTCTCTCTCTCACACACACACACACACACAAACACATACTTTGCACACAAAGATACACACACAAGTGATAGGTAGGGAGCCTACAAAGACGTTGTCAAGTTCCTATTTGTTAAGAGTTCCATCTTTTTGACACTTCCTTAATAAACATATGTCAGTTAAACATCACCAAAGCAAGATGAAAGGACTCTCAGAAAAGAGATGTCATCAAGGCTTGTCAAAGAAAACCAAAAAGCTTTATTAGGTTTTCAAATCAGTTTACAGTTCACAAAATAAACAAAAAAAGTTTCATCTTTCCTGTGTCACCCAAAGATTTTCCTCGTAACTAAATTAGGGCTTTACCAAGTTTTCATAATATTCCCTTCAAGTCATTAATTTTACATTCAAACTTCTGCTTAAAGTAACCCTAATTCGTGTCCATTTTGTAAAAATAGTTGTCAACATAAACTAAATTATGGTTTTTATAAGGATATATATAACTTTCATGAGTTGTTTCTTTCGTTTACCAAACTCGACGGATAATTTAAAAATACCAGATCTGGCCATTAATAGTCTTTAATTGATTTAGTTTAAAATTAGGGTTTAGTAATAAATTAGGGTTAGGAAGTTTAAGATCAAGACAAAAGGATGTTGTTTAAAAAACAATATCTTGATTAATAAAAGTGTCCTTTTAATCTATTATTTTAAAACTTAGGGTTTCACCTGGCCTTTTTTAATTTAAAACTCGTTTACATTTTTTTCAGAACAAAATGTTTTTGTTATAATTATTGTTTTGTCTTTAATCAAATACCCACATCCAAATCTAAGAAAAATAAATAAATATTAGGTGTATGGGTAAGATTTGTCTCAACAAGAAAGAAATCTTTGGCAACGTCACAACCCAGATTTCATTTTCAGTTTCTTGACTTCTGACATAATAAGCAAGCTCTTGCACCTTTTGTTTTTGTCATTAATCATGATTTCTTTTTTCCTTAATTTCTAAAAACACTTCACATTTCTTCAATTGTGAAATGAAAACACACAAACTGAACCTTTCCCTTTGGTAATGCACAGCAATGACTTTCCCAAAGTTTATCAAACTGCTGAAACTGAAACAGCAACCTACGGGTAGACTAACACAAAAACGGTGTGTGTATATATATATATATATATATATATATATATATATATATATATATATATATATATATATATATATATATATATATATATATATAGAGAGAGAGAGAGAGAGAGAGAGAGGAGAGAAGGTACGTATTGAAGAGAACCAATGGGAGAGTAAGAAATGCATGGGGAGAGAGGAAAATGGGCATCAAAGGATGCTGCCATGAAATGGACGGCTCTGATTACTCAGAGTTTACAGAGAGAAAGAGAAAACCATAATTTTGGATCTACCCAAGGTGGGTAAAAGGGTGAGAGTTAAAGGAATTACCCAGGGGTATAATGGGCCACCGACACGTGGTAAAGATCTATCCGTTGGATTGTCTCACCAATCATAAAGAGGGGATCAGTGACAACGTGGCAGAGACAGCCAATCAGTGTCTTCGGGAATATTAAGGTAATATGCATACAGATAAGGGATATAAATAGAATCCTTAAGATTTCCGAGAAAAGTGGGATTTTATTCACTTGAGTTGGTTTTATGGTTTTCTTGAAATCATAAAATACCATTTACTCAGCGAATTGGCTGTGAGGTGAAATGCCTTTAGATTCAACAGTTGACTACTGATTGAGAGTTTATGTGTGCAGTAATTTTGCTGTGTGTCTTGGTGCATGAATCTATCCTTTGAGCAAAAACACAGTAGTTATTTAGGTGCCTTAAGCTATCCTTTGAGTTAGTAAAAACATATGTATGATACAATATTAACGCAATTTATGATTTCTTTTCCTACATGTTTATGGTTTTCTTATTATTGACACTTTGATTATAAAATGAACACGAGTTATTTTAGTTTTAATACACATATAGTACTTGAAGTCTATAGTTAATATTCTAATATAATTTTACCTAGTTTTTGAATAGACGTGGAAATGAGAACTCCTTGTTACATTCACACACTGCTTGAAAAGTGCACAGTCTGTTTTATATCATGATGAGGGTTTGATTTGAGTGAACATATAGACACATAGGTTGGCACAAAAATACGATACATGATATATAATTATTGAAAATGTGAAGAATTCATTTCTATATATAGAAGAAATTTAGAAGCTTTACATTATTAAAATATTTTTTTCTTAATTTTGTGTTATTTAAAACTAAGAAGTCTTAGTGCCTTTCTGATTTTATTTTTTGAGGGTAGACAGATCTAGGGACATTTGGCATAACTAGTTTTTGCATAATTAGTTTATGCAGCTCAAGCATCAATATTGATTAATCAAATTAACAGTTTTAGTACTATAAAGATTACAAAACTTCTAAGCATTTTTGTGTTTGTTGGACATATACAAATTTTGTATGGTGTTAATTAACTATTGTAATACTAACCAAGTTCTTAACTATCAGCAATTTCTATACATATTTTGATTACTATTAACTAATATATTATTTTAGGTATCATAGTTTAAATCTAAAGATGACAAGAATCCTTATATATATTTTTGGAAAATGTTATGTTGTTGATGAAATCTATTATGGATCATTTAATGATCTTTGTTTTGTTGTTAATGCAGTGTAAAAGGAACCATTGATAGGTACAAAAAAGCATGCCTAGACCCACCAAGCAGTGGATCTGTTGCCGAAGCCAATGCTCAGGTAATAATAACTTTTAATACCCAATGTTATGTACTACTTTCAATAATTAAACAAAATAGTTTGAAAAAAAAAAAAAAAACATTTGGTTCTGGGCTTACTTTGGATTATAGTCGATCATTTCTAAAAATAACATATTGTATATATATACACAAATTGTCCCAGTGTTGAGGGTTATGTTTGTATTATTCTAATTTTTATTTGTTACAAAATGGTATTATCGTAGTTTTACCAACAAGAAGCTGCAAAACTGCGTCAGCAAATTGCAAATCTTCAGAATCAAAACAGGTAACTTTTAATAATTGTGAGTGTGCTTAGTATACATATACATTGATATTAATTAATTAATTAATTAATGTCATAACCTTTTGTTTAAAAGGCAATTTTACAGGAACATCATGGGTGAATCGCTGGGAAACATGCCAGCAAAAGACCTCAAGAACCTTGAAAGCAAGTTAGAGAAAGGCATTAGCAGGATCAGATCAAAAAAGGTATTTAAGTTAAACCATTTATTAAAATTTGTTGTTTATTAATTATAGCAATCTAACATGTGTTTTTCCCACAAAAAAATGCAGAATGAACTTCTATTTTCTGAAATCGAGTATATGCAAAAACGAGTAAGTAATGTGAATCTTGGAGTTAGTAAAATTTAAAGTAATATCTTGTAAGGATGAGCAAAAAAATGGTCAAAATGGTGGAGTTATTTTATGAACTGACCATTTTTTGTACCACTAATTTCACAATGACCCATTAGTAATTGCGAGATTGTTCTTACATCAAAAAAAAAAAAAAAAAAAAAAAGGTTGCGAAGAAAAATCAGATATGAATTTTTGTATGTTTTTTAATATATATCTCACAATATATAAATGTATATTTTATAATATATCATTGTATTCGTGATATATGTTGTATTAACGTTTATTGCGGTGATAATCATTGAAAATTGCTTTTTGACCACTAAAAACCTTGAAAAATGAAATTTCGTAAAATTCATATGTTTTGCAATATATGAACAAGTTTCAATATATGGATGTATTAATATCCTTTTTTTTCTCGTATCATTATATTTGTTTAAGGTTTTTTGTGGTAATACTATTGTAAAAATAATTTCCCAATTCAGATTTAGCATTTTATAAACTAAATCTAACTCATTTTGCTTATCTTTTCGTTATTATCCAGTGTAAATAAATAAATAAAAAAACATAATATATATATATATATATATATATATATATATATATATATATATATATATATATATATATATATATATATATATATATATATATGAGAAAAGTGAATATACCCTTAAAGATATATAAGCTTAGGTACCCAAACTTACCATAGTATATCGTTTTGTATCATATATAGACTTTGTAATTATCCAATGTTCTTATAATTCAACTTCTAACTTGAATTACTTCAAAGATTTTTATAAATTTCATATTTATCTTCCTCTTACATAATTGTCATTTTCAACAATAATATATATAACCTAGTAAGTGTTTGACAAAAAGATGTAATGTAAAGGAAGATAATAGTGAAAATTTAAAAATATTGAATATAAATCAAGTTACGCATTGAAGTTTAATAATATTATAATGAATATATCAAAGAAAAACCATGTATTATTATGAATTTTGGTACCTAAGTTTTTATATCCTTAAGGGTATATATATATATATATATATATATATATATATATATATATATATATATATATATATATATATATATATATATATATATATATTATATTGTAAGTACAAAGCTTTTTATTATTATAATTCGTACCCCTAATCGTTTGTCCTAGTTTCTAGGGTTCATCTAGGGTTAATATTAGTAATTAATGTTCGATTATCACTCTTAATGGCAGGAAAATGAGTTGCATAATAGTAACCAATTCCTTCGAGCAAAGGTCTCTCTTTATTTAAAATACGATCGATTTCATTGATTATCTCTTTATATATATACGATTGATTTCATTAAAATTCATTTTGTAGATCGCTGAAAATGAAAGAGCACAACAGCAACACATGAGCTTGATGCCTGGAAGTTCTGATTACGATTTAGTATCACCTCATCAGCCATTCGATGGAAGAAACTACCTTCAAGTCAATGATCTTCAACCCAATAACAATTACTCTTGCCAAGATCAAACACCTCTTCAGTTAGTGTAAGAACAAATTAATTAAACAGCAGAAAGAAAATTCTTTGCTCTAAAAAGATATTGTATCTATATCTAATTTCGACTTATGAATTAATTACATGATGTTATTTCAGGTAATGATCGAAGGAGTTGAGGTTAATATCTATTTGGTATAACACCTTCGTCGTGATTAATATGGTTTTGTGGTTATTTATTGCAACGTTTTTAAGTATCTATAGTTTGACATTTAAATTATCTCGTTACTTTAATTAATTACTTGCTGTAAGTGTGAACAATGTCTATTATCTGAAACAACTAGTATGTTCATCGTTTTATCCATCATCTTTGCTCTATACGTATTGTTGAGTCATAGTTTAGAATTGGTGTGTTATCTATGTAATCTAGTGATAGAGGGAAAAAGTAGGTAGGTGTATATGGCCCAATTTTATTTGGGACAAAAAGAAATTTATTATACTATATATGTTTATATGTTTATTTACAAGTATAAAAAAATTATAATAATGATAAATATCGTTTTATTTTTCCAACTCATTCAAGGTATTTGAAGATACGACTTCTCCTATACTAGCAAATGATTACGTTGCTTTTGTCAATTAATGAAACAATATATAAGATTTTTTTGGTGGACCGACTAAATTATATGGAATCACTATTTTAATCTAGGTTACAAAAAATATTTATAGCATTTATCAATTGTGACAATTTTCATCATATTTTTTCAACACAGAAGAAGTTTGGAGTACTAAAAGGAAAAAATATGTAGATAGTTAATGTCTTAATACATTAAGTACCTAATTCATTAGGTCATTCGGTTGGTATTAAGTTAAAAATACTTATATCTAATATAAAAATTAAATATTTAATTTATTAATCTCGTAAACAAAAAAAAATTAACAAACATTTGTACAATTCAAACGTTCTTTATGTTTCAGGTAATTTTATTGTAATTTAAACAAGTGAATCTCAAAACAAAATACGAACTCATACATAAAAAACATAAATACAAATTTATATTGAAATGATTTTATTAGTGACATTAATAACAAATTTAATTAATTTCTTTAAAAATATAATTATTATTGATATAATTTAATATTTATCTTTATTTGATTAAAATATAATTTAATTTTTACTAAATTTTTATTGGTTAATTCTAATACACATTAAATATAATGAACACATGAACATAACTATATATATATATATATATATATATATATATATATATATATATATATATATATATAAGAAATTTATACTGTATAAACAAAGAAAAAATAACAATCAATTTTTTTAAACAATCAATCATGTAATATACATTCACATCTTAAATAAGATTAAGTATTCAAACGACAGTCCCAAAATGGGGACAACCAAAAATTAATTTTTAAATCAATTTCGAATAGATATTTATAAGCTCTTGATGATTTAAAAGGAAAAGATTTAAACTAAAAAACCTGATTTTTATTATAGCATTGTACTTTAAATAATTAAGTTATTAAATGATAATTTAATAGATTTATGTATTATATTTTTAGTTTTAACTTTTTAGATTATATTATAACATTTGATTTTTTATTAATTTATTAGAATTGTAGTATAATATGCAGTTTCAATGGCTAGCCTAATTAATTCATAACATTTTAAATACAAATACACACACAAACACATATATATACATACATACATACATACATACATATATATATATATATATAGAATTTCTACAAATATGGATATACATTCATAACAAATACAAATATATACAAATATATATCATTCACTATTGTCAAAATGGTTGAGTCATTTTATGAAATTACCATTAGTTTATACCACTAATTTCATACTTAACCATAAAAACCCAAATCAAAGAAAAATCATATATAAGAAAACATATGAACTAATTTTGATCCATTCATTACCAAGTACACATATCTACTTTGACAGGGCCATCCCAAATCGATTTGAGGCCCGGGGCGAAAACGAAAGATGAGGCCCTTCAAAATTTAGTAATCGCTAACAATAATACAATGATGTTATGGAGAAGAGTACAAGAGATTATATATATATATATATATATATATATATATATATATATATATATATATATATATATATATATATACACGCGCGCGAATAAAACCATTTGGTTAGTGCATAAAAACCAATAACAAAGCAAAATAAAAAAATGAACTACAAAACAACCGACCCATTTGAAAAACCATCCATTTGGTGTTTGGAAAAAAAACAAAAAGATAGTGTTTGGAAAAAAAAAACTAACTTGATGACCTGCCATTAATATATTGTTATCAAACCTAGAAAAAGAATTATATATTAAAAAACGATAAAAAAATTGAAAATCTCATATATAAACAGAGAAATTATGTATAATAATGGGTTAGAAAAAAAAAAACTGTTAAAATAAAACATGAAATAATTGTTTTGTGGTTTGCTGAAAAAACAAAGAGAGTCAAGGGACCATTTGTGTAACTTGTATGATTTGTAAATAACCAAGAAGAATGTGGGGGCTTTTCTAGATTTCAATTTCAATAAAATGATAAATAAAAGAAGTTAGGCGCCTATGAAGGAAATTGTTAATCTAAAAACTGCATATAGATAGAATCGAACACGGCTATTGAATTAAAAAAGGTGAAACAAGTAATGAAAGAAATTATTAATGTAAAAACTATGGATATAGAAGGAATCGAACATGGGGCTACTAAGAAAACGTGAAACGCTTTCTAACGCCGCTAACCAACTCATCTACTTAAACATTTTGTAACTCTTTTGACACAAATCAGTTATATATATATATATATATATATATATATATATATATATATATATATATATATATATCAAACAGCATTAATTTGGGGCCCCAAACCGTAGTGAGGCACGGGGCCATCGCCCAACTTGCCCACCCTATTGGGCTGGCCCTGTACTTTGACCACAAAAACCAAAAAAATAGTATACCAAGAAACATATGAAAATATATAGCAAATACACACATGCATATAGATGATATTTTAACAGTAAATTGCATTTTTTTTTTCTTTTGGTCGGACAAACTTACCTATAGCCGAAGAATTGCAAAATCTACCAATGGTCTTTTGGTGGTGATGGTTGTCGGAAAATAGCCCTGGTGCGGGGGTGGTGGTATGGTGGTCCTTAAAAAACACAAAACTAATGAAATTAGTTTTGAAGTTTAGCCTAGAAGAGAAAGAGAAAAGAGAAAGATTGATGTTGAGCACGTTACCGTCGTAAAAGATGGCTAAAGAAGGTAGTTTTTTTTGTCATCGGTGACGTTGAGTGAGTGTGGAAACACTCTGACGATCTAAGTGGGGGTAAGGGGAGGTGGCACCGCCGATGGATGATGTCGTTAAATTAAAAATCGTTGGTGAAGTAGTCTAGTCGCCGGAGGCAAATTGGAAGAAAAGTAACAACGATGTGTACCAGGTCTGGGACAAAGAACGAACAAAAGCTGGTTACCCTTTTGCATCGATGAGGCCAAGGTAATAGCAGCGACAATTTGGAGGGAAATTGAAAGGCCTTTCTTCAGTGGCTATAAGTCATTTAATCTGAAAAAATGAGGGGCGAAGATTTCGTCTTTTGCAGGTCACGCAGATTGATATCATTAGCGGCGACACTGCGTTGCAATTAAGGTTGTCATTGTTGCTTCTTTCGGGATTAAACCCTTATCAATGGATCATTGTAAAAACGTATGGCCACGATCAAATTTCTTGTGGGATACATGGAGCATCTGCAAGAAGTATTAGCAACTTCGCTTTTAGCAACAACAAATAATTTTAGCGGTGAGAAATACGCATTTTACCTAATGTCCTCGGTAAAGATAAAGTTGTCGCTAAGTGTGTTATTTCTTGTTGTGCGAGATTATCTTTCTTCATAGCACTCTAATATCCTAATCTAATAAATAAAAGCATTTTCGCCACGTGGCATTTGTTCAGCCCCTCCGGAACTTATTTTCCCGCTCATTTCCCTTCGACTGCAATTACTAAACTACCCTTCTAAACTTCAAATTAGTCAACAATGTTCATAATCAATCCCGTTGAATTTGCAACAAATTGATTGACTAACTATCATCGGCATAAAGAAGATACCCAATTTAATTCTCGGTTTAACCTATTAACTCCTTTATTTACGCTTAAATTTTCTCTGCTGATGAAACTTAATCCCAATATATCTTCTTAATTTTTCAAAACCATGATCCTGTAAAATCAGGGACGAAATCGAAAGAAATCACATACATATCTTCTTCCTCTCTCTCTCTCTCTCTCACACCTGGATGGGGAGTTCTTGTCTGTGTTCTGTTGCTCATAATTTGATTTGATTTATTGTTGCAGGTCTAAGTAATCTGAAGAATTTTGGTCCAGATTACCTTGAATCGTCGTTAAATCAAACAATTTGCATGGTCACATTTTTTCCATCGTTCTCGCTACTTTATTGCAACCCTATCTCCCTCATTCTCAAATTCCGATTTCTTCTCCAGGTTCCTCTATTGTAGGAGGTTGGCGGTGGTTCGGTTATATTTTCTTCGTGTGATTCTGGTCTCATCAATCGGTTTAACCAGGTACGGATGTTAACGATGATGGATTCACTTTGAGAATTTATGGTTTGCGAATTCTTCTTATTAAGTTTCTTAATTCATATTAGACTATATGTTTTATGGATTTGTGGGTATATCTGCAAGTTTGTGATTCTTTATTTGGGTAAAATTAATTAGAATTAGGTGGCTTTTAGATGTTGTTTTTGGAAGCAGTCGCCATGAGATACGAGGCTTTTTTATTTTTCTTTTGAAATCGTTGTGTTCTATGTGTAATCAATTGGCAGATATGGTTTTATGTGTATTTGTGTGTAACTTTGTATATGTCTTTTGTAAAGTGTGATTATGATTAGCTACTTTAAGAGTCTCGATCATTGTAAATTTGGATTTCTTGATGGAGTTTTATGTGCTTTACAGCCCTTATGGTAAGGAGTTGATAAAGTGTTGTGCATCCTTGATTCATCTTTTGCAATTGTACCAATGTTTAGTGATTGCAACTTTTCTATTCTATATTTTTTCCCAAATTGATGCAAAATTGAAAATGGAGTTTGATTTAACATTTCTTGTAGGATTTTTTCATTATGGAATGAATTTTGAGTTACCATTTGTTTAAATTTGTTTGTGATCCTTCTTTTGTAGCCATAACAATGTTAAAATCTCTATATAAGCGATTGTGTTGTTAATTTTAAACTAGATTAGCAGTTTTTATACATAATAACAATTATATTATAAAATTGGCCATATTGCCCCTACCTGCGTTTTATATGTATTGAAAATTGATCATAAGGTACTTCTTGGATTTTATCTCATAATACACTTGAAGGGTATTTTGGTCATTAATAATGATACTTGGAACATGGTTTATGAAATTGTGTACGTGAAGTCAAAATGAAATTGTATTAAAACATTCCCTTATGGTTCATTTTTTATACAACATATTTCATTTCTTTTTCTATTTTAATATTATTTTGATATATTTTTTACTATAAAGTTAAAAATGCAGGTGAGATTAAATTTGTAAAATTTTGGTCCTGATACAGAATATATAGTGGATAGGTAAGTAGATAGAAACCTTCATATGTTTGGTTTTATCGGAGAAGAGGACATTGCAATGAAGTCCAGATTTTTTAAAAAGTTAAGGTGTTTGTGGTAGTTGTTTATGGGAATCTGAAGTGTTATTTAACATAAATTTTGTATGAGTCAGGTGTATCATTTTGAAAATGCTTTTGCGATGGAAAAAGATTTAATAATAAAAGTTAAATACTTTTGGGTTTTCTCTACATGTAAATATTTTTAGTTATAGTAGTATACATAAATGTCACCATATTTTTAACATTTTACGGTTTAACGAATGTATTTTATTAATGAAATCCATGTATTTTTTATTGAAATTTCCTTATGACCACCAACCACAATGGTTTCTTATTTCTCGATTTGACATTTACCACTATACTATCTACTAATTCCTAATTTTAGTTGGATCCTATTTACTAGGCCTGTCAAATCGGGCCATTGTGTCGTGTTTTTATCTGACACGACACGACACGACAAGGTTTTTTGTAACACGAACACGACACGATACGATGTCGTGTTTTTTTTCACTAACACGAAAACGAACCAATTAAAAAACGACAACATGACACAACACGACAAAGATAATATTACATAACTATTATTTTATTTAATTCATATTTAATCATATATAACACGATAAAAACGAAAAACACGAAAACACGACAAATACATGCTCAATCGTGTCAATTTTGTGTGGATTTGTAAACACGAACACGACACGACACGACATCGTGTTTTTTAAACTTGACACGAACACGACACGAAAACGAATTCGAATTTTGATTTCGTCCCGATTTCGTTTCGTGTCGTTTATTTTTGTCGTATCGTGTTATAAATTGACACCCCTACTATTTACTCCATTTATCCCAATAGAGGAGTAAATGCAAAATATAGCAATCTACTTTTGTTTGTTTCTCAAATTAGCATCTTACTTTACCTATATCTTCTTTATAAGCGAATGCAAACTATTCATAGTCTGCGAAAAGAAGCTAATCGATAAAATAATCCATTCACCGAAAATAAATTATTCACTTCCCTGTTACCGACAAAACATCTAATTTTACAAATAAATCTTTATTTTCAAATCTATAATTAATGATTACACTTTGAGGTTTCATATTGAAAATTTTGTTAATCTTTGATTGGATGGAATGGAATTATGAAGGATTGGAATGGACAAGGTAATTAAAAAAAAGGTCTGTTTAATGAGGGATAAACCTATTATCCTTCGATTTCGATTTTGACATTTTATCCTTCAATTTTGACAAACTATTTTCATTCTAATGTCAATTACAAAATTTTAATTTTATTTTTCTATTCAAGAATTCAAACATTTATTTTAATGTATATCACTTTACTTTCATTTTTCCAATTATCACATTCAACTGTGATGGTAATGTCGACTATAACATTTGACTTTCAATATTTTTCAATTATATCATTCAACTTTCAAGTTGGTGTCAGTTATAACATTTACTTTCATCTTAATATGATGATTATAGCATTTGTATGAAAATTATAGCATTTTTTAGATCGCTTTAGGAAATTTGGTTTTGACTGTGAAGGTTCATAATTAATACTCTTAAAACTTATTTAGTTTTTATTATAAAAGTAATTATGTTGTTTATTCTTGAAAGAAATGTATTTGTTTAAAACTGCAATGTCAAAATTGAACATTTGCACAATATTGTTTTTGGTTTGTTGTGTGGATATGATAGTTGATAGGAATTTAGGGGAAGGGTTTATTGTCAGTTTTAAAATTGACTTTGGAGGCCCTACATTACAAGATACAAGGTTAACAAAATTTGTATGTGTAAAAGGCTTTGTATTTAAATTAGTAAGAATTTATTATATTTGTTAAATATAAGAAAGATCAATATGGATAAAGAAACGGGGTTTACATTTACATGAGAGCAATAAATAATTTCAAAACAATAAAAGTTAAAATTAATAAACATAAGGGGTTTACATTTACATGAGAGCAGTACATAATTTTTTAAATTTATTGTTTTTTGTTAATCTATTTTTATTACATGCTTATTATATTAAAATTTTCGTATATCAATGTCATTTGCATGATTGATTATCTTTTTTTACACTTTATTCAAATTTATATCCCTTCGATCAAAATCATTAACTTAATTTAATAAAATTTTAATAAAAATTTAATGTTTCATAATTATTTTTAATTATCAATATTTTTTTTTATTACCCGTGGTTTCTACGGGTTTTAACCTAGTTAAAGAATAAATGTCACTTTTTAAGATGCTTTCATACTATAGCATTTAAACATGTATCATTGTTAATTTTTTTGAACATGTATCATTGTTATTCGTATATTTTGTTATAAATTTCAATAAAGTTACTGATATTTTTTAAATGTATAATTTTTCGTGAATTAATTTTTTATAATTTACGAAATCTGAATACTCTTTTATATTCTTTTGCATACATACGTACTTGTTATTCTCTAGCCGACCGATACTTCTTACCTCTTGCAAAATTGCTTTATATGACATATATATTGGAAAACAAATTCTACACCTAACAACGTGTTTATAGTACTTAAAATCTATGATTTACTTGTATTATAATTTTTATTAATTTTTGTGAACCGGAAGTAATATTCCAGTTTAAGAATTGATTTAAAAATTAGAAGTATATGATTATATTATATATTAGGTGTAAGACCTATGTATTACATGAGTTTAATTAAAAAAAATAAATATAAAATGTTAACAATTTGAAAAGTTTGAATTTATAAGAAAAATAAGAAAAATTTGAATTATTAAAATTAATGAGACTTTAATGTATTGAATACATTACATATATAAACTTTTTCTAATAAATACTTTACATATATATTAGTTTACACATTAAATGTGAAATTTTAATTTAATAAAATGAAAAATACAACAAAATGAAAAATACAATAAAATGACAAGTGGAAAATAAAAAATTTAAAAATTCTAGAAAATATCATGTGTCCAAATGAATGAGAAGATGACAAATGGTAAAAAAAACTTCATTTATTATAGTAGATTTGAAGTTTCTTTTATTTCTGTATAGAAGGTGTAAATGTATAAAAATCATGTTTTCCATTTTAAAAAGTTTCCATAAGTTTTTAGTTTTTTTTTTATATACTTTGAAAAAAAATGGTTGTTCTTTGACTACCAATTTATACAAAAAAGAATAAATATCTCAATAGTTTACTAAGTTGTTTAAAAATCTAGAAAACATTTGGTGGTTTCGTTAGTAAATTCTGTTATTCAAAAAAAAACTTAAAAAGTTTTTATGAAACATATTTAGTCCAAAATGATATATATATATATATATATATATATATATATATATATATATATATATATATATATATATATATATATATATATATATATATATATATATATATATATATATATATATATATATATTAGAAAAATGCCCGTGTATTGCAAAAAACACATATATAGTTGAAATCTTTACAAATAAATATTTTTTCAAATATAAAAATAACGTTGTTGTTAAATTTACTATAATAATTTGTATACTAAATTGTTATAATTTATTGATTATTTTCAATTATATGATAATATATATATATATATATATATATATATATATATATATATATATATATATATATATATATATATATATAGCACCTGGTTCCTGGTACGTAAAAATTTATCTAAGTAATTGTCATTTTAGCCTTGGACTCGGCGAGTTATAGGTCCGACTCGCCGAGTAGGGACGCGGTCCGAGGGCACACTTAAGTTGGCGACTCGGCGAGTCATCGCTGTTTGATGAAACCCTAATTCCAAGGGTTTGCCCCCTATTTAAGCTAGTTTGTGTGACCCAAGCTCACCCCCTTTCACCCTCAGAGCGTCCTACATCAAACCCTAACTCGTTTCTTGTGAAATTGAAGTGATTAGAGTGATTCCTTGAAGTTTTTGGGAGAAGAAGGAGAGTGGAGCAAGAAGAGGAGAAGGAGACCAGATATCTTGGTGCTATTTCAGAGTTCTCTGAGGTATATCTCTACTCTATTCCGTTTGCATGCTTAAAACCCCATTAGAGCACCTTTTGAGTTCTTCTTGAACCTTTTCCAAGCTTGTGCATGAAGTAGAATTCGTAATAGGTTGAGTATCCGCTAGAGCTAGTCATTTTTGAGCTCCAGAAGCTCAGATATATAACCTTTATGGGAGTAAATTGCTGGAATGTCCTAGATCTACCTTCTTAGCCATTATTTCGCCCCTAATCCCCATTCTATGCATTTCTACACGTAAAGTTGGAAACATTACGAGTAAACCAGGCCCTAGGAACCCAGATCTATGAATGGCATGAGATGGATCCAAGCAAAATCACGTGTATGGTTTTTGCATGTGGCCGACTCGGCGAT
The DNA here is from genome assembly GCF_052625555.1 of Lactuca saligna. Lineage (NCBI taxonomy): Eukaryota > Viridiplantae > Streptophyta > Magnoliopsida > Asterales > Asteraceae > Lactuca > Lactuca saligna. Next base: position 59,187,903 of record NC_136420.1, on the reverse strand, counting down.
TCGTTCATCTGACTCGGTGATTCGGGTCGCGAGTACCAGGGTTGTTCCCTTTTGTGTCTGCGAGTTGGAGTAGTGAGTCATAGGGTATGACTCAGAGTTGGAAGCCAGACTCACTCATGAAGTAACTCGGCGAGTCAATGCCATGACTCGGCGAGTTCATGGAAATCTTCTTGTCTCAAGAACAACTCGACGAGTTGTTCATACAACTCGGCGAGTCACAGCTTAGAGTGTTCTTCGGATGAAGGCAAACCCGGCGAGTTGTTCATACAACTCGGCGAGTAGGATGAAGGACTATTAGACTTGGGTATAGAGAAAGGGACTCGGCGAATCGGCAAGCCAACTCGGCGAGTCTGGTCAACTGGCAGTTGACTGTGACTTGACTCATGACTTCTTAAGGGTAAATGGGCAATTTACCCTGAGGGCGGTTAGCAGTATTTGACTAAGTGTTTGGTGGGAATTACAACCGGAGGATTTCCGGAGCAGCAGCAGACAGACTATTCCCACACAGATCAGCAGCTACTACGAGGTGAGTTACCTTCCAGTAGCGGTGGGTCTACGACCACAATGCCGGCCCACCAGTAGGAGTTGTATGATGGATGATTGTCTATGTGATATTCATCTAAGGTTGTTACTACCTGTGATATGTTTATCTACTAGTATGATATGCTGCTATGTGCTAGTGACAGTAGGGGGAGATAGTCCCTAGATTACTGGTCGATAGGACCGAAGGGGCGGTCATGCCCAGCCATGCTAGATAGATTACGAGATATATGTGTTATGTGGTAGTAGTAGGGGGTGAAATAGTCCCCAATATCCGGTCGAGAGGACCGAGGGGGGAGACCAGCACCCAGATATGCTAGTCCGTATCCGGTCGAGAGGACCGAAAGGGAGGCAAGCTCCTAGTTATGCTAGACAGTATCCGGTTGAGAGGACCGAAGGGGTAGGTCGGGCACCCAGATATGCCTGACGATATATGCATGTTATGTGATTGTATGGTATGTGGTAGGTTGGGAGAACTCACTAAGCTTCGTTGTCACACCCCCAAACCAAGGATGGCGGAAACGTCTGGGGGTGGAGGACTTCATGTACAGTATCACAACAACGTGTATAATAGTGCTCAAAGTAAAAACAACCACCATAAATATAATTGCAAAAGTTACACCAAAGTATATGTTTACATGTTTCAAAAGCAATTACATTATGATGACAAAATAAATTTGTTGACGGTTTAACGTCCCATCCTCAAAGCGATGAAGTTTTACTGTTTCACTGATTTCCTGAGAATACAAGTAGTTTTAAAAAGTGTCAACACAAAGGTTGGTGAGTTCATAAGAGTTTTGCTTGAAGTAGAAACCGTTTTTCCTTGTAAGATCGATATAGTTTGATTTCCAGAAAATCCAATATTTTCTTAGTTTAAGTGTGAATAGAAATATTCCTATATGATGCATTAATGAACCCTAGAATGACCCGTAGAGTTCCTCTATAATCGTCCAGTGTATATAAGTTATATAAGATTTAAATTAGATAAAACGTTGAATATAGTGGGTCTGCCCTAGGTCCACAACCCAACGAGGAACAGGAGATGAGGCGGGCACCACCAATTCTAGGCCAACCAAGACTAAATTCTTATATGACTCAAACATATACGCTCAGCGACTATAGTTGAAGTCTAACAATTCTAGAGGAAGTATAGTTTTAATATCATAATAACTTTGTATAGAGACCCGGCACTTTGTATTTGTACCCCTTTTTGTATAGAGACCCGATACTTTGTATATACGTAGTCCTAAATTAGAGGACTCAGAAATAACAAGTATTGACCATACTTAAAAGTATAAATGTGGTTTCAAATGATGTGTAGTCGTAACTACCAAAACCAAAAGTGTACAGTAATATTTGTACTCATAGAGATGAAAAGGTGATTTTAAATCGACATAAAACTCATTTAGATTTTTAAAATAAAATCCCGTAAACTTATGGATTGTTATACCCCTATGTGAGTCGTTATAATCATACTATGACTATGTGAACCTGCCACGACGTTCTCAGTGTCGCGAAAAATGAAATGACATTTGTCACTCGTAGACCTGCAGGTCCAACTGTAGCTAGCAGCAAGGTGTGGGGTGTCAATCCCAATATAGATCTATATACAAGTATCACGTTCTCCCTCAAGGAGATTCTGATTATAACTACCAGGAATTATATCCCGCACTCGGACGTACGGGGAGAGAGAGAGAGAGAGAGAGAGAGAGAGAGAGAGTCTCACAATATATGGTAACAAGTTTACGTGAAATGTGTGTGAATATAAATATTTCTTGTATGAATGTACCCTTCTTGTACGAGTGCGTAGAGTGATGTATCATAAACTATACCTATTATAGTTTATCTAAAATGTATGTAATATGTATGAACTCTTTTATGGAAATGTATTAGTGTTGTGAATTTATCAAACCATAGATTAACAAATTTACGTGAAATGTGTGTGAATATAAATCTTTCTTGTATGAATGTACCCTTCTTGTACGAGTGCGTTGAGTGATGTATCATAAACTATACCTATTATAGTTTATCTAAAATGTATGTAATATGTATGAACCCTTTTATGGAAATGTATTAGTGTTATAAATATATTCAAACTATACTTTTTATAGTTAAATAATACGTGTTCCAAAATGAATGAATAATATTTAATATGAATGTATTAGTTTCAGTTCATAATGATAAACTAATAAGGAAACACATTCAAATATTTGAACTTATGATTATACACTTTGCTCAACATAATACAAAGTGTTATGATATTTACATGCTGTTGGCTAACTTTAGCCATTCTGCCCTGTTTTTGGAAAAATCATAGAAAAATCATACGAAGTCAAAAACTAGATCCGTAAATTCTGAGAGTTCAAAAAATGTGTCTAGTTTACTCATAATTTTTATCACAATTTTTAATGACCTCCAACTTGGGTGAAAAAGTCCAAAATCACAGACTGGTCCGGATTGTTGTTTGAAATGATAGGCAGTTTTGTAAAAATCACCATAAATTGTAGAAAAATCGTATGGAGATGTGCAAGTAGCCATTTTAAAGCTAAAAACTTGAACTATTTGCACCTTGTACAGTTTTGAAAACAAAAATGTTTAAGATGCCCAAAACAGTCCGTGAATGGAGTTGAACTTTTCTGATGAAGGCTGTTAGAAAATTTTAGTTATGTTCTTAGTATTTTAACTTGTATTCCCCCCCCTGAAAACTTGAGAAAACATGAAAAATGTAGGGGTATGAACTCACCTTAAGTGATTTCAGTAGGTAAGTGTTGAAGAAGAGAAGTGTTCAACCCAAGAACACTTGAAGAATCACTTGAAGATTCGAAGCTCTAACGCTAATATGATGGAGTTTGTGTAAGATATTCATGATTTGAGTAGAATGAAGTGAAATAATCATAATGAGGATGAATTATACTTACTAAGAGTGGAAGAACACGTGAAGATTAGCCTTGAATCTCGAGTTTGGAGTGGGAAAAGTTTGAGAGAAAGTGGTGTTTGATACTTAGTGAAATGAGGGCAAATGAGAGAAAATGAGGAGAGAGGATGTTTGTTCCAGCTCTAAAAACGTGGGAATGAGTGTAAATTGAGTGGAAAAGACATTGATGTGACCTAGGTAAGGTGGAGAGGTGTGGTTAGTCAAAGAGTGGGTGTGGGGTGGTTGCTTGTGACATTGGATAAGGCAAAGTCAACACTCCACCTTTAATAATTCACCAATTTGATTTTTATTATTTAAATAATGATTTTCATCAAAATATGTTTAAATTATGAATATTTAGAGTTTATTATGTTAAAATATAATTTCTGGAGAAAATCCCGCTTTAAAATCACGAAAAACGGGCTTAAAATGTTAAAAATATCAAAAATGGGCTAAAAGTGACAAATCTGCGAATTCTGGCCGAGGCTCGGCCTTCTTATGCTGAACCGAGAGAGAGAGGGAGGCAGAACCGAGAGGAGAGGAAGAGAAAGGAAGGAACCGAGAGCACGAAGAGACAGAGAGGAGAGAAAGGAACAGAGCGCGCGAAGAGACAGAGAGGAGAGAAGGGAACAGAGCGCGCGAAGAGACAGAGGGGAGAGAAGGGAACAGAGGGCGACAGAGCGGCGGAGTAGCGAACAGAGACCGAGAGGAGCAGAGCGTGAAGCGACAGAGGCAGAGGCTCGGTCTCTGGTCTCTTAGCCACCAGAGGCTCGGTCCTCGCGTGCTTAGCCACCAGAGGCTCGGTCTCTGGTCTCTTAGCCACCAGAGGCTCGGTCTCTGGTCCTAAGAGGCTTCTCACTCCGGTTTCGGTTCCTAAAGCCTATTTTTCTCGTTTTCGCCCCGTTTTAAGCCGTTTTTGACCCGGTTAAGGGCCGGAATGACCCGAGTGATTCTAAAAAGTTACGGGAAACTTTTGAGAGAGATTTGGGAGAGATTTCTCACACTTGGAGAGATTTGGGAGAGATTTGACATTCTTGGAGAGATTTCTCATACAAAGAGATATTTGAGAGAGGTTTCACATACTTGGAGAGATTTAGGAGAGATTTGACATTCTTGGAGAGATTTCTCATACAGAGAGATATTTGAGAGAGATTTCACATACTTGGAGAGATTTGGGCGAGATTTGACATTCTTGGAGAGATTTCTCATACAGAGAGATATTTGAGAGAGATTTCACATACTTGGAGAGATTTGGGAGAGATTTGACATTCTTGGAGAGATTTCTCATACAGAGAGATATTTGAGAGAGATTTCACATACTTGGAGAGATTTGGGAGAGATTTGACATAGAGAGAGATAGAGTGAAAACGATTGAGAGAGGATCCATGTGTGACAATTGTGAGTGTCCGGCATCGCAATGCATGGTTCGTAAACCCTGTTAAGCCTTGTTTAAGGATCTTACACACTCCCGATGAGTATGCATCATTGTTTTATCAGTTTGGCTCGCCACGTACTACAGTTTTTAGGTTAAAGAGATCTAGTTGTACGTACTTTTCGATTCATGTTTTCTTATTAGAATAGTGGGTTGTTTAGTAAATACTGAACGTAAGTCCAAGTACACAAGGGTTAGTTGAGCTGACCGGTTTGACTTGTTGACTTTATTTGACTTTGAATTGACCAGAATTTGACGGTTGTCACATTCGTCCTTATAGTTTTCATTTTTGGTTTCAGGTACCTCTTCTTCGAAGGGGAAGGAGCTGACGCGATAGCGGCCCGTCACACACACATGCTTCGTTTTCCGCATCATGAGATCTTCCTAGGGATTTGTACTCTGACATTATTATGTTTCATGAAATGTTTTCCAGACATGTGGTATCTTACTAAAATATTATGATCAATAAACGTTTTAATTCAAATGTTTTGCTAAACTTATGTTTTCAAAAATGAAATTTTTGGCATTTATTTTTGGGGTGTTACAATATATATATATATATATATATATATATATATATATATATATATATATATATATATATATATATATATATATATATAACTGCGTAATCCAAACCGTTTGAATGACTTCTATCCGTGATATACTCATGAATAAAATTAGATATAATATATGGTTTAATGTTATTTATAGTTGTTGCTATTGTTAATTAATTTTTTTTAATTTATCTGCTTAAATTTTAATTTTTATCATTATAATTATTTAAAACATCACAACATTGTTTTTTGATTTTAAAGGTAACCATATAATCATTTATATAGAGTTGTTTTTAACTATTGTTATTTTAAGTTATTTATTTGAAAACTTTTAACGATTATAAAAATATCTTTTAGATATATTTTTTTTTTTTAAAATTGAGATTATAATTTAGTTTTTTTTCATTTTGAACTAACATTTATCACTTTTAACCATTCACAAAATATTCATTGGGTTTTAAGTTGAACTGAAATATATATTTAAATTGGCATTGTAATGTCATATTTAAATTAACACTTTAAGTATTTTATCTAAACTGTTCAAAAGTTGAAACTTTAAACTGATAGTGGTTTAAATACAACAACATATTATATCTAATAAATTAAGTATAATATGTTAAAAGTTAAAGCTATAACTTTATAAGTAGAAGTAAAGATATTACTTAATATTAAAATTTAGTTTATTTATGATTATATTTTAGATTTGATATTTATTTAACTTTATTAACCAACTTATAATTATTATTAGACAAAAACTACACTTTATCACTTTAAACATTTACAAAATATTCTGAGGGTTGTTTAAGTTAAAACTTATATTTAAATTGATAATGTAATGTTATATTTAAATGTATAATTTAAGTATTTTATACAAATTGTTCAAAACTAGTAGCTTTGAAATTATAATGGTTTACATGCAACAATATATTAAAACTAATAAATGAAATATAATATGTTCAAAGTTCAAAAACATAAACATATAAGTAGAAGTAAATATATATTCTTTTAATATTGAAATTTAGTTTATATATGACTACACTTTAGGTTTGATATTTATTTAATCTTATTAGCCAACTTATAATGATTATTAGAAAGAAATTGAAAAGTTATTGGAGTTTCAAATGAATGTAGCGAAAAGAATAATGCATGAGAGTTTCAAATGAATGTGGTGAAAGGAAAAAATGTTTCCTTTATAAGTATACTAGGCGTAACCTTACGCGTTGCGCAAGAATGCATTTAAGTGGCTAAAATAATTATGGAAAAAAATAGAAATATGTTGAAATTTGCGTTTTTAGTCATGTTTTGGGCATTTACCGAATTATCAAATAACATAAAAATCCATCAACTAATATTTTGATACTATCGAATATAGTCGATACCTTATAAACTTTACTTTTAGTTTTATAATATACAATATATATTATAAGTTTTTTAATAACATTAATATAATCTACTTTCCATATATCCAATAATATTTTTTGGATAAAATAAGAAATAAGTTGTTTTGAATGAGTTATTAATAAACAATATTGAACTAATAAACTTTGTATTACACAAATTTATATTACACCAAAATGTACAAGGTTTCATGTATGAACTTTCAAATATTAAACATTGAAATTAAGAATAAAGTCGTACAAAATATATCATTATACATAAATGTCATCAAGAGTTTTAAAATAAATTGATTAGTAAATATGATATTTAATTTTAATTACATATTTTGCAAGACGTATGTTTGACTTTATGTTGGTGCGCCGACAAATCATCTTCGTTAATTTGTACCTAAAAAATTAAAGTGAATGGGAATATAAAATAGATATTACTAAGCATTAATATAAATAATAATTAAAAAGGGTATGTGAATCTCCTACCACTGGTTAAAGACAACATACATTTCTAGTGGTATCGATTCCTATGTGAAATTGAAATAGTCATTATATGTACACCTTGTTTTCTAACATGAAAAATGATATATTTATGTTGGAAAAATATTTTAGTTAACTAACAAATTAAATAATATAAGTTTAAGAGTTTGAAGTTTCAAAATATTAATATTTTTATTAATCAATCAATTAAGTAACACATGTTGAAATTTTTACAATCATTATTAAAAAAAACATTTTAAATATTAGATTTTAAATTAATTTTGGTTGAAGTGTTTTGACCTCTATTTTATATATGTATGTGTGTGTGTGTGTGTGTGTGTATATATATATATATACACACACACACACATGTATATAGGCTTAGGTTATTTTGTTTAAATTAATTATTGTGTTATTGTATGCATAAATGTAGGCCAATCAAATTTACTTATTTTAAGAAAATGATTAATATATATTATTGAATTAAATATAATTGAAAAAATCATCTTAATTAATTACAAGGGTAATTTAGTCAATTAATATAGATTTAATAAAGGAAAATTGCATTTTTTATGAATCATGGATTCTATTAATTTTAAAAATCCGATTTTATGAATTATAATTCTTTTAGTTCAGACATTCTAACAGAGTATGTTTATAAGTATATTGAAAAATAAAAATATTCTTGAACAATAAATAATAAAAATATTGTTGAACCTATTTCTTGATCATGACTTTAAAAACTTCTTGTAGAATAACAAATTTTTGAACAATCAATTGACGAATAAAAACAAAAAATACATTATTTCTTATAAAAAACGGGTAACAATTGTTAGGAATTATATTTATTGTTAAAGAATAAAACTAAAAAAAGCTTTCAAAACGGGAAAGAAAACATCAAATCTAACAACGACATTTATATATTCTAAAAGAATAATGTTGCTTAGAATGACTTTCAATTTTGTAGTCCGTTCTTCAAGCATCAACTTCTGTGAAAACAAAACAAAATTGTAGTTTAGATTCCAATAATGCAATAGCAAATGAAAAAATAAAAAACTAAATTCATTTGGAAAAAGATGTGGACTTGTGAATTGCACCAAAACCAATAAACAAGAATTGTAGAACATGCATAAATCAGTGAGAAAATACTCATACGTCATTCGAACAGAATTAGAATTCATGATTCCATTCCAACATAATTGGAATTCGTGATTCCATTCTAATAGAATTGGAATCTCACCAATATCATACATTGAATCATCTACATAAACAAATTAATTCCAAATGAAAGAAGCATCAAAACATCTATGTATTTTACTAATCGTTCTAAACTTGTACAATTCTAATTCAAACATAACTAAAAATGAAATATAGTCAAACAACTCAAAATTAAAAGTCTAAGTCTAATATATTAGTTGAAACCCTTTCTTATCAATTTTAACTGAAAGCCAACTTTCTTACTGCCCACTAAACAAATCTTTCAATCCAATTCGGATTCAAACCAAGCTTAAAACCCCTAAAATTATTCATGCTTAGATGAAAGTTTGAAGCCAAGAAATGGGAAAATAATTAATACCATCGATGGTATATCATTATCAACCAATCAAACAAACTATCAATTGTATCAATTATCAAAACTTAAATCACAGAAACATCAAAACTTAAATCACAACAACATAAAAAAAATCATATCAATTACCAACCATCAGATTTGAGTTCTTTTTGGTTGTTGATTTGGAACTGAATTGGAGGCAGATCCTCTAATTGTATATTCCAAAATCAAAGCCCATCCCATTATCCAAGCAAGAATGAAAATTAGAAAATGGTAATACCAGCATTCAAGAATTTTACAATATCATAGCATATTAAGAATTTGAAGATGAAGAACCTACCCTTCTCCAACACAGATGTAGGAATAATAATAGGCACTTCCAGCTGAAGGGCAGTGACTTGCAAGCTCAACGTAACAAAAGGCAGAGACAGCAGCTGCTATACCAGCAATAAGGAAAGAAAAGGCCAAATTAGGGCGAGAATGTTCTCTAGCAACTATACCCATAAGAATGTAAACCCTAGCTCCGATCGTCGAACCTTGTTTTCGTCCACCACCTAGAGGCTGAAGAGAGTGGTGGCAGCATTCTCCTCCCCCAATTCGGCGGCTGTTGCCTGATATGGATGGTGTCGTAGAGTGTTCCATTGCACATGAATTCCACTACCAGCAACCGATTTTGATGTGGGGTGTTTGTGAATCCGACTAAATTAACGAGACGAGGGCTGTGGATTTTTGACAGGATGTCGATTTCGTTTTCGACTTCGTTGTCCTACAAGGTGGAGAGGGCGGAATGACAGTGGCTGTGATGAGAGGGTTTTTTGACGGCGACGAGACCTCGCTACACCCACAGAAGCCACAACAGCCTCACTGCGATTCTCGTTTTCTATCTTCTGCCTTCCACCAATCGACAGCACCCCAAACGATTCATGCACCAGATTTCTTGGGTCTCCGTTACCTGAACTCGTTGTTTGCCGTCGTCCATCTTTTCCCGATCAAAAAGAACACGGGTTTAAAAGCCCCAATCCTTTAAATGGATCCACTTGTTGAAAGCAAAGATAAAACCCTTATTTATTTATTTATTTAGGTTATAAATCAATACCATTATTATAAGGATTATTTTTTAAAGTTACTAAATAAATTACTAAATTACCTTTATTTATTTATTTAATTATTTAATTTTTTATTTAATTTTGATTAGCCCACAATTATGCATACAATAACACAATAGATACATTAAACACCTAAACATATATATATATATATATATATATATATATATATATATATATATATAGAGAGAGAGAGAGAGAGAGAGATGAAAAATATAACATATGTATGAGTTTTAATTAATTATCTTTTTGAAACGGTATAATTAAAAAATTAAAAAAAAAACATATTTAGAATATTTAATTTAATATTTTCAACATCACCCTATATAACATATGATCAATATATTAATGCTTAAACCACAATATACAACGTCTGTATTACAATAATTCAAAAACGAAAAAAATATAAAAACAAATTAGTTTAATAAACTTATAAATTAAAAGCTCAAATATAATAGCATATCCCCAAAAAATGGCCATAAAACCTCAACCCAATACAAAAACCTTTAAGTTTGTTTTCTTTCTAAAATTTGTATATGATTTGTATTCATGTCTTCCCCAAAGATTGACTTTTTATAGTAAACTTTTGACTAAATGTTAATTAAACATAATATAAGTTATAAAAATGTTGAATGTTAAATCATAATTAAGAAAACTTTTAAGTTGCATTAGTTAAAAAATAGGGTTTCAAATGCATCAAATTCAAGAAAAAATGCTAGTTCCATAAAATGACTTTACATTCGGGACCAAGTTTCAAAAATCACCTATTTTGACCAAACGTTTATGGTACTTGTTTAAATCAGAGTAATTTACACTTTTGGTCCATAAGTATAGCTAATTTTTGCACGTTTAGTGAAACAAGGATTTCCCTTGCAATTTAGATCCTTCTTTGAGTTCGTTTTGAGTTATTGTAATGTTTTTGGCCTTTGTTCCATACTATGACTTTATATTCGAGACCATGTTTGCAAAAATCACATATTTTGACCAAAAGTTGTCATTTTACTAGAAAAATAAAGCAATAACCTTACAAATATCTCAAAATAAGGACCAAACCTATAAAACCCAACTATTATCATGGACCCAAACTATAATTCACTCATTTTTTTTCATTATTATTACACACACACACATATATATATATATATACATATATATACATACATACATATATATATATATATATATATATATATATATATATATATATATGATGTTTTGGGGTATGGTAATAAGATTGACGAATGGTTTAGTACAATACCTTCCCTGATATTCGATCAAATCTTCTTAACCGTCATACCCGAGTCATCAAATCCATAAATGTTGCAGTTGCATTGGTTTTTTTGGAAACGGCAACTTTTATGCAGTTGCATTGGTGAGCCCTAACAACATCACCATGGACTAATAATGACCATATCAAGTTCGAAAAGTTGTCTTTGATGGGTTTTGGTCATAAGACATCCTATGTGCTCATACAAACCCTAATGCTTGGATCTAGGTTTCTCTATTGTACATGGTTTGAATCCAAGACTATAAACCCTAATTCTAGTATATGAAATCGATATTAACATATGAATGGGTTTAAGAACATACCTTGATTGTTATGTAGCAATAACAATCCTAATTCCTCCTTGAATTGACTTTGGAATGTTTAGAGTCACAAGTGTCACTCCTCTAATGGCTTACAAACACCAAGAGCAAATGAAGAAGGTATAAAGAGAGAGGAGAGAGGTTAGAATTCATCTCTAGGACCTCTTGGGAAGGGATTCACAAATTCATGAGCCAAGGGTTGTTTATATAGGTGTAGAGATAGGGTTTCAGTCATTATCCTTATCTAGTTGCTTATCCACAAAGCAACCCATAAGATAATCCTTTTATCCTTATCATAGTCGAATTCTAAGGCCTTATCACCTTAAATTCGTCCAACCTAATAATAAGATAATCCTTACCTTATTTTGTAACTATCACATAATTACAAATCAGCCCCTCTAGTTTAATTAATTACACTTGATCACAAAATTAATTCCTAATTAATTATTGACCAATATTAATTAAACAAATATGATTTCTCCTTTAATATATTATTCTTATAACATATTAATAAATCATAATAACCTCTCTCTCTTTATTTATTTCTCCAATCAAGTTGCTTTGGTGAAGGCGACCCAAAAGGACCATGCACCATCGAGTCAAGTACATACCAAAATAGTTATGGACTTAGACACTAATCCAACAATCTCCCACTTGGATAAGTCTAACAACTATTATGCGTATGACTTCAGATCCTGATATGCAATCGTAGCTTTCCAAAGCCGCTGTCAACTCTGATCCTATCAGATACGCGTGTCCTTAGATAAGGGATCATATGTTCCTCCATTCTAGATATCGTATGAGATATGATTTCAAATCATTCTCTTTGTACTACTTCTCGATTTCTGATTTATGATGACAGACTAATTGAACAAATCAAATTAGCCCTAGCCCGACCGAGCATTTACGTTTGTCATCACTAAACCATCGAGGGGCCCAAAAGATATCACTTTTATTCTTTGAATAAAAGGAACGGATAAAATTTGATACAATGCTTGCTTGCACTTACTAACCAAATCACACACAACAATATGTTTTATAACACCAAGTTACTAGTGCGTTTACATATTATCAATGTGCAACCAATTTGAAAGATACAACTCACACATCTCGGTTTCAAGAATATAAGATGTTATCGTCTCACCAATCACTCGTGATACAATTCATGGAGTGATCCAAGCGAGCGTGGGTTTAATCCAATGCTCAAATTCATATTCATAAGCACTCATGAACATTGCAGCAAACATTTGCTTATGTCTAATACTCTTTTAGACAATCCACACACCAATTCACGACAATCTTCATTCATATACTTACTTCCAACATATGAACGACTGTGGCCCGTTCGAATAATTCGATTATTCTTAATAAACTCAATTATTCTAGAAGTCAAAACATGCAAAGTGAAACACAAGAATAATACTAATCCCAAATCGCCTCAACCCTTTGAGTATAAATAAAACTCCTTTTATTTATCACCATATAGATTACTCATTATTTGTCGTTTCGGGTAATCAACTTCTTACTTGAATTATTACACCTGTCCCATGCTCATAGCATGCACACAATGTTTACCTATGGTTCTTACTTTGTGGAATAGAAAAATTGCACACATTTCCAATCATTCTCATTTCACAACTCCAAATCTATTTTCATAAGTGAAAGAATATCAAATTCTTTCTACTTATAGAATATGCTAGATTCTAACATTCTATGCAACAATCCTTTCGTAATATCACTAACCAAAGTCACAAAGACTATTGCCAATGAAATTACAAAGTCTTTTATCGGAGATTGTTACAAGACAATTCCTTAGATATGATGTCTCTCACTCAAAGTACATTCTTTGAACATCCTTTTGCATAAAAGTTTCTAATCTAGACATAGATTTTCAATATTCAATTCCCAATATGGACACGCTTCCATATTTTCCATTTGACAACTCATTCTTAATAGAATCTTGTCTATTCATAATAATGTCGATATGGTCCATTCAATGCCATACTTCCAACTACTCACAAGCAAATAATCCTCGTCGAACTTTGGATTGTCCTTTGATAGTTGTTTAATTATTTTAGTCAAAACCGATCCTAGTCCCTTTTCCCTCTAAATACACTAGACATTTGGAAAATTTTAGAATGGTCAAACATTAAAACATTTGCAATCGATCCTATACCCGAAGCATATGGGACACGATGCATAATGTTTTATTTGCTATGTTCTCAAAATTCGAATTGTGAAGAGGAATGCCGTAATCATAATCGAAATTTTAAGAACACACTATGTACCTTTGACTAAAATATTAACATTCCACAACCTAAGCCTTTAGATTTGAAAAGAAGCATAATATTCTCTCCCTTAATTATAGCAAAACAACTTTACAACCCTTACGACTTTGCAAGGTATAACTCTTGTTTTCTATAATTAATATTGCCAACTTGCAATACATGCCTTAATAATCATACAATCATAACATTTATTCTCCCACTATCATGATGATTATTATAAAAACATAACACTTATGCTCCCACTAGCTTCGACATGTATTCATAAACATCTTAACTTTCAGAGAAACAATACTTATTGAATTTCTTAAGTTCATGTTTCTAATACTTAGTGCTTTGATAATCTTTTATCAAGGCTTCTTGAACTTGTACACCTATGCCTTCGATAGTTCATATGTGTGTCTAAACACGTAAGACTAATTGCCAAACCTCAAAATTCAAATTATGGAAAGGGATACCGTAACCATGATCGAATTCGAGAATGCAATTTTACAATCACTATCTTCTTAAAACCTTTCTTAGTGAAAGCATTTCCTCACAATCATTTTCATGAAGAAGGAAATCTTATGACACTTAGATTTAAACGGTGTATGTGTTTCTATCCATGTGAATTTGTTAAAACCAAAGTTTACGACAAATTCAAACTCATATGGACCGAACTTTCTTAATCTTGATTTCTTGCCTTATGGTAGCACAGCTACCCACCACGTCTTCCAAGTAGTTAAGCATCTCACCTTTTTCCTATCAATGTACCTTTCATTGATCAAGGTGCCTTGCCTTTTATGCGTTCAAAATGAGAACTCATAGAGCTCACATGCATAATTAACTCAATTGGAAACAGCACAAAAACAAAATAATGTCAACACGATAGGTTGTAAACCTCAACTCGTGTGCAAGTGATGATCAATAAGGTTTATTTGACTTGTTCTTGAAACCTTTCAAGACCATTAAGGCTCCTACTGACTCCTTGACATATAAGATTCTTTTGTCAATAAACATTTCTTTGACAAACAAATACTCAAGAGTTAGTGTAGTTTTTATCAAAACATTTCATAAATTGGTCCTAGTTGGCCTTTGTCTTATCCAAGACATCACAACTTTCCACATTTGATGAATGTTATAAACCTTCTTAATACTTTTCACTCATTGTCACAATCTTAACTTTAAGACTTGTTATTGGAACGAAGTATGATTGACCTTTTTGTTGGGTTATGAGCATTCTAACACTCCTAAGTGTACATGCAACCCTAAATACCTTGGATCTATGTTTTCTCTATTATACATGCAAATATGAACATCCAAGGTATTATCCTAATCTAGCATACAAAACTATCAATATAACAAGATAGAATACATACCTCTTTGATGTAGAATGTCTTCATGAAGCTTGAGTGCCTAGTGCCCCAAATGTGACACCTCAAATGGTTCACAATCATCAAAAACACTTGGAATAACTTGAGAGAGTTCTACACTTCATGAAAATCGGCTAGCCCTTTGTTATTCTCACTAGTGGCCGATTTTCCTCAAGAATAAGATGCTTATATAGTTATACAATTAGGGTAAACCCTAATTGTCATGACTTTCCATTTCCTTGGATCCATGGGTTCAAATACACCATGGAGCATCCATGGAGTATCATATGGGTTTTGGCCCAACTAGATAATCCATGGAGCATTAACCCACTATACAAGTATGGATGATTTACACAATCAACCCATATATTTAATTAGTCTTCTTTTGATCACTTAATTAATCCTAGATTAATTCTTGATCAATACTAATTAAATAATCTTATTATTCTTATTATTAATATACTAGAACTTATAATATATTAATAACCATAAGTGTCTTATTTCTCTCATTTAGTCTATCCAAGTGCATGATGGTATGCAACCCAAATGGACCATGCCGGGTCAGGTCAAGTCTTACCAACTATAGTTATGGACTTAGACATTAATCCAACAATCTCCCACTTGGATAAGTCTAAAACTATTATTGCGTATGACTTCAGGAACCAACTGGAAATCGTAGCTCTCAAAAGCTTTTGTCAAACTCTGACCTTGTAGATGAACTCTGATCTTGTCAATGACTTGTCCATTAGATAAGGGATCATATATTCCTCCATTCTAGATATCATATGGACTGAGACATGGATTATAATCATTCTCTCTGCCCATTTGTTGTTTCCCGATTTCCGATTTATGACGACTGACTAATTGAACAAATCAAATCAGTCCTGGCCCGACCGAGCACTTCCATTTATCATCATCAAGTCATCGAGGGGCCCACAGATATCGCTTTTATCCCGAAGGTAAAAGGAATGGATAAACTTCGACTCATATGGCTTGTTCTACTACTTGTTGAATCATACACAAAGACACGTTTTATAACATCGAGTTACCAATGCGTTTCGTGTAATCAATGTACTATCAACTCATAGTAACAACTCATATCTCTAGGTTTGAAGAATATAAGATATTATCGTCTCATGATCACTCGTGATTAAACCCATGAAGTGATTCCAATGAGCGCGGGTTGAATCCAATACTCAGAACTTATGAGCACTCATGAGTGTTGTAGCCCTTTGTCCAACACCTTAGACCTCTACAAGCCAACCCATGACAGTCTTAATTCATATCTACTTCCAACATATAACCGACTGTGGATGGTTTGAATAACTTAGTCATTCCGGAAGAATAACCTAGTTTATTCTGGAAGTCAAAACATGCAAAATGAAACACAATAATAATTGAATCCAATATGGTATCAAAACCTATGAACATAAATAAAACACCTTTTATTTATCACCATATGATTACACATTATTCATTGTATACTGTTTCAGCTATCAACTTTATTCTTGAATTTAAAACAATAGTGGTCCCATGCTCCAAGCATGTACACTATGTTTTCTAAACACTAGTCATGCCATACACCAAGTATGCACATTATGTTTGTCTATGATCTTTACTTTGTGAACTAGATCCATTGAACATAACTTCAATGATTCTCTTTTCACACTCCCAAATCCTTACTGTAAATACAAGAATTCCAAATTCATGTCATTTACTAAAATCTGTTAGACTCTAAACTTATATGCATTGATCCTCTTGTAATGATTATGCACAAAGTCAGAAAGACTTGGCAACAATCATTACAGAGTATTCCAAAGGAGATCAATTCCTTGGAAACATCCTTCTTGCATTAAGTTTCCTTGATCTTACACAGATTCAAATTTCTGACTTTGAAACATTTCCAGATTCATTTTGACTATAACTTCTGAACAAGAGTTGCCTCCTTACAGATTATGTCAATATGGTCCTTCCAGAATTATCACTATACTTCCAACTGTCCTTGAGCAACCAATCTTTGGTAAACCTTAGATTTTCCTCGACAATTGTTTAATCCTTTTAGTCATATCCAGTTCTAAACCTTTTCCCTTCTTAGTGCCCTAGGCATTTGGAAAATTTTAGAAAGGATGAATATAGCACATGTAATCGGTCCTATATCCGAAGCATATGGGACACGATTCATGATGTCTCACATAAACACTAAACCAGTCTTTTGCTATAACATTTCCATTTCTATTTGCCAAGTTCTCATAATTCAGATTATGAAAAGGGATGCCGTAATCATAATCGAATTTAAGAACGCAAATAATGGACCCATATACAGAATTTCCTTATGTTGAGCCATTCCAACATGAAATTCATATATATTCTTGACTAAATGATTAAAACCTCACAATCTAAGCTTATAGATTTGAGATGAAGTATAATTTCCTCTCCCTTAATTATAGCAAAACAACTTTTTCCCAATTGAAACCTTTTGTTTTCTATAATTAATATTGATAACTTTCAATACTTATCATAATTATCATGCTCCCACTAACATGATGATTATTAGCATAACACTTATGCTCCCACTAGCTTTGATATGTACTCAGAAATCAGCTGGACTTCTAGAAATCAATACTTTATTGACTTTCTTACCAAAGTTCAGATTTCTGATACTGGATTGTTTTGATAGAACTTTATCAAAAACATACACCTTCCCTTAGATAGCACACTTGTGTGTCTAAACAATTATGAAGAGGGATGCCGTAATCATAATGGTTAGACCTTTTTGCCACTTCTCACAAGTCCAGGTTAGTGTGCCGGTAAACCACACACGCTCCACTAACGACTTTGAGAATGCAAATATCACAATTGCTATCTAGCTAAAATCTACTTAGTGGAAGTGTTTCCTTACCATCATTTTCATGAATCGGAGAGAAACCTTATGACACTTAGATTTAATGGTGTATGAGTTCTTATCCATGTGAATTGTCATAACCATAGTCACAAGACAAGAATTATGACAAATCCAAACTCATATGGATTGAACTCAATCTTAACTTCTTGCCACCTGGCAGCTCAAGGGCCTACCATTGCTTCCAAGTTGTTGTGCAACACATTGAGAACTCTAAGAACTCATATGCAAAGCCAACTTTAACTAGAATGGGCACAGAATATGTCAACACGATAGGTTATAAACCTCAAGTCGTGTGCTAGTGAAGAACTTCAGGTTTCATTCTTGATTAGTTCTTGAGACTTTCAAGACCTTTAAGACTCCCACTGTCCTCTTGACCTATAAGACTCCCTTGTCAAACATCCAAGAGATAGTGTGGATTCTAATCAAGACAAACACTTCACACAATTGGCCGAAGTTGGTCTTTGTTTTATCCAAAACATCACAACTTACCAATTTCAAATGTACAAGAGTAGAAAACTTTTACTCTTACATTTTTCAAGTGTTTTAAACCTTCTTTAAGACATGTCACTCATATTACAATCTTGGAGTATGACTCTAAGACTTGTATTGGAACGAAGTATGACTCATCTTCTTGATTTAACGATTTCAACAATTTCAAGATCCCTTCTTCTTAGTCATAAGAATGCACTAAGACTTCCTTAGAGAACAAATTTTGATATGGTTTCTTAATCATTAAGATGATCACAAAGCTGATACTAAAGTACTCTCCCATCTTTTCAGATTTGAGAAACTTTTATCCTTTTGCCTGATTTGATTTTTCTTATCCGCTCTGCTATGCATTACCACCTTTTCCAATGTCTCAGAGTTACATTTAAGCTTGTAAGTATAATCATATTTACTGAGCTTTAGTAAACTATGACGAATAGCCTTACATCTTTTGTGGTGGACTTAATCAGTGCACATGACTATGTGCTCGATCCCTTAGTCCATTACTTGACTCACACATCCATGTGAACAAGTAATTAGTCTTAATTTTTCCAATACTTGAAAGTTCTCATTCATCATGCTATACAACTTGCATGATTCCAAGTCCCGGTCCAATTGAGACTTGGGTGATGAGAATCTTTCCTTTATTTGATAAATTTAGACATTACCACAAATGAAAGAATCAATTTCATATTTCCACTCTTGCTATTAATGGAATCATATAAGCAACAATTTTTCCTCAAATGCCATTGTAAGGATATTTAAAATAACTAAAATAAAATTTTTTTTCTTTTATTTTAAAACTATGCGGAAAAACTTATCCTTACAACCCATATGAAAACTTGTTGTTATCTATTCCTAAGCAATATCTCATAACTCCTAAGAAGTAGCTCAAGAATCCGATCTTCAAACTACGCGATAGAAATCCATCTACGCGATCAGATTCAGCATATTCTTTCTTTAAGTTCCTTTACTTTTCTTTGATTCTTAAAACATTACCATGTGACCCAGTCACATCATGTATCAGGAATCTCAGAATAGAAACTTAACAGAGTTAGATTTGTGGACTTTACCTGAAGTAGAGTCAAACTTATTGACTTTAACATCCTTAGGTAAATTTGGCAGCTTCGCAACCAATGCCCCTTCCTTTTGGCAATATAAACATATGGACCCTTTGATAATGGTACACGGGACTATCACAGGCTTAGCTTTTCTCTTTACCATTTGTTCAACCGAGTTGACTATGGCCGATCCCTTTCCATTGGGAAGAAAATGCTTTTTCTGTATTTCCAGTGTCACCATTGTCAATGTCCATAAAGTTTCAGGAAGTTGATCTTAACAATAGATGAGATCATTAAGGGTCTTGTCATAGTCTATTTCATAGGTGTCCCAAAAGAACTCACTATGTGACTTAGAAAGTGATTGAACCACCAACTTTCTCAAGACTTTGACACCCAACTCTCCCGGCTTGTCAATATGTGACTACATCTCCAAGATGTGATCACACCTAGACCTTGCCTTGCCAATAGGGCTCGAGTGACTTTAAACTTTTAAAGAACTTGTGGGGTAGGGAGAATAGTTGGAGGAGGAGAAAGAAGTATGATATCCATGGGACATCATCTTCATTAGGAATGCTTGTTTCAAGAGATTTGGGAAGATCATAAATGTCTAAAACAGACATGTTTTGGGAGATATTCAAGATAGTTGATTTATAGTCCTTAATATGACACCCAATATGAAATATTAAGGCTAGGACCCAACAAACTATTTTATAACTTAGAAGAGGTATGCCGTAATCCAAGCTATAAAACAATTTGAAGGTAGGTGAATGACGATTCACCAATTTTCACCAAGATAAACGAAATGTATTATTAGGTTTTAATTGGATTTGAAACTCCTAGATCTTTTGAGATTCGTTGAACTGTTCAATGGCATGTTTCAATCTCGAGTGTGCCCTTCAGGTTTTGTGACTGGGATGCCGAGGATCACAAAACAAGGTGTGAAGTAACCATGCAAATTACTTGGTACCCTTAAGTGTTTACCCCTCAATCGATGTGCCGGTTAACCACACACGCTCCATCGATACTATGATAAACATTAAGTCACCCTTTGCCTACCTTGTTAAATACGAGTTAGTGTGCCGGTTAACCACACACGCTCCGCTAACCGACTTAAACAAAGTGCAAAGTGTAATTTCATGGATTAGCACCTTCTTCACATTTTCCTAAGTAACTAAGATTGGGTATTTTTTTAAAGAGTTTAGTTACTTAGTATTTATCATTAATACTTTTAAAGAAGGGAGAATTATAGTCATGTCAAACCCGTTCGGCTAACGACCCTCCACCAGTCAAGCAAGCGGTGGGTGAGAGTGGACACCCATTAAGTTGCCATTTTATAGGCAACAACCTTATACCCACCTTATAGACCGGCTTCGTGAATGAGGCGTACTAGCGGTAAGACCGACTTTACTCTTATACATATATATATATATATATATATATATATATATATATATATTATTAACTTATAATATTATAAAGTATAAGGGTTGAATTTTAACTTTTAAAATTCTAAGGGCTAACTTGGAATTAAAGTATTCATAAGAGAAAACTTTACAAATTCCAAAACTTGAGGGCAAGTTTTGAAACTATTCAAAAATAATTAATTCCATAACTTATGTGTTTAAAGTAGTTTTAATCCAAAAACTCTTCAAGTTCCATAACTTGAGGACAAATTATGGAAGACTTTAAACTAATAAAGAATTAACTTTTTCTTTATTTTATAACTTATGAAATTAATTAAGGTTACATTATTTTTTTTTATATTTATTTAATGAAGAGACTCTTGGTCCTCCATAACTTGAGGACAAATTATGGAGTCATAACTCCAATTAATTAGAACTAGACTCTTCATTTTTGTAACCTTTGCCAACTTTATGAGTTTTATGAGTCTTTAATGTGACTCTTCATGTAACTTGAGGATAAGTTACACAAACACATTTTATACTCAACTCTTAGATTAAAATGGATTGAAAACAACTATTTCATTCAACTTTTCTATTAATCTAAGAAACTCATAAGAACAAGATAATTCAAATCAAACTTTTTCATGTAATTAGTCTAACCTTTAAACTAATACAAAACATGAATCTATTGACAATTATCTTTGAAAATGGATTAGCATGAACATTACCACATCAAGAAACAAGTTTATAAGTTCAAAAACAACTTAGGGTAATGTTCCTAGTCCATTTCTAGCCAAAAACCTCGAAAGTATGCTGTCTGGGGTCCAACTCGTCGAGTGCATGAACACAAATCGGCGAGTTGGATGCATTTTGCCTTGGACTCGTCGAGTCCCTTCATGGACTCGGCGAGTCTGCTGGGCTGACAGCATCAATTTCGATTTTTCAGCTTCTATTGCAAGTATAACAAGAAAACAAGCCTAGGCTCTGATACCACTGTTGGGTTATGAGCATTCTAACACTCCTAAGTGTACATGCAACCCTAAATACCTTGGATCTATGTTTTCTCTATTATACATGCAAATATGAACATCCAAGGTATTATCCTAATCTAGCATACAAAACTATCAATATAACAAGATAGAATACATACCTCTTTGATGTAGAATGTCTTCATGAAGCTTGAGTGCCTAGTGCCCCAAGTGTGACACCTCAAATAGTTCAAAATCATCAAAAACACTTGGAATAACTTGAGAGAGTTCTACACTTCATGAAAATCGGCTAGCCCTTTGTTATTCTCACTAGTGGCCGATTTTCCTCAAGAATAAGATGCTTATATAGTTATACAATTAGGGTAAACCCTAATTGTCATGACTTTCCATTTCCTTGGATCCATGGGTTCAAATACACCATGGAGCATCCATGGAGTATCATATGGGTTTTGGCCCAACTAGATAATCCATGGAGCATTAGCCCACTATACAAGTATGGATGATTTACACAATCAACCCATATATTTAATTAGTCTTCTTTTGATCACTTAATTAATCCTAGATTAATTCTTGATCAATACTAATTAAATAATCTTATTATTCTTATTATTAATATACTAGAACTTATAATATATTAATAACCATAAGTGTCTTATTTCTCTCATTTAGTCTATCCAAGTGCATGATGGTATGCAACCCAAATGGACCATGCCGGGTCGGGTCAAGTCTTACCAATTATAGTTATGGACTTAGACATTAATCCAACAGTCTCCCACTTGGATAAGTCTAAAACTATTATTGCGTATGACTTCCGGAACCAACTGGAAATCGTAGCTCTCAAAAGCTTTTGTCAAACTCTGACCTTGTAGATGAACTCTGATCTTGTCAATGACTTGTCCATTAGATAAGGGGTCATATATTCCTCCATTCTAGATATCATATGGACTGAGACATGGATTATAATCATTCTCTCTGCCCATTTGTTGTTTCCCGATTTCCGATTTATGACGACTGACTAATTGAACAAATCAAATTAGTCCTGGCCCGGCCGAGCACTTCCATTTGTCATCATCAAATCATCGAGGGGCCCACAGATATCGCTTTTATCCCGAAGGTAAAAGGAATGGATAAACTTCGACTCATATGGCTTGTTCTACTACTTGTTGAATCATACACAAAGACACGTTTTATAACATCGAGTTACCAATGCGTTTCGTGTAATCAATGTACTATCAACTCATAGTAACAACTCATATCTCTAGGTTTGAAGAATATAAGATATTATCGTCTCATGATCACTCGTGATTAAACCCATGAAGTGATTCCAATGAGCGCGGGTTGAATCCAATACTCAGAACTTATGAGCACTCATGAGTGTTGTAGCCCTTTGTCCAACACCTTAGACCTCTACAAGCCAACCCATGACAGTCTTAATTCATATCTACTTCCAACATATAACCGACTGTGGATGGTTTGAATAACTTAGTCATTCCGGAAGAATAACCTAGTTTATTCTGGAAGTCAAAACATGCAAAATGAAACACAATAATAATTGAATCCAATATGGTATCAAAACCTATGAACATAAATAAAACACCTTTTATTTATCACCATATGGTTACACATTATTCATTGTATACTGTTTCAGCTATCAACTTTATTCTTGAATTTAAAACAATAGTGGTCCCATGCTCCAAGCATGTACACTATGTTTTCTAAACACTAGTCATGCCATACACCAAGTATGCACACTATGTTTGTCTATGATCTTTACTTTGTGAACTAGATCCATTGAACATAACTTCAATGATTCTCTTTTCACACTCCCAAATCCTTACTGTAAATACAAGAATTCCAAATTCATGTCATTTACTAAAATCTGTTAGACTCTAAAGGTACTTAATCATAAAGACCTATCATAAAGCATAAAAGGTACTCTCCCTTCTTCTTAGAATGGAGAAAATTTTATCTTTCTGCCTACTTGATTTTTTTATTCGTTTTGCTTTTGATTTAAACTTTTTCAATCAATTCAGAATTACACTTAATCTTATGAGTATAATTATATTTACTAAACCTTTAGTAAATTATGACGAATATCTTTGTTACTCTTATGGTGAACTTGATCAACACACAACTTTGTGTACTCGATCTCCTAGTCCTTCACTTGACACTTTGTCAACGAATTTGTCTAATTTCCAAATATGAAATTTCTCATTCATCATGCAACCAAGTTGCGTGATTCCAAATTTCAGTCCAATTGAAATTTGGGCGATGAGAAACTCTCCCTATTTGGTAAATTCTCGACATTTCCATAAATAACATAACTAAGAATCATATCCATTCGTTGTAGAAATATGCAAACATCAATTTTCATACGATTTCATTGCAAGGAAGTAAACAAATAAATAAGTCAGAATTTATTTTATTTATAAAAGCAGTGGAAAAACATTTGTCCTTACAATGCAAAATCTATTGAAAACTATGTAAAAGGAAAATTTCTATCATAACTATCTAAGCTCAAAATCCAATCTACAAGTCCATGCGATCGAGATCCATCTCTTGTGATTAGATTCATCTTGCTCTCTTATCAAGCTTCCTTTCTTTTCACCGATCCTGCTAAACATTCAAATGCAATCTTATCACATCATGTATTAAGAATCAATGAATAGGAACTTAACGGAGTTAGATAGTGGATTTTACCTGAAGCGTAGTCATACTTTTGACTCTCCCATCTCTTAGATCTCTTAGGTAAATAGGGCAACTTCGTCTCCAATGCCCCTTCTCTTGGCAATAAAAGCAAATTGACTCTTTTGGAACAACACATGGAACTACTTCAGACATCGCCTTTCTCTTATGATCAAACTTTTCAATCATTGCATGTCTTACATTGCCATTGTCTATATCCATAGAGGTCTTGAAGGCAGATTCGCCAATCAACTTTGCTTTTCTATTGCGCCAAACCATTGCTGATTCAGCAGCAATAAGCATATAGTTGAGATCAATAAGGGCCACGTCGTGGTTCATCATATAGTACTCTCTTACGAACTCACTATACGAGTTAGGAAGTGACTGAAGAACCCAATCAACAGCCATCTCTTCACCGATAACGGATCCCATCATTCTTAACCTATCAATGTGTGACTTCATTCCTAAGACGTGTGCACACACCGACTTTCCTTCTTTATGTTTACTTGCCAAAAGGGCTTGAGTGATATTGAACCTTTCAATCTTGTGGGTTACGGAGAATAATAGAGGAGGAGGAGGAAGTGAAGCATGATTTCTTGTTCCTCGATCGAATCGTGGAATATCATCTTCATGTGGAATGCTTGTTCCACGAGATTTGGGAAGACCATAGTTCTCGAACTTTGACATCTACAAAACGGGAGAAAAACGAATTCAAGTTAGTTGATAGATTGAGTCCTTAGTAAATCACCCAAATGAAATACTAAGGCTAGGACCCAAAACAATATTCTACAACTCGGGAGAGGGATGTCGTAACCCTAATTGCAGAATATTTGAAGGTAAGTGAACGGCGATTCACTAATTTCCACCACGAAAAACGAAAAAGAAATTTAAGTTTTAAATCTATGAAAACTCCTAGATCTTTTGAGATTCATTGAAATTTCAATGGCATGTTTAAATCTCGATATGCCCCTCTTGTTTGTGACTGGGATGCCGAGGATCACAAAGCAGGTGTGAATAACCATGAAAACTTACATGGTGCCCTCACATGTTACAGTCACCTATTCGATGTGCCGGTAAACCACACACGCTCCACCGAACTATGACAAACATTGAGTCACCCTTTGCTACCTTTGCTTAGAACCATTTAGTGTGCTAGTAAACTACACACGCTCTACTAACGTCTTCGCAAGGGCACAAAGTGTAATTTCATGGAATTGCATCAATTCACTTTTTCCTAAGTAACTAAGATTGGGAATTTTGAAAAACATTTAGTTACTTTAGTAATTCATTATACTTATAATGGAGGGTTTCGTCCTATCCTACCTGTTCGGCTAACGACCCTCCACTAGTGAAGAGTGCGGTGGGTAAGAGTGAATACCCATTCAATCGCCATTTTATAGGCAATTTCCTTAAACACCCCTTATAGACCAGCTTCGTGAATGAGGCCTACTAACGGTAAGACTGACTTTTAGTTATACATATATAATGTTAGACTTTTAATGTTATATATAGTATAGGGTGTATTTTATAACTTTTAAAATACTATGTGGTTAACTTTAACAATTACACTTTTAATTCAATTAATTGGTTAACCTAAACTTTTATGGATTTATTAAATCTCTTTTAACTATACACCTTAATTAATTAATAAAACCATAAGGGTGTGATTTGAACCTTTTCAAAACAATACTAGAGTTTTAGAATTTAACATTCCTAATTAAACTTTTAATCAACTTTTAAATTCCAAAACTTGAGGGCAAGTTTTGAAACCTTTTTCAAAACATTAGGGTTTCAACTATTTAAATTTCAAAACAACAAAACTTTTGGGTTCAAATTTAAACTATAAAACCTAAAGGGCAAAATATGAAACTTTTCATAACAACAAGGATCAAATAACAAATAATCTAAATTAACAATTAACCACATAATTATCCATATTTGATTTATTTGATGATTTCTTGCAAAACAATTTATCAATTTACTCAAAATAATTAATCAATTATCTTATAAGGAAACAATTATCTTATTAATTGATAAATATCTTCATTTAGATCAAAAATATAGTCAAATATATCATATAATCGGATTAATATTGATCTAACATGATAAGGTAACTATCCATATGCAAAAACAGCAAGAAATCCCGAGATAAACACTATCTGACGAGTTGACTCGTCGAGTCAAGCCTAGACTCGGCGAGTTCAGCTATGGACTCGGCGAGTCCAGCCTCTAGAACACCAAAAATCGAATTTTTTAGATATACAAAGCATCAATACAATTGAAACCATCCTAGGCTCTGATACCACTGATGGGTTTTGGTCATAAGACATCCTATGTGCTCATACAAACCCTAATGCTTGGATCTAGGTTTCTCTATTGTACATGGTTTGAATCCAAGACTATAAACCCCAATTCTAGTATATGAAATCGATATTAACATATGAATGGGTTTAAGAACATACCTTGATTGTTATGTAGCAATAACAATCCTAATTCCTCCTTGAATTGACTTTGGAATGCTTAGAGTCATAAGTGTCACTCCTCTAATGGCTTACAAACACCAAGAGCAAATGGAGAAGGTATAAAGAGAGAGGAGAGAGGTTAGAATTCGTCTCTAGGACCTCTTGGGAAGGTATTCACGAATTCATGAGCCAAGGGGTGTTTATATAGGTGTAGAGATAGGGTTTCAGTCATTATCCTTATTTAGTTGCTTATCCACAAAGCAACCCATAAGATAATCCTTAAATCCTTATCATAGTCGAATTCTAAGGCCTTATTACCTTAAATTCGTCCAACCTAATAATAAGATAATCCTTACCTTATTTTGTAACTATAACATAATTACAAATCAGCCCCTCTAGTTTAATTAATTACACTTGATCACAAAATTAATTCCTAATTAATTATTGACCAATATTAATTAAACAAATATGATTTCTCCTTTAATATATTATTCTTATAACATATTAATAAATCATAATAACATCCCTCTATTTATTTCTCCAATCAAGTTGCTTTGGTGAAGGCAACCCAAAAGGACCATGCACCATCGGGTCAAGTACATACCAAAATAGTTATGGACTTAGACACTAATCCAACAGTCTTCTCTTCATCCTCCTCTCTGACTCTCATCTGGTGGTAATCCAAACTTAAATCAATCTTTGGGAACCAAGATGCACACTACAACTGATGGAAATAACGTCAATCCACGGAAGTGGGTAATAGTTCTTCAAAATTAGCTTATTCAAGTATTGGTAATCTATGTACATTCGATGACAACCATCCTTCTTATACAAAAATAGAATCAGCTCTCCACAGGGTGAATTGCTCAGTCTGATAAAATACTTGCGCAATAGCTCCTAGATCTGAGAGGATAACTCTTACATCTCTGGTGGTGCGAGGCGATATGGTGCTTTAACAATCAACGCCTCACTGGGGATCAGATTGATCCTAAACTCCACCGGCCTCATAGGAGGCATACCAGGTAAATCCTCCAAAAAACATCTGGAAATTCCCTAACCACTGGTACATCTGAATTTGACTTTTTCCTCTCAACCAGAGTGTCAACCACACAAGCGAAATAACCTGAACATCAAAATAAATGATCATATACCTTCCCGCACATACCATAGGTGTATCATCTTTATCTCTGAATCGATAATCAACGGGATTGAACTACTTAGCTGGTGACTGAATCTGAATTGAGGCTTAATTCTTCTCTTTCTTTTACAACTCAATCACAATCTCCCTCCTTTAGGTAAACGACTAAACTTTGAGAGGGAATGATACTGTTGAATCGACAAAAACTCCTGAATTTCAGTCTTGAGCATACTCAAGTATCGTGACATCTGAACCTGGTCATAAGCAGCATACTTAGGTCATGAGAGGGCTCTCTCAGTAAACATCTTGGTGATCTCTGTTGATGATTAAGTCTTCTATGTCAGTGACAGATACTCCTAGGATAGCTTTCTCTCTCTCTCTCTCTCTCTCTCTCTCTCTCTCTTTCTCTCTCTCTCTCTCTCTCTATCTCTATCTATCTATCTATCTATCTATCTATCTATCTATCTATCTATCTATCTATCTATCTATCTATCTATCTATCTATCTATCTATCTATCTATCTATTTATCTATCTATCTATCTATCTATCTATCTATCTATCTATCTATCTATCTATCTATCTATCTATCTATCTATCTATCTATCTATCTATCTATCTATCTATCTGTCTGTCTCTCTGTCCTTATGAATGGAACATACATTGTATGAAACATCTTCGTTAACTTCTTCCATGTCAATGTGGTTTTCTCTACAGGAGAATAAGCATTGGTCACCAACTTCCACCAATCTTTCGTTCCCAAGCAAAGAAGGTTCATTGAGAGCTTCACTTTCTAGTTCTCTGGAAACGAACACATGTAAAAACACACCTCAATACCAATATACATCTCATAGAAATAATCGGTTACTGGACACCATTAAACTTCGGGGGATTCATGTTTTTGAACTTGTTGTACTGTATAGACCCTCCTCCATGAAGTCTTGCAGTTGTGATAGCTGTGGTGGCAGCAGCCTCGGTGACAACAACATAATTCTCATCGAACATCTTAATTATAGTGGTCTTAATAGATCTAATCACCTTCGAGACTTCCTCCTTGACTTCCAACGTCACCTGCATAGTGATCAACTCACGAACATCATCATAACCTAAACTTGGCCTCTCCGGGTCATCATCACCTGGTCATGAACCTCTCATGGTAATCATAATGAAAAATAAATCAGAACACGCTAGAAAGTCACATTATACTCCAACACATCACTACTCAGTCACGCATTCCTTATAACTCGTGACTTCCTTGATACGCGTACGAGTCATGCGCTTCTAGTAGCATGGGCCCATACTAACTTCCACATCTACCCGGATATGTTTTGGAGGATCATCATGAATTACCTTGCTACTAGGCCCAAAACAACTACAATATACATACATCTTATATCCACTCTCAGGAGTAGGTATCAATTCCTTACTTTTGTTGGCTTAATAACAACCTCACCTAACTCATGAAACCTTCACTAATTCTGAATTCGCCTTGTGTATGTTAATCATATATAACGTTGGATTCGAAAGACAGTTGAATAATTAATTCTACCCTAAGCCAAGAATCAAAAAAGGAACAGGAAATAAGGCTAAATCAAGCATTCTCAGGCTAAACCTAGAAGAACATGAAGAATAAGTCTCTAAACCTAGATCTACAAGGTTTTAACACAAAGTTAACAACTTAACGAATTACAAAGGTCCATGAGGTGTGGAACAAGATGATGGAGAGGTTTTCTTGCTAAAACCTTGATCAAGAACACCTTCTTCTTATCCTTCAAGATCAAATAACATCAAAAAGCTTTAAAAAAAGACTCAATGGAGGCTATGGTTTCTTTGAGGGTGAAAGAGAGGAGGTGGAAGCTAAAGGTGTGTAAACTGTAGCCCTCACTTCCCTAAAATAGGGCTTAAGGTCTAGAAAATTAGGGTTTTACACATGTAGGAGATTGTCACATCGTGACTAATATATTGTCACGTCGTGACCAATATATTATTGTGTTGTGGCACTCAAATGAGATGCACGATTTCATCGAGTACCGCTATGTCGCGCCACTCTCATGATCATGTCATGGCCAACAAAAATCCATCATTACGCTTGGAAATCCATAACAACAAAAGAAGTATATACCTAAAAGTTGGTGTTACAATATGGGATCAATAGTACTCGAATTAAGTTGGAAAACAATCGTCACACTTAATTACCAACTGCAACTAAACATTTTCATAGTCATTTCATAACAAATAAGCCGTTATTTACCATGAATACCTTTAAAAACTCTAAACCAAAGAGCCTCAATATCCATTATAAATTTCCAAATCCACTTGGTTAATAGGGCTCTATTTAGGATAAAAATTAACTTATAGAAAGACCGCCATTCTCCTTATGAGCCATTACATTGTCCCATTGAATCCAAAAAGATTTCTCTATGAAACCTTAAAGAATGTTATTCAAGGATTTTGAGATTTTAAATACCGACAACCAATACACCTATATACTTCCAGGAATAGAGTTAATGAGACTTAATCCTATACCACTTGAAATGGATTTCTCCTTCTACAATGAACACATTTTAAGGAATTTAGTAACACCGTGTTTCCGAGATTTACTTGCGGACATTATATCCCTAAATAAAATTACCAAAAAGAGATATGGGATTTGGAAGCACAAAAATATCTTTGAGTGGAAATTTCATTCAATATATTGCTAACTCCAGTACATAAAGATTGAATTTACCAATATTAATCTTATCCCTTATGGGTCATTTGCTAACAAAACCAATGTCATATTTATAAAAAGGTATAAAAAGGGTAGGAAATCTACTAACCATCTTCTCCAATTTTAACTCCTACAAACACAATTCATGTTAAGTTTATTGAAAGGAACATAGATACATTTTATTGCAATGATAAACAATAAAGAAGATGTTAAATCTCATTCTTTAAGTCCTACTTAGGTACTCCATAGATAGTGATGCCCTAACCAAAATTAAATACATAGAAGAACACAAGCATGCTTTCATCCATGCTTTGAATGTCAAGAAACTCCAAACTTAAGGATTCATGTTATTTCTCTATATCTACTTTGAACGTCAATAGTCTTACACCACCATCTCACTAACTATAAGAGAACTACAAGGAATCTTTTATCCTTTACAAAATTGTTTAGAATATCACTCACCGCATTCCCATCATCATCTAAAGTTGACTTGTAAAATCTTTGAAATAATTTTATACACAATTTAACTAGATTTATAGGTTTATAATCCATTATCAGATCCGTAACCTTCGGAATAAGGGAAAATTAATAATTACATGAGATGTGTACATAATATTTCAAATTATTTAACCAAGCCTTTGACTTCACCACTTAGCAAAATCCATATAATTTTGTGAAGCTTTTTGGTAAAATGATCTAGTCCTGACGATTTTAAAGACCTCTGACAGCAAGTAGCTTTTTTGATATCTTCTTTGGAGAAGGGATAATCAAGAAAACACCAATATTGGAATTTCATGTTCTTAAAACCATGACCAGATGACATAAGTTTGAAATTTTTTAGAAAGTTTATAATATGCCTTATATGGAAACGTCGCAAAGAAAAAAGTTCTGAACATTATTGTACGGACAAGGCATGTTCCTGTATAGTTTGTGTGAACCATGTCTAGGCATAACACCGTTTTCTAGGATGGATCAGTTGAGGTTGGAGGAATCAAAGGTAACGTTTTTGGGAAAATCTAGTGTCACGATGTGGTGAATGGAGCACCACTAAGTAGCATGAAAAATGCATGGAACACATATCTAGTGGCTGCCACGATTTGGAAAGAGGAGTACCACGATGTGACAGCAACTACAGCCCAAGACCATGAACTTTTAGGGTTTCTTCCATATTTAAGAACCTAATGTCAAGGATTAGGGAATCTTCTTCAGCATTTAACCCCTCATCACAAACCCCTAGCGTCCATGGATGTTTGATATCCTATCTTCTTTATTTGGAGCTTATTCTTTAGATTGTGGTGAAGCTTAAGGGAGAAGGAAGTTCATAATAGTGAAAGGAAGTAATAACCTGGTTTGTATCCATCATTCTCTTCTGATTTCTAAGCTATTTAGGTATAAAGTTCATACCTTCGCATTTCTTCTTCTAGATTCAAGTTTGAGGTCATTTTAGGTGGTTTTGGTCCCTTCGATGCATTTTCTTGTAGTTTGAGGAAATCCAGAGCTTATTATGGTCCTTTTTTGTCTCCAAGCTTCTAGTAATTGAAAAAAGAGCCATGGTTGGAGTAACATTGTATCCGTGTTCAAGATTTGGCCTCATTAAGGACTTATTGGATTTGGAATTGTAGAACTTGCCTAGTGGTGCAGTCCTAATGGATAAAGTTAGAAACTTTATCCATTAAGTCATTAGAAAGGACAAAATTTGAAGTTATGGGTTTGTATTTGTAAGGATTAAACTCTTAATGAACAATATGCAAATATGCCATTTTTCCACTACATGACATTGGGTTTGCTATGACGTGGTGGTTCTCAACTTTAAGACTACTTTTTCATGGTGTGTCCATGGTGTGGCCAAGAGGTCTCCACATCGTGGTAAGTGTTGAGTTAGTTGACCATTGACTTTTGTTGATTGTTGACCGTTGACTTTTGACTAGTTTGACTTTGGGTCAAATTTGAAGGACTTGGGTTATTGATTAAGGATTTATCTATATTTAGTGCCAACCGATTCATTGAAGTAATCAATATATAAAGTGACGACGCTGTTCTATTTCCATGGTTCTTCGATTCAGGTGATTTTCCATATCATACTATGTGTTACAATATATATCCTTGTGTGAACTAATATAGGAGTAGTGGTATGCTGGTTAGAATACTAGTAGGTGTGTAATCGTCTAGGGGAATGCCCTAGGGGCTATAAATAGTCATGTAGAATAGCCTGAGAACTCTTGATATATGCTTTCTTACTTGTTCCTTGTTTGGTTGTGGGTATAGAATGGGATTACATGTTTGAATGTCAATCTCACCTCTGGTAACATATATCTATGCATTCCTTGGAGATATGTTGGTAGTGGTGTAGTATACTGTAGGAGGGCTAGTATGTGGTAGTGAGTTGTTAGACAAGTAAAGTAGTGTAGATGGTTACATGTTTTTATGTGTTTACTTGATTGCTTGATTCTTACATATATCGACATATTAGGTGGCGGGTTGAGGCGGTCCTGCTTTGTATTGTAGGACAACGATGTACTGTAGGATAGGTATAGATCACTGTATGCCGAGAGAAAGAGAGAAAATAGAGAGAGAGAGAGAGAGAGAGAGAGAGAGAGATCAAGGTGTATTGTAGACCTTGAGAGACAGTTCAATCATATTGTAGGCTCATGAGAGCGGTCCAAACATGTTGTAGGCCTTGTGATGCGGGCCATGCAGACTAATGGCTCATATGTGCATGCATTGTGTGTATATTGTGGTGTGTGGTATTTTGTGGAAACTCATTAAGTTTTGGCTTACCGTTGTGGATTAAATATTTTTTAGGTACAATTGGTGATCGTGGGAGGGCTAATGCATGACTATATACACTCATCCGTAGGAATGGAGATTCCACATTTTTTATAATACTTTGATTTTCAAACAATTGTATTTTGGAATAAATCGATTTTCACAACTTAGCTTTTTTGTAAATGGTGATTTTACTTTACTTAAAAAAAAAAATTCTTATGAAATTTGGAAGTTACACTATATGAAGTTGACTTTGGGTTTAAATCGCCATTAAGTTAATATTTACACCTTTATTACCTGGAATTAATGTGTGAAGAACCATGGTAGGAAAAGGGTGTGTTCTTGATGCATTGTGTTTAAATTTTGGATAAAATAAGGTGGTAACAAGATCAAACATCGAAAAGATTGGATATATATATATATATATATATATATATATATATATATATATATATATATATATATATATATATATATATATATATATATATATATATATATATATATAGGGTTAGGTTCATGTGAGACCGTCTAATTTTATGAGACCGTGAGACGTATTTATTTATTTATTTTTATTATTTTTTTAGTTAATTGAAGTTCCGAAAATAATATTTAAAAACAGAATTTTTGTATTTTTCCATTTATTTTGCATTTTAAAATTATTTTTTAGAATATGTACAGTATAATATTCTATTAAAATATTTCACGTAATTTTAAAAAAAAAACGGGATTTTTTTTTTAATTTTTTTTATTTAATTCAAGTTCTGAAAATAATATTTAAAAAAAGAATTTTTATATTTTTCCATTTATTTTGCATTTTAAAATTATTTTTTAGAATATGTACAGTATAACATTCTATTAGAATATTTCACGTATTTTTCAAAAATAAAAACAGGATTTTTTTTTTAGTTAATTCAAATTCCGAAAATAAAATTTGAAAAAAGAATTTTTGGATTTTTCCATTTATTTTGCATTTTAAAATTATTTTTAGATTTGGTTTCAAGATCTTACAAAATTAGAATGATCTCAAATTAATTACTAAATATTCTTTTTGAAAAATATGATAAAATTAGGACATTTATATGGACTTCACTTTTTGACAATAAACTTGTGTATTCTAATTGAAGTTGTACAATGAAAGATTTAGCTTCGTTCTAAAGGTTTTTTTTTTATGGAATATGTTTGAAGCATGAATTATTGTTAATCATGTGAGTTTTCTTTCTTTCTTTTTTTTTTTTTTTTTTTTTTTTTTGGGGGGGGGGGGGGGGGGGGAGGGGGGCGGGGTCAAGAACCCTAAAGGCCTGAAGTATGTTTCAATCATATGTGTATCAAATTGTATGACACTAAACAAACGAATATTGTGATTAGTGTTATTCTAAACTATAGCAATAGCCAATATGACCCCATTCGTTAGATTCATTGAACAGTGGATAAAAGAAAATAAAACTTGTATTAATGATTGTAATTTACACTTAGCAACAAAAATTATTGAATTTTGTACAGCTAACTGAATGGAAAACAGTGTTTTTATCATTAGGGTATAAGCTAGAATATGTTATGATGGAAACAAGGGACAAGTAGCATATTGCTTCATAATAGAAGGATATTGTACACAATTTAAACACAATTATGGGTACTAAACATGTATTAATATGGCATAATTTGACATATTTTAAGGAAATTTGGAGAAATGACAGTATAAGTTAGTGTTAGGCTAACTTCCTAAGGTGAGTACTTGTTGATCTTTTCCCCCCTTTGGGATAAATAACAATATTAACAATATATGTTGATAAACTTATATATAAAGTTTTAAAGCATGTTAATATTATTGAATATTTTTGATGTAGGTCAAGTATTTAGATACTTTTGAATAACTTGGAAGAGAGTCAAGTAGTTTGATAATTTTAAATAAATCTGATAATGTTATATTAATACTCTGGGATATATTTAACAAACATATAGTTTCTTTATACTGTTAACTAGAATTGATTAAGAAAAAGTATGTTACTACATTTTCATGGTATTGGTGAAAGTTAGAGTATAATTAATATTACTTTTGATGCTATTTATATGTCATATTGTTCACAATTATGTGAAAGTTTTATGATTTACAACATCATTCATGGAATGACATGCTGTGTCATTGACATTTCATAAAATAAAAGTGATGGTAATGCATATATTGGAATGTGAATTACATATTGTTTTTGTTTTAAGTCAAGAACTTAGGATAACTACTAGGATGATACCTCATGTTGCAAAGTATATATATCCATCCTCCATTGGGACAAGGCCAATTGGAGTATCTTAAGGTAGACGTGCCCAAAAAAACCGGTTCACAAACCGAACCGGTCAGTGAACCGGAAACCGGTTTACCACCGAACCGGTTCAGCCTTGAACCGAACCCCCCATGAACCGAACCGTCGGACCGGACCAATTCGCTATTTTGATCGTTAGGACCGGTTTCGAACCGGTTTAATAAGAACCGGTTTTTTGATCCGGTTTTGAACTTATTAGCCCAAAAACAAAAAATAAACAAAAAAAATAGCCCAAAAAAAAATATACAAAAACTTATTTGCGTCAAACCGGTTTTGAACCGTTTTTTAACCGGTTTTTGAACCGGTTTTTGAACCCGTTTTTGAACCGGTTATTGCTGAACCGGTTTCTATTAAACCGAACCGGTTTACATATGTTCAGATATTTTTGGGGCTGAACAGGTTTGAAACCGAACCGGTTTGGGTGTGAACCGGTTTTGACCACTTTGATCGGAACCGAACCGGTTTTCTGAACCGGTCTGGTTCAGAAAAAAAACCGGTTTTTGCATGTCTATCTTAAGGTGATAGGCCCATTAGGATGTGCTCTATGAAAGATGGGCCCAATAGTATCCAATCTAGTCGAGATAGGAATAATAAACATATTTCCCGTATATGTACCTAAAGGGGAAATTCTTGATATGTAATATTGTAATGTTAATTGAGTATATCTCCTATTCTAACTTTCCTGCAAGGGAACAGATCATCTGTTTCATAAAACTAGATGATTGGATCATATATGACATAATGGCATGAATTATGATAATTGTTGGTAATGCATGTCAAGTTTTGAAAGTTGATTTGTTGTGAGGATACATTATTTCAGTTTTCCACGTATTTGGTAAATATATTTTCAAATGTAAAAGATGTTCAACAATGGTTAACATCTGTTTTTGAATGATATGCTTTGAAAAGAAATTATTCAGTAATACAAAACGACTTTAAAAGGAAATCATATAAAGTCCATATTGGAAAATAAATATTTTGAAGCATAAATATTCTTGTGACTAAACCTCATGTAGCGTATGATATATTTGTGTCTTATGTATTTTGTTTTTAATGCCATCTATTCCTCGTTTAGGCGCCCAAGATTAAAAGACCTTAGTCCTAGTATATGGAGTTCTATGTTTAGTTTGAAGACAAATTTTGATAACGGATGGAGTGATACTCATGTACACGATTACTTACTTTTAAAGTTAGATTTTTGTAACTGTAATATTCTTCACTATGGTTGTTTGATATGGAATTATAACCCCTTTTGTGGACCTAAGCAGCATTTTTTTTTGTTATGAGCAAATGTTGTCTTAATGACATTGTTGCATATGTTGTCTCTATTTTATGGTTTTAAATGTATAAAAATGGGGAATTACAAAACATATCCTCCAAATTTGTACCCCTATTCTTGACATTGTCATTTGACCCATATATCTTGTTAGCTGCGAACTCGTTCTTCTAATGATCACAAATTCCACGACAATTTTGACCAAAACCCCATGAGTGGGATTTTATATTTTGAGACTTTGAAGTTTCGTTCTCAAGTTTGGGTCGGCCTATCTTCTAAATTGAAATATGCAACCCCAACTTAACCCAACTTGTCTAAGCTTCCTAGATTGCAAACTTAACCCAACTTGTCTAAGGTTATTTTATCTCAACCTAACAAAAACAACTAACAAATGTTTCATATAATACCAATAAAGAAACCAAAAGAATTCATGTCACATGATCTTGAGTTTGACATTTCTATGTCCATCAATATTGAATTTAGCTCATATAGGTGTTCTTTTAACACCAAAAACTCCTTCATGGATAAAGAAAATGACCATTGTCACGATAAAAGCTTGTTTGTTAAAGATTTCAGTATATCTGATGACTTGAGCCTTCACTATAAACCCAACACACTTGTTTTATCAATAACCTCACAAAGAATTATGTCTGAAAGCAGTAGCGGAGCTAGATGGAGCGTTTGGAGTACTACAGTATACTCCCAAAAAATTATTTTATATGTATAAAAAATATTATTTATAAACATTTTTTATGTTATTGTACCCCCAACTAAAAAGATTATAACACGTTTTTTAATATCAGATATTGGATAACTACATATAATATATACTGATAATATTTGTACCTCCGTATAAAAATTTCTGGTTCCGCCACTATCTTAAAGTGACAACAATAACTTAGAATGGGACTTCTCGTCTTTTTTATTAAAAAATGTCTCATCTAGACTTGTGGGCCTCTCTCCAAAAATTAGAAACGAAATTCCTTATTTTTCTCAACAATTGTTGCATCTTGATTTCCATAAACTAAATCTGTTTTTTCAATGAACCCTTAAAGAATATTACCCCCTTACACACTCTCACAAAATGCCACAACCCCTTTTTTTGTTCCTTAATTGTGATCTCATTGATGATTTTTATCAAACATCTTGCATTTAGTAATAAAAAGTACCACCTCAACACAAAAGTATGTGTAGATGTATCCCATTTTTAATTCGAACACCCAAAATTAATGAGAAATTCAAAAAAAAATATATATATATCTAATTGAACTTTCCTTCACAAAAGGCACCATAATGTTGTGATATTAGCATTTGAAAAATATTTTATGCCCTTGATCTTGACTGAATATCCCACATGAAAACACACTTTGGACCTTCACCCAACAGTTGATTTCCACCCTTTAGTGAATTCCTCAAAACCCTATGTAATGTTATGTTCTTATGCAAAAAACTCCCCCTTTACGATATTACGTAACTGTTTTTGGAAGAAGATTATTAAAAACTAGGTATGAGACTCATGTATTACATGAGTTTATTTTAAAAAAATAAATATAAAATTTTAACAATTTGAAAAGTTTGAATTTATGAAGAAAAAAAAAATGAAAAATCTTTTAAGTTATTAAAATTAATGAGACTTTAATGTATTGGATACATTACATATATAAACCCTTTCTAATAAATACCTTACATATATATTACCTTACATATTAAATATGAGATTTTAATTTAATAAAATGAAAAATACAATAAAATGAAAAATGGAAAATAAAAAAATTAAAAATGTTAGAAAATATCATGTGTCCAAATGAAGGAGAAGATAATATGTAGCAAAAAAAATCTTCATTTATTTATTATAGTAGATATACTTCAAAACTTTCCTAAAATTTGTTATATTACATGTATTTAAACAAGATGGAATCACATGTAAAAAGTATTAAGGAAAAAAGTTAAAATAAAAATCACTAATATGGGGACATAGACTAAATGAATTTTGATATCTTTATTTGCACATGTAACCCTTAGACTTATTTTTAAGTAACCAAAACTCCTTACAATTTTAATGATATACTTTTTGTAGACTACGTGAGTTGGGGTGACAAATCATGCTATTGTTTCGTGTTTCTGTATGACACGGTATGACATGACAAAGTTTTTTGTAACACGAACACGATAGGACACTGTGACAATCGTCAATCTTGAGTCAAGTCAAGTCATCAAGTCAAGCCGGTCAACTCTATTAAACCTTGTGTATTAGGGTTTGTGTTATGTTCGTATTGTATAACTTGCTATATTAATGGGAAAACATCACTGGAGAAAAGTTTTGTGTTAAAAACTTCCTAAGCCTTAGTACTAATCAATGAATTAAACTGATGAAAACCATGTTGCATACTCATTAGGAGTGTGTGGGATCCTTAATCATGACTTAACGGGCTCAAGAGACTCGCATTACGGAACCAAACACTCACAAATGCCACACTTGAAATCTCTCTCGAATATCTCTCTGTATGAGAAATCTCTCCAAGAATGTCAAATCTCTCCTAAATCTCTCCAAGTATGTGAAATCTCTCTCAAATATCTCTCTGTATGAGAAATCTCTCCAAGAATGTCAAATCTCTCCTAAATCTCTCCAAGTATGTGAAATCTCTCTCAAATATCTCTCTGTATGAGAAATCTCTCCAAGAATGTCAAATCTCTCCTAAATCTCTCCAAGTATGTGAAATCTCTCTCAAATATCTCTCTGTATGAGAAATCTCTCCAAGAATGTCAAATCTCTCCTAAATCTCTCCAAGTATGTGAAACCTCTCTCAAATATCTCTTTGTATGGGAAATCTCTTCAAGAATGTGAAATCTCTCCCAAATCTCTCCAAGTGTGAGAAATCTCTCCCAAATCTCTCTCAAAAGTTTCCTGTAACTTTTTGGAATCATTCGGGTCATTCCGGCCCTTAACCGGGTCAAAAACGGCTTAAAACGGGGCGAAAACGAGAAAAATAGGCTTTAGGAACCGAAACCGGAATGAGAGGCTTCTTAGGACCAGAGGCCGAGCCTCTGGTGGCTAAGAGAACCGAGACCAACCGAGCGATCGGTGCCTCTCGGTCCGCCCCCACTCTCTGTTCGCTATCCCACTCTCTGTTCGCTATTCTGCCTCTCTGTTCGCTATTCCACCTCTCGGTTCGCTATTCCGCCTTCTCTGTTCGCGTCGCACTCTCTGTCCTCTTCTCACTCTCTGTCTCGCGCGCCTCTCTGTCCCCTCCCACCTCTCGGTTCCTACCCTCTACCTTCTCCCCTCTCGGTTCCTTCCCTCCTTCTCCTCTCCTCTCGGTTCCGCCTCCCTCTCTCTCTCTCGGTTCAGCATAAGAGGGCCGAGCCTCGGCCAGATTTCGCATTTTTGTCATTTTCAGCCCATTTTTGATATTTTTAACATTTTAAGCCCGTTTTTCGTGATTTTAAAGCGGGATTTTCTCCAGAAATTTTATTTTAACATAATAAACTCTAAATATTCATAATTTAAACATATTTTTATAAAAATCATTAATTAAATAATAAAGATCTAATGGGGGGTTTATTTAAGGTAGAGTGTTGACTTTGCCTTAACTTATGACACAAGCAACCACCCCACACCCACTCTATGACCAGCCATACCTCCCCACCTTACCTATGTCACCTCAATGTTCCCTTACACTCAAATTTCACTCCCTCCCACGTTTTTGAGCTGGAACAAACAACCACACTCCTCATTTCTCTCATTTCTCTCATTCCACTAAGTAACAAACACCACTTTTTCTCTCAAACTCTTCTACTCAAATTTTCGAGATCCAAGGCTGATTTCAAGTGTTCTTCCACACTTAGTAAGTAAAAATTCATCCTCCCTATTACTATTTCACTTCATTCTACTCAAATCTTTGGTTGCTTACACAAACTCCCTAACTACGATGTTAGATTCTCGAAAACCTTCAAGGCATCTCCAAGTGTTCTTGAATTAAACACTTCCATTCTTCAACAATCATCTACTGAAATCACTCAAGGTGAGTTCATACCCCTACATTTTCATGATTTCTCAAGTTTTCAGGGGGTGAATACAAGTTAAAACACTAAGAACATATCAAAATATTTCTAACAGCCTTCATCAGAAAAGTTCAACTCCATTCACGGACTGTTTTGGGCATCTTAAATATTTTTGTTTTCAAAAATGTACAAGGTGCAAATAGTTCAAGTTTTTAGCTTTAAAATGGCTACTTGCACATCTCCATACGATTTTTCTACAATTTATGGTGATTTTTACAAAACTGCCTATCATTTCAAACAACAATCCGGACCAGTCTGTGATTTTGGACTTTTTCACCCAAGTTAGAGGTCATATTAATTTGTGATAAAAATTATGAGCAAACTAGACACATTTTGTGAACTCTCAGAATTTACGGATCTAGTTTTCGACTTCGTATGATTTTTCTAGGATTTTTCCAAAACAGGGCAGAATTGCTAAA
The DNA here is from genome assembly GCF_052625555.1 of Lactuca saligna. NCBI lineage: Eukaryota > Viridiplantae > Streptophyta > Magnoliopsida > Asterales > Asteraceae > Lactuca > Lactuca saligna. Next base: position 59,146,035 of record NC_136420.1, on the reverse strand, counting down.
TTTTGCCAACAGCATGTAAATATCATATCACTTTGTATTATGTTGAGCAAAGTGTATAATCATAAGTTTTAATATTTGAATGTGTTCCTAGTTAGTTTATCATTATGAACTGAAACCAAGACACTCATATTAAATACTATTCATTCATTTTAGAACACACATTATTTAACTATAAAAAGTATAGTTTGATAAATTCATAACACTAATACATTTCCATGAGAGAGATCATACATATTACATACATTTTAGATAAACTATAATAGGTATAGTTTATGATACATCACTCAACACACTCGTACAAAAAGGGTACATCCATACAAGAAAGATTTATATTCACACACATTTCACGTAAACTTGTTAACCTATGTTGTGAGACTCTCTCTCTCTCCCCGTACGTCCGAGTGCGGGATATAATTCCTGGTAGTTATAATCAGAATCTCCTTGAGGGAGAACGTGATACTTGTATATAGATCTATATTGGGTTTGACACCCCACACCTTGCTGCTAGCTACAGTGGGACCTGCAGGTCTACGGGTGACAAATGTCATTTCATTTTCGCGACGCCTGAGAAACGTTGTGGCAGGTTCACATAGTCACAGTATGATTATAGCGACTCACTTAGGGGGATAACAATTCATGAAGTTTACGGGGTTTCATAAAACCGAAGTAGGTTTTAGGTTGATAAAAGAAATTTACTGTCCATAACATTTTAAACTCACAACATTTTTACTAAGAAACGATGAATTCTCATACACTCTAGTCTTTGTTTATAAGGCTACATTTCTCGGATTTCAAGGGAAATATCGGATTTTTCTGAAACAAACGCGACATTTTCATGTGAAATACTTCTACTAAGTTTATTAATAAAAGCTTATGAACTCACCAACCTTTGTGTTGACACTTTTCAAACAACTTGTATTCACAGGAAAACACTAATCAGGTTATCAAGTGCTTTTGAGGATGGGACGTTAAGGCGTCAAAACTTTTCACATTTGACAACATATTGTAATTGATTTTGAAACATGTAATTCATACAAGTGATGTAACTTTTTCAATTATATATATGTTGGTTGTGTTTGCTTAAATTACTATTAAAATTGTGGTTATGATGCTATACATGAAGCCCTCCACCCCCGGACGTTTCCGCCATCCTTGGTTTGGGGGTGTGACAGATTAGTATCAGAGCACGGTTTATAGTGAATTAAGTATGTCAACCACATAAGATATACAAACTATAAACACATTTGGGACTAAAAGTCTCTGATTCTTAAAGTGATTTAAAGAGTTGTACTTTTAGAAAACAAATAATTTCTTGTTTAAAAGTATACTTGCATGCATTCTATATTAGCATGGTGTCATAACTTAGGAGAACATAAATTGAAAGAGGAGGAGTCGAACATTATTAATACGCCTTAGCATGTGTAATCAGTTCTGGGAAGGATATAGCCTGATCAACTATATTCGTCCAAGAAGTAACTTACGCACACTAAGGAATAGTAGTAATGAGCGACAAATCTGAAAACCTAATAACACTCCATAAAGAACACGCTAAGAACCAAATATAAACATTTAAGAATACTATAGGAGTATTTGTACGTTTCTATAGCGCCAAATTATTATTTTCCGATACGTACTTCTTAACCCCGTTTCTCGTGCAGACGACATGGCAGGATTTCACATACCCGGGGACCCCTACTTTCCCAATCAGGGAAACGCGGGATGGATCGAAGACGAGCCCGAGGAGAATCCCGAAGAGGAACCCGAGGAGGATCCCGAAGAGGATCCCGAGGAGGAAGACGAACAAGAGGAAGAAGAGGAAGACGACCAAGAAGAAGAGGAAGACGACCAAGAAGAAGAGGAAGAAGAGGAAGAAGAGGAAGGTGATGAGGTAGTCATGGTTGGGAACGAAGCGGAGGAACCACCAGAAGTATTCAACCCTCCCTACATCGCGAGGGTACCCGCGCACCGTTTTGGTTACAACGGACCTGAACCCCCTTGGGTAACAATGATCGAAAGATGGAGCCGACAACAACGCCAACGGTCACCATATGGCTACCAACGAGGTTACTATGATCTCACTCATGGTGGACCGGCTGATAGGGCTCTCCCCGTCACGATACAATGAATGGCAAGAATGGATGATCGTGGTAGGACAACGACAGATCAGGTCCGGGAGTTAAGTGCCATTGTACAGTCCACTACGGATCGCACCAGAAACCTGGAACGAGACTCCCACCACCGAGACCAACTCATTCGAGACCTTCTCGCGGCTCAAGCAGAAACAAGAGAGTATCGGGAAAGATACATGGCACTCGAAGAGAGAATGGTTGCAGCCGAACGCAAATTGGCGGAACTACAGGGCGCATCGACATCATCGCAGCCTCCGTCAAAGAAGGGTCGCAGTGATTAGAACTCGTTGCTATTCTCCCGTCTTGGTAGTAGAATTTTATGAGTACGCGTTGGTGCTACTCCTTGTATGTAGGTCGACCCTGCGACTATGTGATTACACTATTCAAAGGGCTTTTGTAATGCCAAAAACTACCTTTTGTAACGATGTAATGTAGACCCTTATGAGGTCAAACTTTTCTCTCTAAACGTTATGTACTAAAAGTTATCAATGAAATTTGGCATGTGTTTTATTTATTGAATGTTGGGCACTATACATCATAACCTGATCACACAAACAGTTACGAATAATAAAGTTATGATAAAATGCAAGAGGGATGAAACCAGTAACACTCGACTCGTTATCACTATTGAAGTCTTACCGACTAGTCATTTTTTTTATGACAGAACCATGCCACCAAGGAAAAGACCAAGGCCTTCCAGCAACCCAGTGCCGCCTCCACCAGCACCTCCGCAGTTTGATCCTGCAATGTTCCAGGCTGCAGTAACGGCAGCCGTGGCGGCAGCAATGTCGCAAATGGGAACCCATGGTTCCGGCGGTTCTGGATCCGGAGCTACAAATTCCATTCATGGGGACAGTACGGGGCGTACGAGGGAATGCTCTTACAAAGACTTCACGAATGGCAAACTCGATCCTTTCAATGGAAGCGGGGGCGTTATCACACTGGTTCAATGGTTCGAAAGGACCGAGGCAGTTTTTGAAATCTGCGCTTGTCCCGAAGCGAGCAAGGTCAAGTTTGCGGCATTCACCTTCACTGGAAAGGCACTTACTTGGTGGAATGGCCGAGTTAAGTCACTTACTCCTGCAGTAGCTAACGCGATCAGCTGGGAGGATTTGAAAGCTCTAATGTTAAAGGAATACTGCCCGAGGGGCGAAATACAAAAACTTGAAGAAGAACTTTGGAACCTCAGGATGACAGGCACTGATCTTGAAACTTATACCGCCCGTTTCAACGACCTAGCACTCCTCTGTCCAACAATGGTCACTCCAGAAGAGAAGAAGGTGGAACGATATCTCTGGGGCCTATCATCCCAGATTCAAGATAGTGTCTTGGCCTCGAAACCCACTACCTTTGAGAGTGCCAAGGAATTGGCACAACAACTTATAGATCACAGGGCTAGCCGTGGTACCGTGATAACCACCACCGACCGAACAAAAGGAGGGAACAACAAGAGGAAGTTCTGGGGCAATAAAAGGAAACAACCAATTCAGGACCCCGCCAAAAAGCAACCGATTGTTGCTGTTCGCGCCGCCACTACTGCTGTCGCACCAGCGCCACCGAAACAGTATACAGGAACTCTTCCCAAGTGCAACAAGTGTAACTACCACCATAACGGTGCTTGTCGAGAGTTACACTGCAATAACTGTAACAAAAAGGGGCACACTGCACGATTCTGTAGAGCGACTACCCAACCCGCCACACAAGTCGCTACGACCGCCAACACTGGAGCAAGCCAAGCCTGCTATGGGTGTGGTGAAACGGGACACTTCAGGAGGAACTGCCCCAAGGCACGAGCCCCTAATGCTGGGGGTGTAGGGAGAGTCCTAACTTTAGGGCAGGGAGAAGCAGTCAAGGATCCCTCTATGGTTACTGGTACGTTCCTCCTCAATAACTCTTATGCATGCGTACTTTTCGATAGTGGGGCAGAAAGGAGTTTCATAAGTCACCAATTCAAACATATACTTAAGCAAAATTCTCAACCACTAGAAGATTCTTACATCGTAGAAATGGCAAATGGAAAGGTTGAGCGCGCTAATGATATTTACATAGGGTGTACTCTCACTCTAGACAACCATTTGTTCAAAATCGACCTTATGCCGGTCACCATAAAAAGCTTCGATATAATCATTGGTATGGATTGGTTAAGCCTTCATCGTGCCGACATTCTATGTTACGAAAGGGCCGTCCGCCTCAATCTGCCGAATGGCAACGTTCTCACCGTTTATGGTAATAAACCTAGTGCGAACCTGCAAATCATCTCTTGTGTTAAAACCCAAAAGTACCTCCGAAAGCAATACCAGGTTTTCTTAGCCCACATCGTAGACAAGAAACAGGAGGTGAAGGACATCAAAGAAATTCCAGAAGTATGCAACTTCCCTGATGTTTTCCCAGACGATCTGCCTGGTGTACCACTCGCACGACAAGTCGAATTTCGGATCGACTTAATCCCAGGAGCTACCCCCATCGCCAGGGCTCCCTATCGCTTAGCACCGGCAGAAATGCAAGAACTATCCAGCCAATTGAATGAACTATTGAGCAAAGGGTTCATCAGGCCAAGCTTCTCACCTTGGGGAGCACCAGTCTTATTTGTAAAGAAGAAGGATGGGTCTTTTCGCATGTGCATAGACTATCGAGAACTAAACAAACTCACTATCAAGAACCGTTATCCCCTACCCCGAATCGATGACCTCTTCGACCAGCTCCAAGGAGCCAGCTACTTTTCAAAAATCGACCTGAGGTCGGGCTATCATCAACTGCGAGTTCAAGAAGAGGATATCCCCAAGACGGCATTCAGAACTCGCTATGGGCACTATGAGTTTGTAGTGATGCCATTCGGATTAACTAACGCGCCCACGGTGTTTATGGATTTGATGAATCGAGTGTGTCGACCCTTCTTGGATAAATTCGTCATCGTATTCATCGACGATATCTTGGTCTATTCGAGGAGAGAAGAAGAGCACATACATCACCTACGACTAGTTCTGGAGGTTTTAAGGACCGAGAAGCTTTACGCTAAATTCTCAAAGTGTGAATTTTGGCTCCGAGAAGTAGGATTCCTTGGCCACGTAGTAAGCAAAGAAGGAATACATGTGGACCCCTCGAAGATCAAAGCAATCAAAGATTGGTCAACACCTACAACGCCGACAGAAATCCGACAGTTTTTGGGACTCGCAGGCTACTATCGAAGATTCATACAAAACTTCTCCAAAATCGCTAAGCCTCTCACCACCTTGACTCAGAAAGGGGTGGTGTTCGAATGGGAAGATAAACAAGAAGCCGCCTTCCAGACACTAAAGCAAGCCCTATGCAGCGCACCAGTCTTGTCTCTTCCAGAAGGAACAGATGATTTTGTGGTGTATTGCGATGCTTCAAATCAAGGCCTCGACTGTGTGCTCATGCAAAGGGGAAAAGTCATCGCTTATGCATCAAGACAACTGAAGACACATGAAGTTAATTACACAACCCACGACCTTGAATTGGGAGCTGTGGTGTTCGCCCTGAAGATTTGGAGGCACTACCTCTACGGCACCAAGTGCACCATTTTCACTGATCACAAAAGTCTTCAGCACATTCTCAATCAGAAAGAACTAAACATGCGCCAAAGAAGATGGGTGGAATTACTGAATGACTACGAATGTGAAATTCGCTACCACCCAGGCAAGGCTAATGTAGTAGCCGATGCCTTAAGCAGGAAAGAATACTCGGGTCGCCGAGTAAAATCCCTAGCCATGACCATCCACTCCCAACTGGCCACTCAGATCAAGGACGCCCAATTAGAAGCCCTAAAACCAGAAAACGTGGCAAGCGAAGCACTAAGGGGGATGGATAAGAACTTGGAAGTCAAAGGGGATGGAGCTCGTTATCTCATGAATCGAATCTGGACACCGAAGTTCGGTGGGTACCGAGACGTTGTAATGGACGAGGCCCACAAGACTCGATACTCCATTCATCCGGGGTCAGATAAGATGTATCTAGACCTCAAAAGGTTATACTGGTGGCCAAACATGAAGGCTGAAATTGCTACTTATGTGAGCAAGTGCCTCACTTGCGCCAAGGTCAAGGTGGAATACCAGAAGCCATCAGGACTACTTCAACAACCGGATATACCCGAGTGGAAGTGGGAGCGAATAACCATCGACTTCGTAACCAAACTGCCTAAGACATCAGGTGGGATGGATACCATATGGGTGGTTGTGGACAAATTGACCAAGTCCGCGCACTTCCTGCCAATAAAGGAAACAGACAAGATGGAAAAGTTGACCAGGACGTACATTAAGGAGATCGTGCGACTACATGGTGTACCAACATCCATTATCTCGGATCGAGATAGTAGATTCACCTCGCGTTTCTGGCAGTCCCTACAAAAGTCTCTGGGAACCAGGTTAGACATGAGTACGGCCTACCATCCACAAACGGACGGACAAAGCGAGAGAACCATCCAGACGTTGGAAGACATGCTGAGAGCCTGTGTGATAGATTTTGGTAAGGCATGGGATACCCATCTACCGCTTATCGAATTCTCTTATAATAACAGTTATCACACTAGCATTGGAGTCGCTCCATTCGAAGCTCTCTACGGCCGCAAGTGTAGATCACCACTGTGTTGGGCCGAAGTTAGAGATACTCAGCTAGCCAGAGGGCAAGTCCCTGATAGCACCCTTACTGGGCCTGAAATCATAAGGGAAACCACAGAAAAGATCATTCAAATTCGGGAAAGACTAAAAGCGTCTCGTGATCGACAAAAGAGTTACGCGGATAAGCGACGCAAACCTTTAGAATTCCAGGTCGGAGACCGGGTACTACTAAAAGTTTCTCCCTGGAAGGGGGTGATACGTTTCGGTAAACGGGGGAAACTAAACCCAAGGTACATCGGTCCGTTCGAAATCCTTGCTAGGATTGGTCCTGTGGCGTACAAACTCCGACTACCACAAGAACTTAGTAATGTGCACCCTATCTTCCACGTGTCCAACTTAAAGAAGTGTCTGTCTGACGAGACACTCGTAATACCACTCGAAGAAATCGAAGTTAATGAAAATCTCCACTTTGTGGAGGAACCCGTCGAGATCATGGATCGAGAGATCAAGAGAACAAAACAAAGTCGCATTCCCATAGTGAAGGTTCGTTGGAACGCGAAACGAGGGCCTGAGTTTACCTGGGAACGTGAAGATCTAATGAAGCAAAAGTATCCACATCTTTTCCCAAACCCTTGAAGTCCCAGCCGAATTTAAATTTCGGGACGAAATTCCCTCTAACGGGGGGATGATGTGACAATCGTCAATCTTGAGTCAAGTCAAGTCATCAAGTCAAGCCGGTCAACTCTATTAAACCTTGTGTATTAGGGTTTGTGTTATGTTCGTATTGTATAACTTGCTATATTAATGGGAAAACATCACTGGAGAAAAGTTTTGTGTTAAAAACTTCCTAAGCCTTAGTACTAATCAATGAATTAAACTGATGAAAACCATGTTGCATACTCATTAGGAGTGTGTGGGATCCTTAATCATGACTTAACGGGCTCAAGAGACTCGCATTACGGAACCAAACACTCACAAATGCCACACTTGAAATCTCTCTTGAATATCTCTCTGTATGAGAAATCTCTCCAAGAATGTCAAATCTCTCCTAAATCTCTCCAAGTATGTGAAATCTCTCTCAAATATCTCTCTGTATGAGAAATCTCTCCAAGAATGTCAAATCTCTCCTAAATCTCTCCAAGTATGTGAAATCTCTCTCAAATATCTCTCTGTATGAGAAATCTCTCCAAGAATGTCAAATCTCTCCTAAATCTCTCCAAGTATGTGAAATCTCTCTCAAATATCTCTCTGTATGAGAAATCTCTCCAAGAATGTCAAATCTCTCCTAAATCTCTCCAAGTATGTGAAACCTCTCTCAAATATCTCTTTGTATGGGAAATCTCTTCAAGAATGTGAAATCTCTCCCAAATCTCTCCAAGTGTGAGAAATCTCTCCCAAATCTCTCTCAAAAGTTTCCCGTAACTTTTTGGAATCATTCGGGTCATTCCGGCCCTTAACCGGGTCAAAAACGGCTTAAAACGGGGCGAAAACGAGAAAAATAGGCTTTAGGAACCGAAACCGGAATGAGAGGCTTCTTAGGACCAGAGGCCGAGCCTCTGGTGGCTAAGAGAACCGAGACCAACCGAGCGATCGGTGCCTCTCGGTCCGCCCCCACTCTCTGTTCGCTATCCCACTCTCTGTTCGCTATTCTGCCTCTCTGTTCGCTATTCCACCTCTCGGTTCGCTATTCCGCCTTCTCTGTTCGCGTCGCACTCTCTGTCCTCTTCTCACTCTCTGTCTCGCGCGCCTCTCTGTCCCCTCCCACCTCTCGGTTCCTACCCTCTACTTTCTCCCCTCTCGGTTCCTTCCCTCCTTCTCCTCTCCTCTCGGTTCCGCCTCCCTCTCTCTCTCGGTTCAGCATAAGAGGGCCGAGCCTCGGCCAGATTTCGCATTTTTGTCATTTTCAGCCCATTTTTGATATTTTTAACATTTTAAGCCCGTTTTTCGTGATTTTAAAGCGGGATTTTCTCCAGAAATTTTATTTTAACATAATAAACTCTAAATATTCATAATTTAAACATATTTTTATAAAAATCATTAATTAAATAATAAAGATCTAATGGGGGGTTTATTTAAGGTAGAGTGTTGACTTTGCCTTAACTTATGACACAAGCAACCACCCCACACCCACTCTATGACCAGCCATACCTCCCCACCTTACCTATGTCACCTCAATGTTCCCTTACACTCAAATTTCACTCCCTCCCACGTTTTTGAGCTGGAACAAACAACCACACTCCTCATTTCTCTCATTTCTCTCATTCCACTAAGTAACAAACACCACTTTTTCTCTCAAACTCTTCTACTCAAATTTTCGAGATCCAAGGCTGATTTCAAGTGTTCTTCCACACTTAGTAAGTAAAAATTCATCCTCCCTATTACTATTTCACTTCATTCTACTCAAATCTTTGGTTGCTTACACAAACTCCCTAACTACGATGTTAGATTCTCGAAAACCTTCAAGGCATCTCCAAGTGTTCTTGAATTAAACACTTCCATTCTTCAACAATCATCTACTGAAATCACTCAAGGTGAGTTCATACCCCTACATTTTCATGATTTCTCAAGTTTTCAGGGGGTGAATACAAGTTAAAACACTAAGAACATATCAAAATATTTCTAACAGCCTTCATCAGAAAAGTTCAACTCCATTCACGGACTGTTTTGGGCATCTTAAATATTTTTGTTTTCAAAAATGTACAAGGTGCAAATAGTTCAAGTTTTTAGCTTTAAAATGGCTACTTGCACATCTCCATACGATTTTTCTACAATTTATGGTGATTTTTACAAAACTGCCTATCATTTCAAACAACAATCCGGACCAGTCTGTGATTTTGGACTTTTTCACCCAAGTTAGAGGTCATATTAATTTGTGATAAAAATTATGAGCAAACTAGACACATTTTGTGAACTCTCAGAATTTACGGATCTAGTTTTCAACTTCGTATGATTTTTCTAGGATTTTTCCAAAACAGGGCAGAATTGCTAAATTTTGCCAACAGCATGTAAATATCATATCACTTTGTATTATGTTGAGCAAAGTGTATAATCATAAGTTTTAATATTTGAATGTGTTCCTAGTTAGTTTATCATTATGAACTGAAACCAAGACACTCATATTAAATACTATTCATTCATTTTAGAACACACATTATTTAACTATAAAAAGTATAGTTTGATAAATTCATAACACTAATACATTTCCATGAGAGAGATCATACATATTACATACATTTTAGATAAACTATAATAGGTATAGTTTATGATACATCACTCAACACACTCGTACAAAAAGGGTACATCCATACAAGAAAGATTTATATTCACACACATTTCACGTAAACTTGTTAACCTATGTTGTGAGACTCTCTCTCTCTCCCCGTACGTCCGAGTGCGGGATATAATTCCTGGTAGTTATAATCAGAATCTCCTTGAGGGAGAACGTGATACTTGTATATAGATCTATATTGGGTTTGACACCCCACACCTTGCTGCTAGCTACAGTGGGACCTGCAGGTCTACGGGTGACAAATGTCATTTCATTTTCGCGACGCCTGAGAAACGTTGTGGCAGGTTCACATAGTCACAGTATGATTATAGCGACTCACTTAGGGGGATAACAATTCATGAAGTTTACGGGGTTTCATAAAACCGAAGTAGGTTTTAGGTTGATAAAAGAAATTTACTGTCCATAACATTTTAAACTCACAACATTTTTACTAAGAAACGATGAATTCTCATACACTCTAGTCTTTGTTTATAAGGCTACATTTCTCGGATTTCAAGGGAAATATCGGATTTTTCTGAAACAAACGCGACATTTTCATGTGAAATACTTCTACTAAGTTTATTAATAAAAGCTTATGAACTCACCAACCTTTGTGTTGACACTTTTCAAACAACTTGTATTCACAGGAAAACACTAATCAGGTTATCAAGTGCTTTTGAGGATGGGACGTTAAGGCGTCAAAACTTTTCACATTTGACAACATATTGTAATTGATTTTGAAACATGTAATTCATACAAGTGATGTAACTTTTTCAATTATATATATGTTGGTTGTGTTTGCTTAAATTACTATTAAAATTGTGGTTATGATGCTATACATGAAGTCCTCCACCCCCGGACGTTTCCGCCATCCTTGGTTTGGGGGTGTGACAGACACGATGTCATGTTTTTTTAACTAACACGAAAAGAACGAATTAAAAAACGACAAACACGACACGACACGACAAATATAACATATACTAAAAACTAGTGTATTTGATGAATACTTTATCAAATATAACACGGCAAACACGAAAAACATGATAAAGAACTGCTATATGTCAATTTCGTTTCGAATTTTGAACATGAACACGACACGACATGACATTGTGTTTTTTTTACAGCTAACACGAACACGAATTCAAATTTTAGTTTCGTCCTAATTTCGTTTCATATCATGTATTTTTATCGTGTCGTGTAATAAATTGTCACCCCTACACGTGAGTGACTAGATGTGTAATTTGGGTAATAGGCTGTCAATTACTCAAATTTTATATATCGAATTCGCCTATAAAGGGAATGCATTTACTTGAAATCATAAGAAATCATGACCTTTTTGTGAAATCAAACACTTTTGAGATATCTACTTATGATCTAATTTGCAATTATGTTAATTGAATCACATAACCATGTCGAACATCTTTATTGTCATAGTCGAATCAAGTGACTAATATCATATGGAGAAGCATCCATGGGTGAGACCGAATAAAATGATGTTGTTGCAATGATAGTGTTAGCAATTTCTGTGGGATGGAAACCATCATAGTAAAGTGACAATGCTCGAACAGGGCATATATCTGTGTTTTTAATACATTGTCCATCTGCCCTCACTTCACAACAAGGACCATTAGACAACCCCAAACCTGAAAATATTTAGTTATTAGAAAATTTTGTCTTTTAATTGTTAATTTGTACTCTAAAATTCATCACTCAAGAAATTAGATATACATATTGTTACCTGGTCGTTGTAGTGCAATGCTTGTAAGGTTGATGAATGTGAACTTCGCATCCTGGTTGTTTGAGTTTAGCTTGTCAACAAGAGACTTAAGATTGCCATTAAATTGTTTGACTGCATCGTTTATTGCCTCAACACATGATTCTCCATCAATGCCAAAGTTGGATATCTCAGCTGGAGTGCAACCGATTGGACCAAGGCCAAAAACAACAATCTTTCGACCTCCCAAATCGTACAAAGTCTATCATATGTCATAACAAGGGAGTTTCAAATGAGAAAGCAAGTTATTTGCATAGAAAAATAGTATTATCTAAAATAAACACAAACGGAAAAAAAGTAAAAAACATTTACCTTTAGTTGTTTAGAATATTGTCGCACGAGCACTTTTGCATACTTGACTGTGGTATATATATGGCTGGTGGGGTAATAAGTTGGCTTTAAGTAGTTGTTAATGTAATCATTACTTCCAATATTCACTAAATAAATGCACTTGTGTAGGTATCCATTGGTGAACGTCTTGTTTTGTTGCAATTTAAAAATTCGTGACACTGTAGTGCAGTGATTATGTAGTTGCATGTCCAAGCTTATTCGACCACCCTGTGGAAAATTTAAACACGAAAGATTTAATATCATGTCACAAATGGCGATTTTTGGGTTTAACAGATATCGTTTTATTAAAATGGTGCATGTCGGATTACGAGATGACTTCCGGTTTCGTCTCTAATGCCAGCTGCACCACTAGCGTAGTTTACACCTTTACTGATTTGTTGATCAGTTATAGTGGAATATGTAGGAATATATTCATCAAAATTTAGTAGTTCACCTGCAATCAAGTAAACGTAATTTGGTTAACAGACGTTGGAAACATACTTTGATTAACAGATTTTCCAATAGAGTGTAGAGATGGAAATTTGCGAGATTAGATCAAATGGCATAACTAATTTATATATTTGCAATGGGAAGTGATTCATATTTCATATACAACAGTTTTTTATCATACACAACAATTTATGCATTATATAATTATGCAATACAACATTTTAAAACATTAATTGTTGTATATGGAAAAAAAGTATTATGAACAAATCAGCTCCATTTGCAATGGATTTAAATAGCCAAACAACAAAAATATACCAAAAAGGGCTTTCCTGATTTAGTGTCAAAAAAAATTCCTCGTCATATTTATATAGAAGTTTCACAATGATGTTGGTGATTTAATCACCAAATATATTTTAGTGTAATGGATTTAACAAGTGTTTTAGTTATAATACAAGTTAGGAGGTGTGAGAGTGCACATTTGTATTTACTGAACATTGTTAGTACCGAACGCTGATCTACTGTGTCAAGTCGGGTTTCGGGTTAGCGCCCCGAAATTTTTTTTTTAGAACAGTACAAGGACTAATTTTTCATTCTTTAAAGATGCAAATTCAAGGATTAGTTTGTATTTTTCAAAGTTGAAAACTGTTCTCGTTTTATCCGTTGTGTGGATAAGTCCGGGAAACGTATAACTTCGTTGAAACACAGAAAACTGATAGGACGCTTTCTTCTTCATTCTCTCTCAAAATTGATTCTGTGTTTTGTGCCTAAAATCAGAATTGTTTCTTCAGGAATTATCCTAGTTTGGATTTTGTAATACCCAAGGCAATTAGGGTCGAAATATCAAACAAGGAAAGTGTATCACACGATTCCTGTTTGTGATCCAGATTTTCTATAACCCAATTTCGAAATTCCCCAACAATCTTGTTTGATAATTTTGTTTTCTGGAAAAGATGGCTGGCAATTCATTGAAAGACATGAATACTTCGTTTGGCAAATTGGAGAAATTTCAGGGCCAAGATTTCAGACGTTGGCAAAAGATGCACTTCTGGTTGACTACTTTGAAAGTTGTTTATGTTCTCTCTACTCCCAAACCAGAAGAGGTTGAAGATGCAAGTCTGGAACAAATAAGAAGAAGAAGCAAATGGGAGAATGACAACTACATCTGCCTTGGTTACATTCTTAATGGTATGTGTGATTCCCTCTTTGACACTCATCAAAACATTGAAACTGCAAGTGAATTATGGAACACACTTGAAGCAAAATATATTGCAGAAGATGCTTCAAGTAAAAAGTTCATTGTTTCTGATTTCAACAATTATAAAATGGTTGATTCTCGATCTGTAATGGAACAATATAATGAAATCCTACGAATTTATGGTCAATTCAAACAACACAACATGTCCATGGATGAATCCTTTTCTATTTCAAGTGTGATTGATAAACTTCCACCCTCATGGAAGGATTTCAAACACCATCTGAAACATAGAAAGGAAGAAATAAGTTTGATTCAACTTGGGAATCGAAGACGGACTTCGTGATCAAGAGAATGACAAAGGAACTAGAAATGGCAAATCTGATTTTGGACAGCCCCAAGTTCATACGGCTGAATGTGATAAAGAAGACAATTCTAATCACAAGGGCAAGAGTAAAAAACGTAAATATGAGGGTCACAACAAGAAGTCCAACAAAAAGTACAAGGATTCCAAGGAACTTGTGTGTTGGAGATGCCATCTGAAAGGGCATATGAAACGTGACTGTCGGGTGAAACTTGGAAAGAAAGGTGCAAGTGGTAGTGGAAAAGATGGTGCTGGTGGTGGCAATGGATCTCATGATCAATCTGCAACCAAAGGTCAAATTTCTGTTGATCTTGTAAGTTCAGTATTCAATGTTATGCTACTAACTCCAGAAGTTTCTTTTGTACAGGGGGTTGATACAGATTCATGGTGGCTTGATACCTGTTCTTCACATCACGTGTGTAATGATGAACGGTGGTTCACGAAGTTGAACATAGTAAATAAAGGTTCTGTCTTACATATGGCGGATGAAGGATCAAAGCCAATTTTAGGATCTGGTGTTGTTAGTATTACGTTTACTTCTGGAAAAACAATTAATTTGTTTGATGTATTGTATGTTCCAAAGGTTCGAAAGAACCTTGTGTCTAGTGGTTTGTTGAATTGTATGGGTTATAAACAAGTGATCGAGTCGAACAAGTATGTGTTGTCTAAATGTGGAATATTTGTGGGATTTGGTTATTATTGTGATCGTGTTTTTAAGTTAAATGTTATAAGTTGTTTTGCATCACATGTCAAATCTACTTGTATGACTTTTTCATCTAATCTTGATAACTCTATGTTATGGCATAATAGATTAGGACATGTTCATATTAAAATAATGATTGAAATGTCAAAATCCAGATTCATTCCAGCTTTTGACATTAATTCTGAAAAATGCAAAACTTGTATGTTAACTAAAATCACGAAACAATCGTTTCCAAATGTTAATAGAAAATCCAAATTGTTGGAATTGATTCATAGTGATCTATGTGATTTCCATGCTACACTTTCCTTGGGAAATAAAGAGTACATTGTTACCTTTATTGATGATTCAAGTCGGTTTTGTTATGTATACTTGTTACATTCCAAAAATGAAGCTTTGGAAAAGTTTAAAGTATATAAAACCGAAGTCGAATTACAGTTGGGTATTTCTATAAAATTCTTCGGACAGATAGGGGAGGAGAGTACATGGATTCTGAATACTTTCAATCGGTTGGAATTATTCATGAAACCACAACTCCTTACAATCCACAGCAAAATGGTGTTGCGGAACGGAAAAATCGAGTTTTAAAAGAAATGGTAAATTCGATACTTTCTTTTTCAGGTTTAAGTGAAGGCTTTTGGGGTGAAGCTATGCTCACAGCCAATTATGTGCTAAATCGGGTTCCTAATAAACGGAACAAAGTTACTCCTTATGAACTTTGGCACAAGAAAACACCAAATTTGAATTATTTTTGGATTTGAGGATGTCGAGCAGTTGTGAAATTACCCGAACCTAAAAAAAAATTTAGGTGAAAGAGGAATTGACTGCATATTTATTGGATATGCAGAACATTCCAAAGCTTATAGGTTTTATTTTATAGAACCTAATGAGGAATATTCCATTCATACCATTATAGAGTCGCGGGATGCGATCTTTGATGAGCTGCGGTATTCTTCAATTCAAAGACCAAAAGATCTGATTCCAAGCTCAAGTGAGGTGCCTAAATCAGATGGTAAGGAAGTTGTTTCAATTCTAGAAACACAACAACTTCGTAAAAGCAAACGAGGTCGAGTCGCGAAAAATTTTGGCGATGAATTTCAACTATTTTTAGTTGAAGGTTCGAGGGATAAAGTAAAGAAACAATATTCATATTCCTCTCATCTTGAGACTGATCCAAAGACTTTTAAGGAAGCTATGGAGTCTCGAGATGTTGCGTTTTGGAAAGAAGCGATTGATGAAGAGATGTCATCCATTATGGAGAATAATGTTTAGGTGTTATCTGATTTACCTCCTGGTTCTAAACCTTTAGAATGTAAATGGATTTTCAAGAATAAAATGAAGGTAGATGGAACCATTGATAAATTCAAGGCTCGTCTGGTCATACAAAGTTTTAGACAAAAAGACGGTATCGATTATTTTGATACGTATGCACCGGTAGCACGGATTTCTACTATTAGATTGTTGCTTGCTTTGGCAGCTATTCACAATCTAGTGATACTTTTTAAATGGTGATCTTGATGAGGAAGTTTATATGAAACAACAAAAAGGTTTTGTTCTGCCTGGAAATGAGCAAAAAGTGTGTAGACTTGTAAAATCATTGTATGGACTTAAACAAGCTCCAAAACAATGGCATTTGAAGTTTGATGAAGTTATTTTGTCTAATGGTTTTTTCTTTAAACCAATCTGACAAATGTGTTTACAGCCGTTTTGATTCATCTGGATCTGGTGTGATCATTTGCTTGTATGTAGATGATATGTTGATTTTTGGCACTGATCAGAATCAAGTTAATGCAACAAAGAATTTATTGTCTTCAAAATTTTCTATGAAGGATATGGGGGAGGCAGATGTAATCCTTGGAATAAGGATTAAACAGATGAACAAGGGACTTGCTATTACACAGTCACATTACATTGAGAAAATTCTCAAACGGTTCAATTACAGTGATTGTACACCTGTTAGCACCCCTATGGATTCAAGCATGAAGTTGATTCCTAATAGAGGTAGATCAGTTTCTCAACTAGAGTACTCGCAAGCTATTGGTTCTTTGATGTATGCTATGACTAGCACTCGTCCTGATATAGCTTTTGCAGTGGGAAGATTGAGTAGATTTACTCATAATCCTAGTACTCAACATTGGCAAGCGGTTCATCATGTTTTTAAATATTTGAAAGGAACCAAGGATTATATTTTGTGTTATTCAGGATTTCCTTCGGTATTAGAAGGATATTCTGATGCGAGTTGGATATCCAATAGAGAAGATCATTCTTCTACAACTGGTTGGGTATTTTTGCTTGGTGGAGGTGCTATCTCATGGGTATCTAAGAAGCAATCTTGCATAACTAGTTTAACAATGGAATCTGAGTTTATTGCTTTGGCTGCTGCAAGTAAGGAAGCAGAATGGTTAAAGAATTTGATTTATGAGATTCCATTGTGGAGGAAACCGATTTCACCATTATCTATTCGCTGTGATAGTGTTTCTACTATGAGTAAAGCTTATAGTCAAGTTTATAATGGTAAATCGAGGCATATTGATGTTAGACATGGGATGATTAGAAATCTAATCATGGATGGTGTGATTTCGGTTGAGTTTGTAAAATCACAACAAAATTTGGCGGAACATCTCACTAAGAGTTTGGCGCGAGACTTAGTGCACAAGTCTATTATAGGGATGGGCTTAAAGTCCTTATAAATTCTTATGAATGAGACACCCAATTCCCCTTTAATACAATGTTAGAGGTTGAATTCAATGAGGAAAGCTTATTTATATGAATTGGAACACACATTATAACTATCCCAAGGTACGTGTGTTTGAACCTGTAGAGACCAGGATGAATTTGATTTCTTAATGATTCTTTTGATAAAATATATACAGGTACATGAATAAAAGAATCACCTATATGATCGTGAAGTGTAGCCGCACTTCAAAGAGCTTGGGGCTTGGCTTTTATACGATCAAGAATGGATTGGGACACACGAATTTATAATTAGTGTCAAGTAATTTTGTTGAGATGACTGTAAAACTAATGTGTATATTATATTCAGATATTCAAAAGAGTTGATGGGTTCAATCTTTAAGATACCTTGATTTCTCGAATGTTTGAAATGTGTAATATACTAGCATGAAAATTCAATCGTATCGATATTTTTATTTATGCATTAGTTTCGTTTTCTTTTTGTTTTAAGGTTATTAATTCAGGGTTACACTAAAATAGGGGAGGATTGTTGGTGATTTAATCACCAAATATATTTTAGTGTAATGGATTTAACAAGTGTTTCAAGAATAGTGTTTTAGTTATAATACAAGTTAGGAGGTGTGGGAGTGCACAATTGTATTTACTGAACATTGTTAGTACCGAACGCTGATCTACTGTGTCAAGTCGGGTTTCAGGTTAGCGCCCCGAATTTTTTTTTAGAACAGTACGAGGACTAATTTGTCATTCTTTAAAGATGCAAATTCAAGGATTAATTCATATTTTTTCAAAGTTGAAAATTGTTCTCGTTTTATCCGTTGTGTGGATAAGTCCGGGAAACGTATAACTTCGTTGAAACACAGAAAACTGATAGGACGCTTTCTTCTTCATTCTGTCTCAAAATTGATTCTGTGTTTTGTGCCTAAAATCAGAATTGTTTCTTCAGGAATTATCCTAGTTTGGATTTCGTGATACCCAAGGCAATTAGGGTCGAAATATCAAACAAGGAAAGTGTATCACACAATTCCTGTTTGTGATCCAGATTTCCTATAACCCAATTTCGAAATTCCCCAACAAATGAAATATTTTTTCTTAGAAAATTGTTTTTCTTAAACCTAACATGGCCCTAAACTCTTCTTTTATTTGTTGCTCCATAGTTTCATTTAAGGAGAAAAAGAAAAGGAAGCACGATGATTGTTAAAAACTCATTGCTCCTGAGTTTAATAATTTGAAAGAAGAGAAGAAAAAGGAAAGGAAATTTTATACTAACTTATCTTATAAATTGTCCTCCCAAATCCAGAGGAATTAAAGAGAAAGGAAAGCAGAATCATCAGTTTTTTTTTCTTTGGCGAACCCAGGAGCGGAGTGTTAAAGTGGCAATGGCCTTTGCTCATGACTCTAATTCCTTATGGGTTGAAGCGGCTAAAACTATTATTGGCTTGAGTAGTCAACTTCAAGTGTCCGATCTTAGAGGGTCTTTTTTGTGGTTCGTGGATCAACATTTTACCTGCTTGTAGTCAACTAGCTTTCAAATGTACCAATTTATCCTCTCTTTGTTTCAAAAGATGTGTAATGGTTGATTGACTAGTTTTTAGACAATCTTTAGTATTGTTACTTTCGTTTTAAACACCGATCCCTATATATATTACTTGGATAGATTTAAAGATCGTGTTTTGAACACTTTTTGAAATCTGTAATTTGCCCCTATTATCTAGGGTATACAAATTCAGAAATGGGATAATCCAAGAACAAAACCAATTGGAATTACAGGCTTAATTCAAATTGTGACACATAAAATACCTTTGCTTGATTTGTTCTTGAGAGATAGAGAAAATATGATGAATGGATTTCGAGTATATGACAATTTAACCGTGTTCCTGGAACATTGAAATCTTATTTATATATAAAGAAAAAGTTGTTTAAATTGGTTAAACCAAAAGTGGCACCAAAATATGGTAGTTATTGGACATAACTGCTAGGGGCTCTTCCCCATTGACTGCGCTAGGGGCGCTGCTATAATGATATCAGATCTTTATATAAGATATAATGAGTCGAGTCTCATATGCTTCGAATATAAGATCGGTTATATATATATATATGCTATAATGTTCACTTATTCTAATTTTTCAAATGATGGGAGCATTATGGAAAAAAAGGACTAGAATTTTGTAGGACTAAAGTTGCCAAATAACTATCAATAACATTCTAAGGTTATACCAAAAGACTAGTTTTTTGTAGACAGATGGAAGTGTGATATTAATTTGGATGGACCATTGTGACATGATTCTGGATTGAGATGGTTCTCAATCATAATTGATGGTCATATGAAAATTGGAAATGTATCAATAATGGGGAGATAATTGAAAAATCAACATGTGATTGAGAACCATCTCGTTCCAAATATCATACTTCCAACTATCTACTTCCAACTGTCATACTTCTAACGGGATATTGTGTAATATTTAAGACTCAGTCTTTGAGACTTTGGAATGTTGGTAGCATAGGGATTAATACATGTTAAGTTGGAATTCCATCACGTCATGGATAGTGATAAAATTCTTGGAACTGTGAAATGAGCATCATTGGAATATGTCCTATTGATTTGTTCACAAAGGAAGAATCATATAAAGGAATAGTATGAATGTTCAAAACATGGCATGAATAATGCTAAATTCAAGTGGTTAGTTGATTACTCGATACCTTATACAATAAATAAAGTTGTAATTATTATAGTGATTAGATAATGGAGATTATTTATATTCAATAGATTTGAGACCATAGTTAATTAGTTTATTATTGAGTTTCATTTCACATGTATTACTTCCTGAATAATTTGATTAATCGAAACTCCACAGCTGCTCATAATTTAAGAAGTAAGTAGTGAATGAATACTATAATGATTAGGATTGTAGATTGTCTAAGGAGTTTAGACATAGCAATTGTGTTGCTGCAACATCCATGAGTACTTGGAAAATGGAGATTTGAGTATTGGATAAACCCCCGCTCACAGAATTACTTCATGGGTTATATCACAAGTAACTCTGAGACAATAATATCTTATATTCTTATAATGGAGATATATGGATTGTAATTTACAAGTTAGTTGTATATTGGTATTGTGAAAACACATCAGTAACTTGATGTTATAAACGCAGTGTCATGTGCGATTTGGTGAGTTAAAGATACAAGCATATGAGTCAAAGTTTATTAATTCCTTTTACCTTAACAAGAAAAGCGATATCTTTCGGCCGCTCGGTGATTTGGTGTTAAATTATAGTGTTGGGCCCAACCATGACTAAATTGATGTATTCAATTAGAAGTCTTATGACATCATCACAAATCAGGAAATCAGGAAACAGAATTTTGGATTATGAGATGATCGGATCAGAGTTCGACAGTTACTTTGGAAAACACCATTTGCTGTTTAATTAAAAGTTATACATGTAATTTGGTTATTGACTTATCCATGTGGGAGACTATTGGATTAAGTGTCTAAGCCAATAACTAAATTAGTATAATCTTGAATTATTAGCAAAGTTCCTTTCGGTTACCCTTACACCTACTAATTTGTTAGAATGTTTTTTTAGCAATAGACCGATTTATTAATTTATTATATGGTTAATAAATTAATTATAAATCAAAATAAATAAATTATTAATATGTTATGTGTCACACCCCTAAACCAGAATGGCGGAAACATTCGGGGGTGGATGACTTCACGTAGTATCACAACCATTGAATATTGTAAAGAAAGTAACACAACCATCACATATATATAATGAAAACGTATGTTGTTGCGTTATACATATTAGCAAAAGAATATTACAATGAGATGATAAATGTTCAATAATAAAACATCCTTAGTGTTCCCTTCTCCAAAAGTTGGTGGTTACCTGTATTACTGGTTCCCTGAGAAATATAAGTGGTTTCGAAAAAATGTCAACAATTAAGTTGGTGAGTTCGTAAGTGTTTTGCATTGAAAAGTATGTCCTTTTTGATAGTAAATCGATGAACGAGGTTTTCAGAAATTCAATATTTTCTATAAATGATTTGAAAAGTTTCCTGTGTTGGAGTGCGTTAGTGTTTTTCATATTTGAATAAGAATAATAAAATTTGTGTTAAAATAAAAATGGAAAACTGAAATGCATATATGAATCTCGTAAACCAAACTTGTTTTTATACTTTTATGTGAGTTTTATAACCATACTATTGACACTGACGGCCTGTAACAACATTCTTCAGGTGTTGTAGTGTTATGACATTTGTCACCCCAAACCTGCCGGTCTAACTATAGCTAATAGTTTAGGTGCGGGATTGTCAATCCCGTATAGATCTATACACAAGTATCACGCGCTCCCTCCAAGAGATTATGGTATATAATACAGGACTTGAAATGCATACAAAAATGTACGTTGAAGTTTGAATATCTCACATTGCCTAGTATAAGTAGATTTACAGTGAAATGACTTTACTTCTTTTGAAAGTGTTTCGTTTTTCAAGATGTATATGAAAAATGTTGGACTGACTTGTTAACTATACCCATTATAGTTTTTCAGATAGTATGTTCCATTTAGTAGAAATAACTTAGTGACATAATAGCTCTTGTATACATAAGATGTTTGTATCGATATTCGAAGATAGAAATTTCGTTTTATGTTTATAAAACGATTCTTTAACGTGTAATGTACTTGTATTTCCCCCCTAAAACATGAAAAAGAATTGAAAAGTAGGGGTATGAACTCACCCGTTAAGTTTGAAGAGAGAGGTTAGAGTTGAGCAGAGTTTCGACCGCGGAAAGTTGCGTCTTCAGGTTCTCGGGAATCTCTGCAATGTAGATCCTTCGTCGGGGGCTCGAGTGCAGAAACCAAGGTAAAGAAATGGTCTCTAGAACTGGGAGAATGGCTGAGGAATTGTGAAGGTGTGCCAAAACTCGAAGCTCATGCTATCTATTTATAGTGCTGGAAGAGTGAGTACGCGGGGCGTACTCACGTACGCAGCGCGTACCTCGTTACGCTGGGCGTAGAAATGCGTCATGGCTTACGACTCCTGGCTAGCTAAGCGTAGCTTGGGCAGGCCGATGGGACTCGACTCTGGGTCTAGTACGCGGGGTGTAATCTGGTCTGTCCTCTTCTAAATTCTATAACTTTCGCGTACGAGCTCCGTTTTTCGTGTTCGTTATATCCACACGTAGGTGAGATTATGCTCTATAACTTTCCTTTGGACTCCGTCAGCTAGTTTTGACTTTATTTTTAATGACATAAGTTTAAATAGGCCGGGCCTCCTAAAGTTCGTTAAAGATTTATAGGTTCTTTATTCCGCGTCGGTTTCCGTTTGTCTTTTTATCAATTTGCTCCTATTGCGGAGATCTTCAACTCTCATTTAGATTGCATTAGCTAATTTACACTCGATCTTCAATTCGAGTTTTTAGCCCTCTACTACTGTTAAGAAACTTTGAAAATTCGTAACTTCTTCATACGAGGTCCAATTTGGGCGATCTTTTTATGCACGCTCACCTTTCGACGAGATCTACGATTTTTGTTTAGATACTTAAGGCTAGAATGCATATTATTGAGATTTTTCTTTTTACGTCAAATAATGTTTTAACGGCGTGTCGTAAATATACGAGCGGTTGTAATTTCTTCAATATAATCCGGTTTTGAGCGTTCTTTATGTTTTCGGAAACCTTGACACGTTATCTAATATTTGATACACCTCAACTTAGATATTTGAATACTTAATTTTTAAGGCTAATTTTGTCGTATTTGACTTTTGAGTGTTACAATGTTTTTGGAAAATATAGGGTTGTCACATCATCCCCCTGTTAAGGGAATTTCGTCCCGAAATTTAATGTAAGATAGAGTTTACAGATTAGGAAAAAGATGCGGGTACTTTTGTTTCATTTGATCCTCTCGTTCCCAGGTGTATTCAGGTCCTCGCTTGGCGTTCCAGCGGACCTTTACGATAGGTATGCGGCTTTGTTTAGTCCTTTTGACTTCCCGATCCATGATCTCTACTGGTTCCTCTACAAATTGGAGGTTTTCATTTATTGGAATTTCGTCTAGAGGGACGACAAGGGTCTCATCGGATAAGCACTTCTTTAGGTTTGATACGTGAAAGGTAGGGTGTACGTTGTGGAGTTCTTGAGGTAGTCTAAGTTTGTAAGCCACTGGACCGATCCCGGCAAGGATCTCGAATGGTCCGATGTATCTGGGGTTCTGTTTCTCACGTTTTCCGAAGCGTATTAATCCTTTCCAAGGTGAGACTTTCAATAGGACACGGTCTCCAACTTGGAATTCCAAGGGTTTTCGTCTCTTATCTGCATAACTCTTTTGTCTATCCCTTGATGCCTTTAGACGTTCTCGGATTTGAACAATCTTCTCCGTAGTTTCCCTGATGATTTCTGGCCCAGTAAGTGTGTTGTCAGTTGCTTGTCCTTTTGCTAGTTGTGTGTCCCCCTCTTCGGCCCAGCATAAAGGTGACCTACACTTGCGGCCATAGAGGGCTTCGAACGGGGTAGCTTTGATACTGGTGTGGTAGCTATTGTTGTATGAGAACTCGACCAAGGGTAGATGTGTGTCCCATGCTTTGCCAAAATCAATTACGCAAGCTCTCAGCATGTCTTCTAGGGTTTGTATGGTTCTCTCGCTCTGGCCGTCGGTTTGTGGGTGGTAAGCGGTACTCATGTCTAGTCTTGTCCCCAACGCTTTTTGTAGCGACTGCTAGAACCTTGAGGTGAATCTACTATCTCGGTCCGAGATAATGGATACGGGCACACCATGCAGTCGTACAATTTCTCTGAGGTATGTCCTTGTTAACCTCTCCAATTTATCCGTCTCTTTGATCGGTAGGAAACGTGTTGATTTAGTTAACCTGTCGACAATTACCCAAATGGTGTCGAGTCCGCTTGTCGTTTTGGGTAACTTGGTTATGAAATCCATAGTTATCCGCTCCCACATCCATTCGGGTATTTCTGGTTGTTGTAATAAACCCGAAGGCTTTTGGTATTCTATTTTGACCTTAGCGCACGTCAGACATTTACTCACGTAGGTAGCAATTTCGGCTTTCATGTTCGGCCACCAGTACAACTTCTTGAGGTCGAGATACATCTTGTCGGAGCCGGGATGTATGGAGTATCGTGTTTTATGGGCTTTGTCCATGACGATTTCTCTGAATCCACCAAACTTTGGTGTCCATATTCGATCCATGAAATAACAAACTCCGTCGTTCTTGGTTTCAAGGTTCTTATCCATTCCTCTTAGGGCTTCTCCTGCCACATTTTCGGATTTTTAAGGCTTCTATTTGGGCTTCCTTGATTTGCGTGGACAGGTGTGAATGGATCGTCATAGTTAGGGACTTCACTCGGTGACCTGAGTACTCCTTCCGACTGAGTGCATCAGCCACTACATTAGCCTTTCCGGGGTGATATCGAATTTTGCATTCGTAATCACTTAGTAGTTCTACCCACCGTCTTTGTCTCATGTTGAGTTCTTTCTGGTTGAGGATATGTTGAAGGCTTTTATGGTCAGTGAATATCGTACATTTCGTGCCGTAGAGGTAGTGTCTCCATATCTTTAGAGCGAAGACGACTGCTCCTAGCTCAAGATCGTGCGTTGTGTAGTTCACTTCATGCGTCTTTAGTTGTCTTGAGGCATAGGTGATGACCTTCCCTCGTTGCATCAGGACACACCCGAGTCCTTGGTTTGATGCATCACAATAAACCACGAAGTCCTCCGTCCCTTCTGGCAGGGTTAGGATGGGCGCACTACATAATGCTCGTTTTAGCGTTTGAAACGCGGCATCTTGTTTTTCTCCCCAGTCGAAGGTCACATTCTTCTGAGTTAGTGTGGTGAGTGGCTTGGCAATCTTGGAGAAATTTTGTATGAACCTTCGGTAATATCCGGCGAGTCCCAAAAATTGTCGGATCTCTATAGGGGTTCTTGAAATCGTCCAACTCTCTATTGCCTTGATCTTCGAGGGATCCACGTGTATTCCCTCCTTGCTTACTACGTGTCCTAGGAAATCCACCTCTCGAATCCAAAATTCGCACTTGGAAAATTTTGCGTAAAGTTTCTCTGCCCTTAATGTTTCCAGAATCTGGCGGAGATGTTGGCTGTGTTCTTCCTGGTTTCTAGAATAGATGAGTATATCATCTATGAACACGATCACGAATTTGTCCAGGAAGGGACAACATACTCTGTTCATCAAATCCATGAACACTGCTGGAGCGTTTGTCAATCCGAAGGGCATTACTACAAACTCGTAGTGACCATATCGTGTTCGGAAAGCCGTTTTGGGGATGTCTCCTTCCAGTACTCGTAGTTGGTGATAACCAGATCTTAGGTCGATCTTTGAGAAGTAGCTCGCTCCTTGTAGTTGGTCGAACAGATCATCTATACGTGGAAGGGGATATCAGTTCTTGATTGTCAGTTTGTTCAGTTCTCGATAATCGATGCACATGCGAAAAGACCCATCCTTCTTTTTCACGAATAGGACTGGTGCTCATCATGGTGAGAAGCTTGGTCTGATGAATCCCTTGCTCAACAGCTCGTTCAATTGACTGGACAGTTCCTGCATCTCGGCTGGAGCTAAACGGTAAGGTGACTTTGCTACTGGGGTTGCTCCGGGGATTAAGTCGATTCTGAATTCGACTTGATGTTCCGGTGGGATTCCTGGGAGATCTTCTGGGAAAATGTCTGGGAAGTTGCAGACTTCTGGAATGTCTTCAATGTTCTTTAGTTCTTGCTTCTGGTCTACTACGTGGGCTAGAAAGGCATGGTATTCCTTGCGAAGATATTTTTGTGCTTTAATACAGGAGATGATTTGCAAATTTGAACTAGGTTTATCTCCATATATGATAAGATTTTCACCGTTGGGCAGATTGAGACGAACAGCCTTTTCATGGCAAAGAATGTCGGCATGGTGAAGACTCAACCAGTCCATACCGATGATTACATCAAAACTCCTTATCGAAATGGGCATAAGGTTGATTTGAAATAAGTGTTCGTTTAAATTTAATGTGCACCCTACGTACATATCACTTGTGCTTTCTGTTTTTCCATTAGCCATTTCTACAGTGAATATTTTATTAAGTGGTTGGGGTCTTTGGTTAAGTAGATGTTTGAATTTATGACTCACAAAACTTCTCTCCGCACCGCAGTCAAAGCGTATGCATGCATAAATGTTGTCGAGGAGAAACGTACCCGTAACTACTGTTGGATCAGTTATTGCTTCATTTTGACCTATCGCCAGCACTCTCCCAATACCACCAACATTCCTTGTCTTGGGG
The DNA here is from genome assembly GCF_052625555.1 of Lactuca saligna. Classification (NCBI taxonomy): domain Eukaryota; kingdom Viridiplantae; phylum Streptophyta; class Magnoliopsida; order Asterales; family Asteraceae; genus Lactuca; species Lactuca saligna. The sequence goes on along the minus strand of NC_136420.1, from coordinate 59,119,277 downwards.
CAGTCCCTCTTGAAATGCCCGGTTTCTCCACATCCATAACATGCTTGGCTTACCCCAGTACCAGGAACTTGAGTGACTGGCCGCGCTGGCGCTTTACAGAAACGGGCAGTGTGCCCTTTCCTGTCGCAGTTCTTACAATACATCTCGCGGCAATTACTGTGGTGATGGTAGTTGCACTTGCTGCACTTTGGCAAGTTCCCTGCATATTGTTTTGTTGGCGTCGGGGTTGTAGGAGTTGTGGCGGGAGCAGTAGCAGCATGAACCGCCACCATTTGTTTCTTTGAAGGTTCTTGTGAGGTTTGCCCCTTTCTCTTGTTCCAGAATTTCTTCTTTCTGTTGTTGTTGGCATTGTTATTGTTGTCGTTGTTCCCTTTGGTTGGTTCAGCTACGATAGTCGTGACTCCTTGGTAGACGCCATGATCAACGAGAGATTGCGCCAGTTCCTTGGCACTGTCGAAGGTCATGGGCTTGGAAGCTAACACACTTCCTCGCAGTTGGGGTGATAATCCCCAGATGTACCTCTCCACTTTTTGGCTTTCTAGAATCAACATCCCTGGACAAAGTGTTATCAAATCGCTGAACCTGTTGGTGTAGCCTGCGATGTCCGAGCCTACCATCGAAAGGTTCCACAATTCTTGTTCAAGCTTCTGAATCTCGCCTCTTGGGCAGTATTCCCGAAGGAGCATTTGCTTCAAGTTTTCCCAACCCATGGAGTTCGCCACCACTAGGGTTAGTGTCTTGACGTGGCCGTTCCACCATGTCAAGGCGCGTTCAGAGAATGTACAGGCAGCAAATTTTACTTTGCTTTCTTCAGGGCATGCACAAATTTCAAATACGGCTTCCATTTTCTCTATCCATTGGGACAACGCCAATACTCCCCCAGTCCCATAAAAGGGAATAGGTTTTCCATTGGTGAAGTCTTTGTAAGTGCAGGCTCCGGAACGGCCTTCGCTTGGGCCATTTGTAAAGCTGTTTATTCCTCCTCCTGACCCATTGTTGCTCATTTGAGCCATCGCTGCGGTTACAGCGGCTGTTACAGCAGTTTGGAACATAGCCGCATCCATAGTTGGAGGAGGTGGTGGAGGTGGTGCTGGAGTTGAGTTTCTGCGTGTTGATCTACGAGGAGGCATATTCTGGTAGAGAAAATAAGAACGAATACTATAAGTTTCTAATGTTTTGACAATCGTGTAGTTGAGGGTTAGTTGTATCTTGTAATTTGTTTTGACTTTAGTTTTTGGTTTCAAATTAGATACAACAATTTAGTTAATTTCAGAGGTTTCGAGAGGTATATAAAGAAGTACTGCATATTTATATATATGTCACACCTAAGGTGTGTTACATTATGCTTCTAGTTTTAGGAAAATTTGACCTATCTAGAGGTCTCCGTTTACAGATACAAAAGAAAATAAGAGAAAAACTTTATCCGAGGTCCTAGTCTATATCAAAATTGTTGGAGCTTTAAACAAACTCTACTTGTGGCGTTTGGAGCTGGATTCGGCATCTGACCGTTTGACTCCCATCAGTCACCTCTCGAAATCTGCTTGTTGTTCTTTCATCTCTCTTATTTCATCTAGAGCTGTTATCATTTGGTTCTGAAGTGTCCCCGTGTAGATTTGGGTATTCTCATGTAGTCCTTCCAAACGGCGGATGTCAGCGGCGTTACCTTGGGTAGCAGCATTGATCTCGCGAACTCTGGCTGCTTGTTGGTCTGCCTAGTAGTTCTGGTTAGCTATAGCGTTCACGACAACAGGAAGTGCTCGATCAGCCGAGCCTCCCCCGATGACGTTGTAAAAATCCCGACACATGCCGAATGCAGGGCGTACACCTTGCTGACGGCTCCAGTAGTAGAGGTGGCTTCCCCAGATGGGAATGGGTCCCGGTTGATATGGTCTGATTACGGAAGGATGGGGGATGGAAGGGTTGATTACTTCCGGTTCGGAGTCTGTTCCGCTAGAAATTTCCACGATCTCCTCGTCGACTTCGTATTCTTCTCCGACTTCAATTTCGAATTCTTCTTCGACTACTTCCTCGAACTCTTCTTCGGCCTCCTCTTCGATTTCCTCTGGGTCTTCCTCCAGGTCTTCTTCTATCCAGCCGCCGTTACCCTGGTTTAGGTAGTAGGGGTCTCCCGGTAAAGGAAATCCGGCCATTTGTCTGTACTGGGATAGAGGTATGAGATTTTTATAAGGAAAGAAATTTCTATTTAATGACTTCCTATGCCTATCTATATTTTTACGGAGCGCAAATATTTTAACGTTCAATTATTTCTAACAATAGACTTATAGTATTTCAATTTAGCGAATCTAGATTTTATAAGTTTTTGGCTTGTTGACTACTACGACCATTCCTCGACGTACATTGGTCAAATCCAGGATAAATATAGTTGATCAGGCTATATTTATTCTTGACCTGATTACATACCCCGAGGCTCAATCGTAGTGTCGTAACTTGCCTTAATACTTTTTAGTAAAACTTGTTATGATACGAGATTTATGCAGGCATGTAAAAATGTATATCTTTTAAAAGAAAGTATTTTGTTCATGAAAATGTTTCGTCAGAGGGTTTTTGGTCCCCTTTGCATTTATAGTTTGTATATCGTATGTGGTTCGATATACTTAGTTCACTATAAACAATGCTCTGATACCAATCTGTCACACCCCCAAACCAGAATGGCGGAAACATTCGGGGGTGGATGACTTCACGTAGTATCACAACCATTGAATATTGTAAAGAAAGTAACACAACCATCACATATATATAATGAAAACGTATGTTGTTGCGTTATACATATTAGCAAAAGAATATTACAATGAGATGATAAATGTTCAATAATAAAACATCCTTAGTGTTCCCTTCTCCAAAAGCTGGTGGTTACCTGTATTACTGGTTCCTTGAGAAATACAAGTGGTTTCGAAAAAATGTCAACAATTAAGTTGGTGAGTTCGTAAGTGTTTTGCATTGAAAAGTATGTCCTTTTTAATAGTAAATCGATGAACGAGGTTTTCAGAAATTCAATATTTTCTATAAATGATTTGAAAAGTTTCCCGTGTTGGAGTGCGTTAGTGTTTTTCATATTTGAATAAGAATAATAAAATTTGTGTTAAAATAAAAATGGAAAACTGAAATGCATATATGAATCTCGTAAACCAAACTTGTTTTTATACTTTTATGTGAGTTTTATAACCATACTATTGACACTGACGGCCTATAACAACATTCTTCAGGTGTTGTAGTGTTATGACATTTGTCACCCCAGACCTGCCGGTCTAACTATAGCTAATAGTTTAGGTGCGGGATTGTCAATCCTGTATAGATCTATACACAAGTATCATGCTCTCCCTCCAAGAGATTATGGTATATAATACAGGACTTGAAGTGCATACAAAAATGTACGTTGAAGTTTGAATATCTCACATTGCCTAGTATAAGTAGATTTATAGTGAAATGACTTTACTTCTTTTGAAAGTCTTACGTTTTTCAAGATGTATATGAAAAATGTTGGACTGACTTGTTAAGTATACCCATTATAGTTTTTCAGATAGTATGTTCCATTTAGTAGAAATAACTTAGTGACATAATAGCTCTTGTATACATAAGATGTTTGTATCGATATTCGAAGATAGAAATTTCATTTTATGTTTATAAAACGATTCTTTAACGTGTAATGTACTTGTATTTCCCCCCTAAAACATGAAAAAGAATTGAAAAGTAGGGGTATGAACTCACCCGTTAAGTTTGAAGAGAGAGGTTAGAGTTGAGCAGAGTTTCGACTGTGGAAAGTTGCGTCTTCGGGTTCTCGGGAATCTCTGCAGTGTAGATCCTTCATCGGGGGCTCGAGTGTGGAAACCAAGGTAAAGAAATGGTATCTGGAACTAGGAGAATGGCTGAGGGATTGTGAAGGTGTGCCAAAACTCGAAGCTCATGCTATCTATTTATAGTGCTGGAAGAGTGAGTACGCGGGGCGTAATTTTGGAGTACGCGGGGCGTACTCACGTACGCAGCGCGTACCTCGTTACGCTGGGCGTAGAAATGCGTCATGGCTTACGACTCCTGGCTAGCTAAGCGTAGCTTGGGCGGGCCGATGGGACTCGACTCTGGGTCTAGTATGCGGGGCGTACTCCCAGAGTACGCAGGGCGTAATCTGGCCTGTCCTCTTCTAAATTCTGTAACTTTTGCGTACGAGCTCCGTTTTTCGTGTTCGTTATATCCACGCGTAGGTGAGATTATGCTCTATAACTTTCCTTTAGACTCCGTCGGCTAGTTTTGACTTTATTTTTAATGACATAAGTTTAAATAGGCCGGGCCTCCTAAAGTTCGTTAAAGATTTATAGGTTCTTTATTCGGCGTCGGTTTCCGTTTGTCTTTTTATCAATTTGCTCCTATTGCGGAGATCTTCAACTCTCATTTAGATTGCGTTAGCTAATTTACACTCGATCTTCAATTCGAGTTTTTAGCCCTCTACTACTGTTACGAAACTTTGAAATTTCGTAACTTCTTCATACGAGGTCCAATTTGGGCGATCTTTTTATGCACGCTCACCTTTCGAAGAGATCTACGATTTTTGTTTAGATACTTAAGGCTAGAATGCATATTATTGAGATTTTTCTTTTTACGTCAAATAATGTTTTAACGGCGTGTCGTAAATATACGAGCGGTTGTAATTTCTTCAATATAATCCGGTTTTGAGCGTTGTTTATGTTTTCGGAAACCTTGACACGTTATCTAATATTTGATACACCTCAACTTAGATATTTGAATACTTAATTTTTAAGGCTAATTTTGTCGTATTTGACTTTTGAGCGTTACAATGTTTTTGGAAAATATAGGTTGTCACATTATGAGAATAGTATGTTAATTAGAAATAATATTGTTTAATTAAAAATTAATCATAAATTAATTGGAATGAATTTTAGGATTAATTGGATTAATTAAAAGTGGAGGTCTAAAGGTGACAATGTTTAAAAGTTAAACATTGACCAGTTCTAGAACCTCCCATACAAGGGACGGTTCTAGAGGAGTTTTAGAGGATTTATACATATTTTATTTGGCTCTAAGGAAACTTGGATGCTTTAGGGGGAAAGCAAAATGATTAGGATTATCTAAAAGGAACATGAATTATCGTTATCCTCACTATCACCTATATAAACCCTTTGAGTTATGATTTTCGGAATTCATTTCATTATAAAGAGAAAATCTAAAAAGTTCCTTCTTCCTCCTCCATCCTCTTAAGCCTCCAACTTACTAGGGTTTGGGTGTGAGCCATTAGAGGCATGAGATTGCTAGTGCTTTCTTTTTAAAGACCAGCACATAAGGAATATTAGTTTATTTGCTATAATAAACTAAAATTATGATTTTCTTATAACTCATTTGCTATTTTAAAAATAACAATGTACTTTTGGGTTCTTGGTATTCAGTTGTTGTTTGCAAATCATAGTGAGAGCATAGATCCTTTAAGGTGCATGTGAACTTAGGGTTTATGTTTTTCTGCCAAAATAAGATTTTTTTGTAACATATAAAACCGATCATTGGTATTAATTGATCTTCTAAAAAGTTGAATAGATCAAAATTAGGGTTTATAGAAACTAAACCCTAATAAGGCAATTTATGAAAATCCCTAAGGTTCTTGAAACCATAGCCTCCACCCTGTATTTTTTAAATTTCCAACGGTTTTAGAAACCCTAGCCCGTTTTGCTTAACTTTTAAAATTTTGCAAGGGTTTTAGGGTTTACTGTCTTCCCTTATTTTTTATTTTAAAAGCTTTAAAACTTGAACAATTAAAACATATTAAACCCTAGGCTATTTTCAAACATTAGAAGGCTTAAGATAAGGATTAAATTTGAATTGTTTTATTAATTATTTAATTGTAAATAATTATTTAATTCATAATGATTTAATGAATTTAATTAATTGTTTAATTAAAAGATAAAGATTAAATCAAAATTGGTTTGTTTTTAAATTAAATTATTTTTATATTAATTTCAAAATTTTAAATTTAAACCTAGTATTTTAGAAAAAAAAATTAAAATACACCTTCTACAATATATAATTAAAAGATTAATTTATTATATGTATAAGATAAGTCAGTCAAATCATTGGTACACTCATTCACAAAGCCATACTATAAGGAGAGTTTAAGGAAGCGGCCTATAAAATGACCATCATTGGGTATTCACTCATACCCACCGCTCTCTTGTATGGTGGAGGGTTGTTAGCTAAATGGATTTGATAGGACATAATCTCATTAATAAGTAAAATAATATAAAGTAATTAAACCATGTTTAAAATCTCACTCTTAGTTTCTTTAGAAAAAATGTTAAAAGTTTGCTAATCCTTAAAAATGCACATCGTAGTTTATATGTCGTTAATGGAGCGTATATGGTTAACATGCACACTAATAGGGACTATAAACAGATATGATAGGCATCTATGATATTATCATTGTTGATGCAGCGTGTGTGGCTAACCGGCACATAAATATGAGATGATAAATGACAGTGAGGTTGTAAAGCAAGTGTGCATGGTTATTCATATCCCATTTGTGATCATCAGAATCCCAGTCACAAAAGTGAGAGCATAATTTGAGCTTAAACATGTCATTGATAAATTTCAATGGATTTAAAAAGTACTAGGAGTTTCATAAGAATAAAATCGTTAAAAGCCTTACCTACCTAAAATAAATTTGAATTTGATTATGACATCCCTCTTCAAAGTTCGAATCGAAAATATGGTCCCAGACTTAATTAAAATTTGGGTTAATAATTAAGGATTAAAATCAACTAACTTGAATTTTCTTTTCTCCTAATTTTAGATGACTTATGAAGATAAAAATGATCTTCCTCGTTCTTTTGGAAATGGTTTTCCTCTTCGTTTTGAATATGATTTTTCAAATTCTGATCAAGGTGAAAATGTTTTCCTTTCTTAGAGAATTGGTGGAACTGGACATCATGCTTCTTAACTCTTCCACCTCCTCCTCCTGTAACTCTCCCAATGTCACATTTTGTCAAGTTGAAAGATATGAAACAACTCAAGCCCTATTAGCATCTAGACATCAAGATGGAAATTTTGTGTGCGTGTGTATATGTGCATGTTCTACAAATGAAATCGTACATTGGCAAGTTACATAGAATGGGTTTCATTTTACCAAGGGATCAAGCCATTGATTTGATTCTACTCTTGCTTCCTAATTCATATGGTCAGTTTGTTGAAAACTTCCATATGAGGAATCTTGATGTGACCCTAATTGATATAACCCAAATGTTAATAGCTGTTAAAGTAGAAATTATTAAGAGCACATGTGACGCAGAGTTGCTTATAGGGTCTAATTCCAAAGTTTACATGGAGATTGGTGATGATGACATTGGTGTTTTAGAAAAGATTTCTCTTCCCAATGGAAAGGGATCAACCAAGGCCAAATAGTTGATCGTATGGTAAAGAGAAAGGTTCATTCTGCGATCATCCTATGTGTTGAGTCCAGTTTGAATTAGTTGTAAAGCTGCTCAAAGTACCTGAAAGATCTTAAAGATGGCAAATTCAATTTGAATTACTCTACTTTAGGTACATCCATTGTTTAACTCCATTATTTTTCTAAGTTCATATTCATAGACTCTTAACACATTATGTGATGCTCACATTTGATGTTATTGCACGATTTAAGAGAAAGAATGAAGCTTAAGCAGAGTGAGCTAAATCTGATCATGGGAAATGGACTTCAATCACATGGTTCGACGATCGAAATTTGGAGCTACTACTAAGCAGTTAGGATAATTTAATATATTTTTATTACTCTTAGGAAATGTCTAGAAACATAGTTTTTCATTTTATTCGTTGTAAGGACAAGTTCCAAATTTTCATTTATTTTAAATAAAAATGAAATTTTAGCTAATGTGGTTGTCTTATTTATTAATTATGGATCTCATTTTTATGACACCGCATGTGGTATTGTTATAATTGACCAAGTGAACAGAAATCTCATCACTAATTGGACATATACTTGGTATTGTACAAGTCGCATTGTATAGTATATAAGAATCTTGTTTGTTGGAAATTTATAACTAAATCATTGATCAGATGTTTATGTGAGTCAAGTGAATGGATCTAGTACATGTTGATATGGAATAGTTAGATCCACCATAAAGGATGATAACTCTATTCATCATGATTTTTGATGTTTCATTAAATATGGTTGTGTTTATAAGATTAAGCATGTCTTTGTTCCAATCAAGTGCTAGAGCCATGATCTAGTAACTATGAATCCTATATTGAGAGTCTTATCAAACTAAGAAGGTTCAAAACACCTTGAAATATGTAGGGTAAGATGTTTTCTTACTATGGCACATATAGGATTGGAGTTGTGATGTTCTCTTTAATTGAGAAACAAGAGATAAACCAAGACCTATTCTATGAAGTCTTTTCTTTTCAAGAATCCACACAAACTTTTGAATATTTGTTTTAGCTCATCAAGGAATGTTCCTTGAGATAAAACTCATACGTCATGAAGTCAGTGGGAATCACAAATAATCTTTTTAGTTATCACTAGCATGCCACCTATGGTTCATAACCTATCATGACATCATGTAGGTGCTTGAGCTACCAGAGGGCAATAAATTTATAATAACAAAGTTCATTCCATGAAGAAAAGCTAAATTTGAATTTCGTTTTGTCCTAAACCTTGTATTTTTTATTTAAGTTTGGAAATGACAGATTCACATTGATGAGAATGTATGCACCATAAAATCTGGGTGGAAAATGTTTCGCTCTAATTCATGAGAATGATTATGAGAAAATACCTTTGCTAGTAGATTTTAAAGTTGTGATAAAGATCAATATGGATATTGGTTGTATTAAATGCATTCTCAAATTTAAAATTTTATTACAACATACCTCTTCATATTTCAAATTCTGAGGAATGGAAACAAATTATTTAAACGCTCTAGGCATATATCTACAAGTTTTGAAAGGATTTAAACACACACACATAAACTATCCAATGAAGGTGTATAAGTTGAAGTCTAGATGGAGACTTATCATAGCATCGCATAACAGAAATCTGTACTACAGTAAGAAAGTCAAGAGTATTAATTTCTAGAAGTCAAAGCCAGTTGATTTTTGGGTACATGTCAAAGCTAGTGGGAGCATAATTGATATGCTAGTATTTCATGTTGACAATATTTTTCGTAGTGAACATTGTTTCAACTTTGCAAGTTGAAAAGTTTGGGAATTATTTCGCTATACTAGACTTAAGGGAGAAGGCACTCATACTTCTTTACGAATCTAAAGGTTTAGATTGTAGAGTTTAATAGAATTTAGTCACAGAAATATACGAATATCATGTTAAACTGGTTCATCATAGGAAATTCAATATATGGATATATTATAGCAATAGATTGAACAGATATCAGATACTTATATAAGATATAATGAGTCGACTCCCATATGCTTCGAATACAAGATCAGTTATATATGCTATAATGTTCATTTATTCTAATTTTTCAAATGCTCAGAGCATTGTGGGAAAAAGTACTATAATTTTGTATGAATAAAGTTGTTAAACAACTATCAAGAACATTCTAAGGTTATTCCTAAAGACTAGTTTCTTGTAGATAGTTGGAAGTATGATATTTATTCGGATGGACCAATGTGACATCATTCTGGATTGAGATGGTTTTTAATAATAATTGATGGTCATATGGAAATATGGAAATGTTTCCATAATGGGAGATAGTTGAAAAATCTACATATGAGTTGGAAAACTTAATGCAAAGAGAAGTGTTCAAGGAGTGTACTTTAAATTAGAAATCACCATGGAACTGTTTCTAGTAACAAAGTCCTAATGGGATATTCTGTAATATCAAAGACTCAGTCTTTAAGACTTTAGAATTTTGATATCATATGGATTAATACATTTTAAGTTGGAATTCCATCACATCATGGACAGTGATATTCTGTAATATCAAAGACTCAGTCTTTAAGACTTTAGAATTTTGATATCATATGGATTAATACATTTTAAGTTGGAATTCCATCACATCATGGATAGTGATAAGCATTTGGAACTGTGAAATGAGCATCACTGGAATATGTCTTATTGATTTGTTCACAAAGGAAGGACCAATTAGAGGAATAGTATGAATGTTCAAAATATGGCATGAATGATGCTTAATTCAAGTGGTTAGTTGATTACTCGAAACATTATACAATGAATAAAGTTGTAATTATTATGGTGATTAGATATTGAAGATTATTTATATTCAATAGATTTGAGACCATGGTTAATTTATTTATTAGTGTGTTTCATGTTACATGTATTACTTCCTAAATAATTTGATTAATCGAAACTCCATGATCCCTCATAATTTAAGAAGTAACTAGTGAATAAGTCTGTCATGAATTGGATTGTAGATTGGATCAACCCACACTCAGATAATTACTTCATGTGTTATATCACGAGTAACTCTGAGACGATAATATCTTAGATTCTTTAAATGGATATATGATTGTAATTTACAATTTGGTTGTACATTAGTATTGTGAAAACACATCAATAACTTGATGTTATAAAATAGAGTGTCATGTGCGATTTTGTGAGTAAAAGATACAAGCATATGAGTCAAAGTTTATTCATTCCTTTTGCCTTTACAAGAAAAGCGATATATTTCGGCCCCTCGATGATTTTGTGTTGAATTATAGTGTTGGGCCCAGCCAGGATTAAATTGATGTATTCCATTAGAAGTCTTATGATGTTATCACAAATTAGGAAATCAGGAAACATGATTTTGGATTATGAGATGATCGGATCAGAGTTCGATAGTTGCTTTGGAAAGCACCCTTTTCTGTTTAATTTAGAAGTTATACCTGTAATATAGTTTTAGACTTATCCATGTGGGGGACTCTTGGATTAGGTGTCTAAGTCAATAACTAAATTAGTATAATCTTGAATTATTTGCAAAGTCGCTTTCGGTTGCTCTCAAACCTACTAATTTACTTGAATGTTTATTTTTTGGAGAGAGCAACTGATTTCTTAATTTATTATACGGTTAATAAATTAATTAGAAATAAAAATAAAAAATTTATTAATATATTATGAGAATAATATTTTGACTAGAAATAATATTGTTTAATTAAAAATTAATCAAAAATTAATTGGAATTAATTTTGGGATTAATTGGATTAATTAAAAGTGTAAGGACTAAAGGTGACAATGTTCAGAAGTTGAACATTGACTAGTTCTAGAACCTCCCATAGGGTTACGGTTCTAGAGGAGTTCTAAAGGGTTTCTATATCTTTTATTTGGCTCTAAGGAAACTTGGATGTCTTATAGGGAAAACAAAAGGATTAAGGTTATCTAAAAGGAACCTGCCTTATCTTTAACCTCCCTATCACTTATATAAACCCCTTGATGTTATAATTTTCATAATTCACTTCATTATAAAGAGAAAATCAGAAAATTTCCTTCTTCCCACTCTATTCTCTTAATCCTCCAACTTACTAGGGTCTAGGTATGAGCCATTAGAGGCATGCGACTTTTTGTGCTTGCTTTCTGAAGACCAACACAAAAGGCATATTAGTTTATTTTCTATAATAAAGTAAACGTATGATGTTCTGATAACCCCTTTGCTAATTTCAAAAATAGCAATGTACTTTAGGGTTCTTGATATTCAATTGTTGTTTGCAAATCATAGTAAGAACATAGATACTTTAGGGTGAATTAGAACTTAGGTTATATGTTTTTCCGCCAAAATAAGATTTTTTTGTAACATATAAAACCCATCACTTTACACAAATGACTATTTACCCTAAGTTTATCCACCATGCATGATCATCGTTTTGATCATATAATGATTCATGAATAAGTGTTACATGATATATAATAGTAGTAGTATTTTTAGAAATAAAATTTTGACATTGTGGCTTTGGACCTTGATCATTGGATCCTTGTCTAGAAGTGATTGCCTTATTTTTTTTTGTTCTTCAAATGAAAATCTCATTTCATGTGGCTTTATACCATGACCATGTTTGTTGCAATTCCAAGATACAAGTTTTTCTTTCTTTTTTGAACCTTTATGATGGTCATATTTCTTCTTCATTTTTCCTATGTTATTTTTTTGATGTTTGTAATCTTCTACCATGTTTATAGAAGATCCATGAACTTCATTTTCCTTTCCTTTTCCATTTTCTTAATCTTGAAGACTCTCTTCAATTCTGAAGTGACTACCATGTTGTACTAGATAAAAATGTTCCATTTGGTATTTCAAAGTGTGATTAAAATCTTCTAAGATGGAGGCAATTTATCAATGACACCTGAGACAGAAATGAATCCATCAATTTAGCATCTTGTGTTGTTCAAATTTTCCTAGAATCCTCATGAGTTCATTGTATTGTTCCATGACAGGTATAGGATCCGCCATTTTGTAATTGTTGAAATTACTCACAAGGAACTTCTTATTGGAAGCATCCCTATCCATATAGTTTGATTCAAGAGCATCTCAAATATCCTTTGTAGCTTCATGATTTCAATAGAGATCAAAGATAGAGTCATACATACCATTTAGAATGCTCCCATGATAGATATAATCATCATATTCCAATTTGTATCTTCTTCTGGCATGTTCAACAGTTTCATCCTCCATTTATTCTAGTGCATGAGTGTTTAAAATGTGGAAACTTTTCAAAGTGATGAAAAGGAAATGCACCTTCTTTTCCTGCAATGAAAATCATTTCCCTTAAACTTATCAAGTTTCCCCAACTTGGAACTCAAGTCCCTAACAGATTCTACAATTGTTACTACTTTACAGAAATTATAGATTTCGAATGATAGAATTAGTGAATCAGAATAACAATATATATTACTTGGATAACTTCAAGGATTGTGTTTTGAACACTTTCTGAAATTTGTTATTCGTCCATATTACTTGGGGTATACAGATTCAGAAGTGGGATAATCCAAGAACAAAACCAATCTGAATTACAGGCCTAATTCAAACTGTCAAACACATAATGCCTTTGCTTCATGTGTTCTTAAGAGATAGAAAAAAAAAATCTGATGAATTGATTTTGAGTACATGAGAGTTTATCCTTTTTCCTAGACCATTGAAATATTATTTATACATGACGGAAAAGTGGTTAAAACCGGTAAAATCAAAATTGGTGACAATATATGGTAGTTATTAGACATAACTGCACCTACATCTTTTTGAACTTGGAACCACTGCCAGGGGATTTTCCCTTTGGAATCTGCTAAGGGTGTTGCCACTTGAAACACCGTACCCAGGGCACTTCCCTGAACCACCGTATTCTAAGCTCATATTTATCACTCCGAGTGTGCACCCCGTAACTACAACCTCGGTGACTGAAATATAACTGATACCATCTCAATATTATTAAAAAATGTTGATAACACTAAAATCACCAATAGGATTTTTTATATAAAATTTCTTAGGAGTTTTTGATAAGATTTTAATTTAGAATAATACTATTTGTGAAAAGCAGAAACCTATTAGATGAAATAATCTTGCTTCGGTCTATATCTATGGGTTAATGAGACATTTTTATTAAATTTGTAAATTTGGATACATAAAGAATGATTTAAAGTCTATTTTCTACACATTATTTGACTCGCACCCAAAAGAGTCGCTCATTTATTTATCATGTGATCCCTTGTGTTTTTTATTTTCTTTCTTATTTTATTTTAATTAATTCTTTGAACACATGACCACCCTAAGATTAATGCATGTGGGAATCGAATTTGGGTGAACTCCTTTTTGGAGTGTTTCATACCAAGTGATGACAACTCGGCTTCCTTGATGGTGGTTTGATTTGGTATCTTATTTCTCATTGGTGGGATGTAAATTAACCTTCTTCTCACATGATTTCAAAGTAGTTGTCTTGGTCAATATTTACACCTCTGAGGTTAGTAAAAATTAAAGCTTTTGAAATAGTTGTATTTGCTACTTGATTCTATTGAAATTCATAAATTCGATATTTTTTCATGACTAAACCAAAGCAAGTGGATATTTTAACAATAATATTTCTTATTATTTCTTTTGGTTGATAATTAGAAGAAAGATGTTTTACCTTGATTAGATGTGTTGGTTTCATATTTGTAATATGCCTCTTTAGAATAAGTAGTTTTTATTAGAGAGACATAACTAGAAAAAGCCTAATGCTACATCTTATACAAGAATTTCTTTATCGGATCATAGCAACATTTATCCTAATATATTTTCCCATTTTCTAGATATAGTTTTGAACAAATGAAGCATATAGATATGAATCACGCTATCTAGGTCTACGCATTAACTAACTTTATAATTGAATACATGGGTGTTTCTATAATTCTAATCTCGTCTACAATAATGCATGAAGAACTACAATGATGACATGCACGATTTTATAACTTACTTTCTCATCTTTAGCATAATAAACAAGTTCTCAATAGAAATACAGTAGATAGGAGTGCTTGACCACCAATTGTAAAAATGCAATGTTTTAAAACCCGGGTTTTTAGTTGACCCGGTGTGATGACCGGTTCACGGGTCAACCCGGTTTATAGTCTTTTTCTATTTCTATATATTTTTACTTTCATGCATAATGTATAAACATATAAAACCAATAATTTGATGTCCACAAAGTTTAAACATTGAAAAACATTGAAGAAACCGCAAACGGCTCGTTGTTTTGGCGTTCGCTACTTGTATCCAACTATCCAAACTCTATTGAAACGGATCAAACCGGTTTAACCGGTTCAACATAAGCGATCGAACCGCGGTTTAAGGGAAACCCGGCCGGTTCGATCCGGTTCGTATTTTTACAAAAAACCGGTCTCAATCGACCTGCCTTCTGCCCCGGGTCACGGTCCAACCGGTTGAACCGGCCGGGTCGACCCGGGTTTTAAAACATTGTAAAAATGGAACTAGGTCCATGATCATCTAATAATATAGAAAAGGTTCACCGACATTTCTGGTTTGGTACGACTGAAATGTCAAGAAAAAAAGAATGGCAACATATATATAAAGTCTATACTAACACATGTGGGGAGTGTACCTAAGTGAGCCCTCTAAGTTAAGAGATCAAAATTTTCTAATTGAGAGACCAAAAAAATATGGACACACTCTAAATCCCCCGTCGATATTCCGTTAATGGTCATAAAAACCTTTTAGCGTTACTATGTTATGCTTGAGGGAAATTTTAACATGAATAATTCCACCCCCAAACAACACACCATGTTTCTATCAACCTCTGCTTATTGATACCACCGCCATCCCATGTGACTCTTTATAATAACATCTCTCCAATGATTCCTAATGTTTGTTAAAGAATAAAATTGTTGGAATATGTTTAAAATGTCATAACTAAACTGGTCAAGGTCATGACTAAGTTGATATATAATTTTATGGAATAAAAGTAAAGTGCTTTTTGGGTTGCCCTCAAAAGCTAGAAATAGCTACATATGACTTTAGGAGAGAGATCAAAGAATTTGTGAATATATTATGTGATTAATATATTAATTGGAAATAGTTAATACATAACTATGAATTAATTAGAAATGGTCAAAATTAATCAATTATTAATCAAAATTAATTTTAAGTTAATTAAGTGTTAATTAGAATTAATTAAAGGTTAAAGGCTGAATTGTAATTGTTTAATAGTAGAATAAAAGAGGCAATTCTAAAACCATCCGTGGTATAGATGGTTTTCGAGGAGTTTCTAGGGCTTCTGGAAACCCGATGGTTGTTGATAAGGAAATGATTTGAACTAATTATTTAGTTATTCAAATATGGATTCATCTTCAAGTTACCTAAACTACAAATAGAACCCTTGGGCATCATATTTTTGTGACTTGTCATACCTAGAAGGCGGAGAACAAAATTCTCTTCCTTCCTCCTCTCTCATCTTGTCTTTCTACTGTTCTAGGGTTTTAGGTGTCAACCATTAGAGGCATTGATACTTGTGGATATTTCTTTCTGTGGAGCATTCGAAGAACTCAAGATACTAACATATTTGATAATGCTAAAGTTATGTTCTCTTACTAGTGATTTTGATTATAGTATGATGGATGTATTGTTTTATAAAGTATGTTGCTATCAATAGTGAAAGGCCATAGATCCTTTTAGGTTTCATGTTGCCATAAGTTTTTGAAAGTGAAAGACTTAGTGCGCAGACAAGGTTTGAAAACTCAAACCTTGAATTAACCTAAGATCAATGTTTGCTGCTAATAGTTGGTCTAGTCAAGTCTGGTAAATCAAGCTTGTCTTGAAGTATGAAGATCAACAAAGTATTCAACAAAATATTTAATTAAAGTGAGTATGCGCAAAGTAAAGATAACTTAAGAACAAGAAGAATGATGGTGAAAGAGATGTGACTTGCATGAGATTTTGTAATTGATGTGAAGAGAATATTGCTACTTCCAGGTTACAATGCATGAAAGATCATATCCTTAAATAGTAAAGTGGAGACATAGTACAAACTGTGAAAATTCTATAGACTAGAAAAAACAGAGAACTTAACAAATCTAACACACAAGATTTACTTGATTTTGTCCTAGGAACTATTCACTTAATAAAAGAACAAGCAACATTTAATGCTTTTTATAGACTGTATCACATAAAAATACTATGAATGTCTTGGAAATGTCTTCATCTCGGAAGAAGACTAACTTCGTAACTCTTCATATCTCGGGTTGCACTTCACTTTCGGATCTGATTTGGCTCGAATTGCTAGAGGTTCATTTTTCTGCATCAACAACTCCCCCCCCCCCCCCCCAAGTGTACTTAGCAACTAACCAAATCAGTTAGCTTCATCAGACACAAATAGATAGGCACTGTGTAGCCAACTTCGGACTTCCAAGTACCATTTCAGTTGTTCGATGAACTTCTTATTCACATGCTTAGGAGCATCACTTTTGTAGCGTTGGAGATGAACTTCTACAGGATCATTGATGGAACTAGACGTTTGTCAAGAACTTTAAAGAATTCTTTTTGGTTGGTCTTCTTTTTGAGATAGACATATCCAAATTTTGGTTCTTTAATGGGTCCTTCTGCCCAGATTTGAGCTTCAGGCATTTCATAAGTGATTTTGGCCAAAATATTCTCGGTTCTGAACAAGTGAGCAAATTCAATGTCAGGCCTGCAAAATTCGGAGGTGAGAAACAATGGTGAGAATGTCATTAGGGTTGATTGAGGGAAATTATACATCTGTGAGAGTGATGGTTTCTTCTTTTTTCCAATAGACATAGTGTTTGTATAACATATAATTAAGATCGAACTTTCTCTGAACCTTGTTACCAAATCCGACGATCTTGGTAATCCACTTCCGAGACCACACTTCTTTTTGAGGAAATGCATTAACAGAGTTAAATATTGTCAATCTCTCATGCTCTGTCCTAAAGATTATTTTAGGATGATCATTCAGATGAAGAGGAGCGTACTTGATGTAGAATTGACCATGATGAGAGATTGGTAGATCAAGTTGATTGGCATCTTGAATTAGAAGATAATAGTATATAAAGGGACAAAGTGAATATCATGAATAACTCCTTATTGGAAAAAGAAGAGATATGCCAAGCATCAAATTCAAATTGTCTTTCAATGTATGAATCCTGATGCTTTCTTTTAAAGCTCAATCTATTTGTTCTTGCGACTAGTCCTCAGAATTTTTCAATGTGTTCATTGGGCTGTCTAATTTAGTAGCAATCTTTTTTTCCTTTGTCTTGTGGAGGCTCATTTAGGTCAGAGATGATTTGTTGAATGGATTCAGTGATGATGAACTCTGGTAGAGGATGAACAAGAGGCTCTTTACGGAAATCATCAGGTTTCAAGGTTGAAGAACCTTCATCGATCTGAATGGTCCTCAGAGTAGGTATTGGTGGGAACATGGATTCTATAGCTCGATAATGACAAGCATCTCATCAAACTTATTATTCGGAGCATCAATAATATTCTTGGTGGCTCGGATTAGCTCGATAAGGTCTTGTTGCCTAATCATGTTCATCTCGTGCTTTTTCCGAACCTCCTTCTCCAACTGTTGGATTTGTTTCTCATGACGAACATGGGTTTGTATGATTAGTTCGTTGGTAGCACTGATCATGTCTTCATAAATGTTGTGCATAGTGGTGGTGGTCGAGATATGATGATTAAGGCTTTCATTGTATTTTTGTTCAACTTCTTCCAGAGTGTGCCTGAATCGGATGGAAATGAGATGGTTAAGTTGATTTGCTCAATCGATTTCGAAGGGGCCAGCATCATTGATCTTGGAGAGATATTTTAGAATGAGGTCAAGCTTGGAGTCGAGGCTGGTAACCTTGTTGAGTGAGTCAACCTGGATCCAACTTGAATAACAGTCTTGTTGAGTGAGTCAACCTTGGGAACAACACCAACAATCTTGTCTCAGAGTTCTAACAAAGCAAAAGGATCTGGGTCACCATTATCATCGTCTTGTTGTTCAAAAGGCTTGGAATTATTAGCTAGATTGGTTTGACCTTTGTTGCCTTGATGGCCTTGAGTGTTGGTATCAACATTTACTTCTTCTTCTTAGTCTTCTTCTTCTGAGGAGGAGGAGGAGAAAAGGCTAAACTCATATACTGGTTTGGAGGAGGAGGGATTTTGTAATGACTTGAAAGATGTGATTATCAGAATAACACCAACAGATGTGTTGTCATCATTAAACATTACATCATCTGAATGTTCTTCATTAGAGGGATGCGTAGGAGTTTCTTTGGTTGTGAACATTAGAGAAGGATAATCCAAAACAATTGTTGGATCGAGAACATCTCTTGTAGCGGTTATCTAATCTTCTTTGGAAGGGTGGAACTCTTGATCAGTTTCTTTATCAGTTGGAAAAGTAAATGGAAGATTGCTTTGAGTAGATCTGTGACACATTGAAATAAAATTATACTCCACTTATGCTCTTTTTCTCTCTGGATGATGAGTGTGAGCCCTGTCTAAAAAAAATAAACCAATCTTTGTCAGAAGTACCCAATCATCCTTCGCCTGAACTAGGTATCAGACCGGTTAGGGCTTTCAATGCAGGAGGGACTACTCCAACTTTAGAAAGCTTAGAATCAGAGGTAGATGCCCCTAATTGTACATGTGTAGAACCAAGAGGGGTTTCCAAAATGACTCGTGGGTGTGTCCCAGGGTGCTTCAAGTGACTATCTTCAGTACCGCAACACCTTTTTTGGAAGATGGGGGAAGATTATGTGTTGACTCCCCGTGAGTATTTGCATGTGATATTGAAATTCTAAAGGGTACTTTAGAGGAGTGGACGGGAGGGGTAGCCTATAATCCAGAGTCAGATCGAATGCCAATATGTGTTTTGTTTTGAGAGGATCCACTGACTTTGTTTCTCTTTTTCGATATAACTTTAGAGGATGAGGCCTTTTGTTTGGCTATTTTCTTCTTTCAGACACAAGTAGAAACTGGTTTGTTCACTTTCGAAGGTTGTTCATCCGAGTCTAAGGAAGAGTGTGTAGGGTCATACACAACCGAAGTCTGAAGATGGTGGTTGAGATAAATTGAGTCGGATGGAACTCTTGCAAAACATATGTTGTGGCAAGCGACGAACAGGCCTGAAAGCAGATTGGTTTGGTAACCTATAAGTTTTAGTAGCCTTAAAAGAACAGTATATCTCTTTGAGATCAGAATTGAGAGAAATGGCTTCTAATATTTCATCATAGAGCTGTTGAAGCATCAGAGACCAGAATCTCAGACTCGAGATCTCATAAGGCTTACTTTTGATGGCAAACTTCCGAAAGTCTTTCCATAGCACCTCGGTTATGTCAACTCCAATGCTTATTTTGGAATAGATGGTGTACACAACGTCAACCAATACTTTCTCATCGAGTCAGTACCACCATGCTTGCCATATAATCCTCGAAGGATTAGGTGCATCAAAACAGGACTTCTTGAGCTCCTTAGCCTTGAATTCATCATTGTACATGATTTCATGGAGAAACGTCTAAAACTCTTCAGATGTGGGTTCTTGAACATGAAACCCTTCGGGTTTTCTGGAATGTCGATTGCTTTGAGGAACGTGTTCTTGTGCAGACGAATGATTTTGTCATCAATGATCTTAACTTCAAGGACGTCTTTCTTGGTCTTGATCCGCTCAAAGGCTTTATGAAGAATTTGAAGAGGAAGTTTAGGGTTGGGGATTTTGGTAAGCGGAACTGCTATGGGATGATGAGAGATGAAGTCGATCATAATGTGTGACAACCATCAAAATTTAAGACAGGTCTAGATTTGAGTAAACTTAGTTGCATGTATAGGCACAACACATACTAGACTTGGTAACTAGAAGCTAAGTTATAACCTACTAGAAAACTTGGAAACAAGTAGGATCGAAGAATAATGTACTTAGATTTCACATTGGTATGTGAATTCTACAACTACTTAACTGTAATGACTATCCATATCCGAGTCGTTCCTTGAATTGAACATCTTTGCATGAATCATGTAGACACATCATGCACTTGACCTAGAAGTAGAAATTAGGTCAAAGTCTCAAAGAAACTTAAGTCAAAGTTGAAAACTAGGACTAGTATACTTGAATAATCAAATTCGCTTGAATCTAGGAATCACTACATAAAATGTCAATAATCTGATTTTAATCAAACTATGTAACTTTCTACCAAATACAATTATTTATTTTGATAAATTAGATTTTTTATCAAATATTAAACTCAATTCATTATGGTGTTAACAAATTTTATTTTGTTCAAAACAATCCAAGATATTCTACATCCATTGTGATATTCCAAAATGTCCAAACATTATAACCAAGTGTTAAAATTTTATAAAATAAATGAAAGTATTATAAAATTCAAACTACCCACAAAATTTTATATTATATATAACATCTTTAATTATTTACATATATCATGATATTGAAATTATACTATGGACAATAATTTATTAACATTATCTTATTTATGATCATAGAAGCCAAAATGTCATGAAATTCGATACAAGATTTTATATTTTTTAAACATAACCCCCAAACCTTATAAATTATATAAATAAAAAAATGAATGCTGGAAAAATACTCCTTCTCTCCTCAAATTCACATTCACATCTCTTCCCCCCAGTTCACCTCTTCCCTAACCCTAATCATTTTACTCATTCCCTCACTCCACCTCTTTAATTCTCTCTCTAAAAATGTCTATCTCACTTCTCTTGAGAAAATCAGAACTTAGACACAAAATAACTGGGAGAGATTTTGATATTCAATTCTTCATGAGTTCATAAGCATCTCTGTATTTGGTTGGACAATTTTGGTGGAGGATAACCCCAAAGAAATGACGAGAGAGATGAGCTATCCAAAGAGATAGAATCTCTCATTTCTCTCTTTTCTTCTCTCTAAAACCCCCCACTCTTTACCTCTATGAATTAGCTTCAAAACCCACAAAATTTATAGCAAATATCCCTCATTTTACTCAAGAATATTCATCATTTGAAGTTGATCTTCAAGGTAAAATCAATTTCCTTACATTTCGTTCACTGTTCTTTCAAAAATATCAAGTTTTCTTGCATATTTCTTCTCCATAAACACTTTTCTTTGAGATTATTCAAATACATGTCTAATTTGATGATAATAGTGGTAGAATTTTACCCAAAAACAATATGCATGTTGTTAGAAGGTGAAATTCAATGATCAAAACCTAAACCAAATCCACCAACTTTAGTTTTAAAAGTTTTAAAGATCCAAACCTACATGAATTCAAGTTTTTAATTAGAAACATCATTTTGAACAAAATAAGCTCATACATGGTCTTAACATCATAATGCATGTGATGAACATCAAGCCTAAAGGCTTGATTATCAAAGTACATTGTTAAGAATGCTTATAAATCATTTATTCATAAATAAATATCTAAAAACTTCTTTTCTGTTCAAATACGATTCTTCCCAAAATCTAAACAACAAATTAAGATGATCTGGAAAGTTTCAGAAAATAAATCATTTTCTCGATTTATTGTAATTTTTGCAAGAAAATAGAGCAATAATTCACATAAAATACTTTTTATGGTCAATAAATTTTGGTAAATTTCCGACGTGGCCTATTCACTGTTTAAAGACATTTCATGAAGTTGCATGCATTTCTATGATTGTTTTCTGTTGATTTCATTTTTTTTTTTGAAGAGAAATAAATTGTCAAATATAGTTATGAATGTCCAAAGCCATACTTAGTAATTTTCACATCTTCTAGACATCATAAAGACTCCATGAAAATTTTCTAGATTTTTTCAAGAGAATTCCTTATTTTTCCCGATTTAATGAATGTTTAAGGTATTAAATTGATGTAAAATAGCTACACTTATGCAAAAATTATGAAACTTCATCAGAATATCTTATATTACATATAAATCATAAATAAAAAGTTATTGAATTTTACCTACTGTTTAATAATTTTTCACGAATTAATGTTTATTTTAGTAAATAAAACAAATAAAATATCTAAAATGTTTGGAAACCAATTTTTATTTTTTTCTCAGCTTTCATATGTGTAATAACAATAGAACGAAAAGTTTGGGGAATTTTTGGAACTGTTCTATATTTATCTATATTTTCATAGAATAATTACACAAAAATCAGAAAAATCATGTTAAACTATTTGAAAATACATTTTATTAGTTTCCCTAGATTATATATATTTCATATCAGTGGTGTACAAAGAAAGGGGAATTTGTTTAACTGATTAATATTTTTCATGAATTTATATCTATCTAGAGAATTAAATATTGGAAAATGGTTATACATATCTAAAATCTATGAAAACTTATTTGGAAACCCTTTAATGCTGTCAGAACCAAAATCCGAAGTTTGGTATTTTTTTATTAATTATTTAGTATTTTTCATGAATTTATGATTATTCAAGAAATTAAAATGGTAAAAAATACTTAGACAAATCGAAAATTCAAGAAAATTTATATTGTGATCTTTGTCTTCAGTTAGAATTAAAGTAAAAAGTTTGGAAAATTTAAGAACTAAATTGATTTCGTTTTTGAATAATTAATCATTAAAACATCACCTAAAATACTAAATTTTAACATTTCAATAATTGAGATTTCCACTTGAATTTGTTATACAATGAATTGATTCATAGAAATCTAAATTTCACAAGAAAAATGTTAGTAACTTATCAATATCAATATTTTGACACAATATTTGCATAATTCTATTGTAAAAGTTAAGTATGACAGTGTTAGATTTCGATTAGAGACTCACTAGTGTATACCATTATTATAGGAATCGGTAGTGGTAAAGGGGAACTTAGATCAATGCATCATTTGCATCATCTCAATACATTTTGAGTATTCACACATTCCCATATTTTTAGTTTTTATGTTTTAGGGTGGAAAACATGTCCGAAAAACTATTTATTGATTCATTGTATTTAAATTGATTTGTATGAAACTTGATTGCTCTATTTTGCTATGTATGTTTATGCAACTTGAAACATGAGGCCTTATCATCTTAAGTCCCTCCCCTTACACTTTACTCCAACCATTAAGTCTTTGAGCCAATGGTCATTATGGATAGCGCTATTAGGAATTTACAACTCCTCACTCGTCCGATTGTTTGAGTGCATGATACCATATTAATTTATGGAACGATAAGCATAGATCTTGATAGGGAACTTGTTATAGGCTTGGTTGTGAACTCATTGTTTGCTGATATACATACAAAGTAGCTTCCTGATTATAGCAACAAACTTTGTTTCTCATTATAGCAACAAACTTTTATTACTGGAAACTTATATACTCGTTTTAGCAACGAAATTGTTTGCTCCTTGTAACAACGAACTTTGTTTCTCATTATAGCTACGAACTTTTATTATGGGAAACTTATTTACTTGTCTTAGCAATGAACTTGTTTGCTCTTTGTAGTAGCAAACTTGTTTGCTCTTTTTAGCAACGAACTTGTTTGCTCTTTGTAGTAATGAACCTGTTTACTCATTTGAGTAACGAACTTTGATTCTCATATTACAAAAAAAATTCTATTTATGGAAACTTTATTACTCATTTTAGCTACGAACTTCTATTCATGAAAACTTATTTACTTATTTAGTAATGAACATTTGTTTATGAAAATTGTTATCAATATTCTGATTTTCATGACTTCAAACTTTATTATGTTATAAACCTGTGAGTACTCACAAACTATTTTTATAGTTGATGCTCGTTTTACATGCTTTTTCAGAAATCATCGAGTAAGTGGCACATAGAGACATAGCAGTTGTAGGAGCATTCACATGTGTTTTCTTTTAAATACATTGTAATTTCTTTTAAAAAGTTGTTCAAACTCATTTTAAATTTGTAATGATTTTTAATATCATGGTTGGTGTTGTCTTTGAACTTTTGCTATGAAACCCTTTGTATTGTCACACCCCGTATTTCCGCTTTAGTGGGGTGTGACATAATGCATATTGATTCATCAAGAAAAATTACCGTTATATATAAATGAGAAAATGTTTTGGATAAAAAAAACTTTAGTGAAAACCTTTGAAATTCTTTTACAACAGTGGATCTCGGAATAATTGGATTCCAAGATGAAATGTCATAAGATACTTCGAAAAGAATATAAACACATCATTAGTATGTAGAATAGAGTTCAAGATGGGATAGTCTCAAACTGAATATAAGAGGTAAAAATATATGAAGATCTTAGAGGACAAGTATCAAAGGATTTAGATTCCGAGAATTGAAGGATAAGAACTTGGATGAAGATAAGAGATGAACTCATATTACTGTTTTGGATTGGAATCCCAAGATTAACTTCATAATACACTTGATTTTGAAATAAACTCTGATATGTGATGATTGTAAAACCGCCGATCTAACTATATTGGTCATACGATTCAAGCGACGAGGAAAGGTGAACAACTTAAAAACTAGAAGAATAGGTTAGACGAAAAGACAAATATAATGATCCTATATTTTCCAAGAGGAAACGATTCCACGGAGACACGGATTTCACTTCAAAATTATTTTACATTCTAATGTTTCGCTTAGAGTTTACAAGCCTCTTGGAAGAATTGTGGATCAGGCATCATCATTCCCATTTTGTTCAGAAATCCACTAAATTTGGTTTCATCTAATTCCTTAGTAAATATATCAGCAATTTCATCATCAGATGAAACAAAAATGAGTTCAATGTTTCCTTTTAAAACATGATCTTTAATGAAATGGTACCAAATATCGATGTGTTTGGTCATCGAGTGCTGAATTGGATTATGAGAAATTGCAATTACACTTTGGGAGTCACAATAGATTGGAATTTACTGAAATCAATAACCATAGTTCAGAAGCTACGATTTCATCCAAAGAACTTGCAAAGTTTAGCTTGCAGCAATGATGTATTATGCTTCAGTTGTTGAAAGAGAAATAAAGTTATATTTCTTAGATGAGCAACTAACCAATCTTCCACCCAAAAATTTACAACCCCCTAAAGTGATTTTTCTATCCAGTTGAAGACCTCCATAGTTTGAGTCAGAGTATGTCTGAAGAAGGAAACATCATTTACTGGATACCAAATGTCGAGGTTCTTTGTTCTTTTAAGATGTTGGAATATTTGTTTGACAGCTAGAAGATGAGACATCTTCGGATTGACTTGAAATCTAGCATACATGCATGTAGAGAACATACTATCCTGACGAGTTGCAGTAAGGTAGATTAGCGATCCAATCATTCCCCTATACTTCTTTTTATCAACAACAACACCTAACGGGTCTGAGAAGATCTTATGTCCGAAACGCATTGGAACCTTTGTAGAGGCATAGGTGTCCAGTGAATACTTTTTTAGGAGTTTGGAAATGAATTTCTCATGGTGAATAAATATTCCTCTGTTGTTTTGCTAGACTTGGAGTTCAAGGAAGAAACTTAGATCACGATTCATGCTCATTTGGAATCGACTAACCATTAACTTTGCAAAATAAACCACCATCGTTAAATCCATGGATCCAAAGATGATATCATCAAGATAAATTTGGACTAACATGAGATGGCTTCCATAAATCTGGAATTCCTCTTTGAAAACCAGAACGCTTCATAAAACCAGTGAGAGTCTCATACCAGGTGCGTGGAGCTTGCTTCAGGACATAAACTGTTTTTTGAAGTTTGTAACAATAATTTGGATACAAAAGATTTACAAAACTAGAGGATTAGATGGCCTTATAAGAATCTTAACAGGCATCAAGGTGTTGTGGTTCCTAGTGACTGGATAAAAAGGTGTAAAGGATGGGCATGACGAAAACTATCTAGAAGGCCAGTTTTGTTGTAGAGATTAGAACTGTCCAGATGGTCTAATTTGTTGTTGCTGCTAATTTCCCTTGCTCAATAGTAAGGGGAACTGAGATTTCTAATGGTTTTTTTAATTGTAGAAGGCACACTCATTAAATACAACTTTATGGAAAATTTGATTAGAGTTCTAAGGTATTTTAGGAACAACAAAGACAGCTGGAGTAGTAGTAGACTTAGAACCTTTGTCAGCATGTTACTTGATACGAGCTTCTTTATTAATGAAGTCATGAACAAACAAATTAGATATCGAAGCATAAATTCAGAATATAAAGGAATAAAAAAGTTGAACCAAACGTTGCTCTTCCTTTTTAGAAACGTAAGATCGGAAGGCCTTCAGGTCAACTGGTTCAGTAAGAGCAATTGATCCCACAAATTAGACATATAAGCGTAAAACTCTTGAATATACTCATAATTTTCTGCTAGAGGGGCCGAATATCAAACTCTAATTGATATTGTCTTGAAAAATGAGACTCTGTGTACAGTCTATCCAAGTGATCCCAAACTTCCTTTGTATGATCATACTTTGCCAATTATGTGCCAATTGAATTACATAATTGTTAATCCAAGTGATCATCTTGGAGTTATTAGTCTCCCATGACTCTAGTAAGGTTGCATAATTTGCAGCCTTTTAATAAGTTGTCTTGTTTCGTGTACCTACCACATTTCCTTACATGTTCCTCCCTCATAATTTTTTTTTCATAAATAACTCCATTAGGCATAGTTCTTGCAATCAAGTTGAGTACTAATGGACTGAAGATACTCATTTTGGGATCCATATTGACAATAACAAGCAAAAATAATTATCTAAATCTTCTGTCTGATAAAAAATCGCATAGCGTATATAAAATCTCAGCAAGAGATCGACGAAAAGGTTATTTTTCTTGTGGCAACATCCAAATTGTGGCACAAAAAATGACAAAAAAAACCCAAAATCAAATGAATACCATAAATAATAGAAAACCTTGAAAAATTCAAACAAATCAAACCAAACCAAACCAAATACATAAATATTAGAAAGAGGTACCTAAAATCATCAAAATTTTCGATTTACAAAACGTTACAGCTTTATGTACAACTTGCCTCCAACAATCATAAATGATAGATTGAATACGGCTCTGATACCATGTAAACTAATGAAAGAATGTAAACTAGTGAAAAAAATATTGATAGGGTGTAATTATTGAAAATAAATAGTATAATTACAATGATACGAAAACGAGATCTAAATAGGAAAACTTATTATGTTAAACTTAGCTAAAGGGCTAAAGGAGCTGAACATAGGGACTAAACCAAAAAGCGGTTTAATAGATTTATAGGATGCTCATGCTTATAGAAAACACAATAGGAATTAGGGACAACAAATGTGTTGTAATTGATCTGATAAACATATATCACACCATCATTTGAACCATTTGTCTCGTCTTTCTTTGACACCATGTTATTAACACTTATCATTTGAATTACATTTAAAACCACGGGAGAAATAATTATTTGACAATTAAGGGGCTACTTTATCCATCAATGCATTCAACTATTATGTCCCTAAACCTTTGATTGTCTATGTTGGCAAGTACCATAAAAATGATACATTGTATTTATGTGGCGGAGATAATTATTTTCCTTCTTCTTTATTATTCAGATGTAGACTATAACCAACATACTTAATGAAATCCCTCTTAAGTCTACCCAACTATAAGAAAGCCTCTAGCAAAATGAGGTGGCAAGGAAACAACTTAGACGTAAGCAAGTCAGGTGTGACATCCCCAAATTCACGGCTAGAAAAGACCGGTTTTGTTTATATTTTATTTCAAAATCAGAGTAACCTTTTAATAAAAGAGTTGTAGAATTTGTCCCAAAACAATAATATGATAAAGATTTATCAAAATCATTTCCTTAAAAATGTATTTCATTAAAAGACTCGGGATGTCATGTTCAATACAGTACATAAGTATAAACAATACAATATAAGCCTTACTACATTATTTCCTATCTACAGGCCTATATCTGTAATCCCTCATCTCAACACATCATAACTATGCTCGAGCGCCACTACCTGTAATACATAAAACTGAGTGGATCAGGCTTGGGAGCCTGGTGAGCACATAGGGTTTTCAACCCACAATAAATAGTTTATTAATTTCATCAACCAACAATAACCCAATACCCGTTCCCGTTATCCTCACATTACATCCTTAAACACCTATCATAAGGGACCTATCCTAAGGATCGTCATCGGGATGGACACTAATGCTAAGGGGGTTCCTTAGCAATAAATGTCCTAAAGGCAACCATGTGGGGGATGGAGTACACCGGTGAACACATCGTTCATAACACCTACAGGTTACGAGCCTGCCATCGTTCCACTGGACTGTCTAGAAGAGTTCGTGGTTGTCATCTATACTCCACTAGATGACTGGATCAACAACAACAACATCAAGGCCTCTCATCATTTTATAACACATCGTCTTATTACATCTACCCATGTTTTACCCCAACACTATTGTAGGTATAAAATACATATATAGTTTAAATCATTTAAAACATGTATAAAAACATTCAACCAGCATAGATAACAAGTATACAGATAATATGCACACATATCATGTAATATATAAAATACTTCATATCTATGTGTAAGATGAAAGTAACTATGCACTCACCTTAGTAGCGTGATTTTATGTTATCTAAGCAAAACGGTCAGCGTGCAAGATCATCGGGGCTCGGAAAGCAAAATGACCTCAGCAAAGGAGAGAAAGGGAAGAAGTTTTGGTGTAAGAATGGATGAAGTCAGACCTGCTGTTTAGAGTAGGGATTTTAGAAACTCATGTCGTGAGTGTAATAAGGCTCACGTCGTGAGTCTTGCATGATCACCCCGTAGACTTGCCATTTGCGTCCCTAGCTTTGGAAGGTGGCCATGTGACTCCTCACGTCGTGAAAAACACCTTGTTCACGTCGTAAGTTTGGATCCTATCCCCTTGCAGCCTCATCACACCTTCTAGATTCTGAAATGTGGCAAAATGACTCCTCACGTCGTGAGTGTCATAAAGCTCACGTTGTGAATTTAGTTAGCTTAGGGTTTCTAAAAGCTGAATCTTCGGAAGGCCATAACTTTTGCATACGAACTCCGTTTTTGATGTTCTTTATATCGACGCGTAGGTGGAGACGTAATCTACAACTTTCATTTAGACTCCTAAGGATAAAAATTAGTTTATCATAAACTAACATTTGATGTTTCCCAGTGTTGTGCTGGTTTTGACGCGAAACTTCGACATGTCATATCTTCTTCGTTATAACTCGGATTTCGGTGTTATTTATATCTCCGGAATCCTTGTCCCGATCACTACAACTTTCTTCATAAATATTGGACCTATCTATTATTTTATTTTTGACGCTTATTTTTATTCTTAACTTATTATATCTTATAATTATATATAAGGCACATAAAATCACATAGTATTCAAATAATTCCTATTTATTACTTCAAAGTAGGTTATAAGTGTTGACCCTAACTATTACACCATTAAATTAATGCTTAGCCTAGAAACACAGGCGTTACATCAGACCTTTACCGAAAACAAAATTTACCAATTAGTAACCCTTATGAACTAGTTCCTTAAGCTTTTTTTTGAATTAACGAGTTTAGTCTCTACTTTCAAATTCTAAAAGGACATATAGACTACCCATTTACTAAAAAGATGAATCGGTTTTCCTTCATCCTCATGCAACATATATAATTTTAGCATATCAAATGAATTAACCTTCCCAAAAATTATACATGCTAACTTCATATTCATGTTATTAGAAGTATATATATATATATATATATATATATATACACACACACACACACACACTCATGGATTATCCTGCAATTCTTCACATTATGCAACATCATTAGGCATGTGTTTTATATATTTCTCAACATTTGGAAAATCACCTTTCACTACTTCAACATATGGTATGCTTCATCATCCTTCCTTCTTCACAATCACACTCTTTAGCTTTTGTGGTTTTAATATAAAGGGAATCATTTATCTACAAGTTATAAGCTATCTAATTCCAACTCAAAGACTTCATAGTTATATATCTCATAGTTATCTAGCTTTTATTTGAATATTTTAGTTTCTTTACATTGTATAGCTCTTTTATGCAACTTGTATGTATACCCTTTGTGGTAGCAATTTTATTTTCACAACAAATTAATAGAAACCCTTTAAGATTTCTATATGGTATCAGAGTAGGATACACAATTAATCGACCATGAAAGTCCCGACTCCTAGAAGATCTTCCTCCAGCACAAACCCATCATCAAATCCTAGATCACCCTTTTACACCCATCCTACGGACTACCCTTGATAGATCCAGATCAATGATGTCCTGAACTACAACAAATATGTCGACCAGTCAAGAGAGATGAAATACTTTCTCTTGGAAAAGAACAAATCAGGTTTCGTTGATGGATCCGTTGTAAAAAATACAGAAAATGGCTTGAAACTCAAGGCATGGTAATATTGTGTTGCCTTAATATGTGGATAGATGACGTTCACAATGGAAAATGATATAAGCAATGGTGTCAAATATGTCAGCATATCCTACAAAGTCTGGGGAGATCTTGAATAATGCTTAGGAAAAGAAAGTACACCTCGAGCTTACGAATTAAAATGGAAACTAACAATGCCGAGATAAGATAATACCATTATATCAACTTACTTCACTATGTTGAGAGCCATCCGAGACGAAATCCACACAGTATCGCGAATTGGAAAGTGTACATGCGGGAAATGCACATGTGATCTTGGAAAACAACTTAACGAGTTAAGAGAAAAAGGAGTGTGTTTATGAGTTCCTTATGGGACTTGATGAGATATGTAGAACTATTAAAACCCAAATCCTAAGAACCAAAACAATGCCAAGCCATGGAACAACATATCACCTGGTTGCAAAAGACGAACAATAATGAAACATCTCGACCTCAAGAAGAACCACAACTGACGTTGCAACCTATCAAGTACAAAATAAAAATTTAGAGAAACAAAAAACTGAAAAACAAATTAACACACATGAAGGTATCAAATAAAAACACTGTGGAAAGAATGGACACACCATAGATGGATGCTTCGAGAAGATTAGTTATCTAGTTGGTGGGATTCTCGGCAACAAAAGCATTCATGGGCTCAATGTTGAGTAATAATTAAAATTAATTAAACAGCTAAGTGAGACTTCATCGAAACCAAAAGTAGACATGTTTGGTAAGATTAATTTTAATACCCCTTGGAACATCGATTTAGGTGCTACTGAAAACATTGGTTGCAACAATCATCTCTCTTGAATGTGAGAAACTGAAACAAAGGAACCGCAGTTAGCATACCAAATGGTGATAATGTTCCAATTGAAGGAATTGGAACTGCATTTCTTCGAAAGGACACAAAAAATGATCATGTTTTATATATTCCTAATAGACACAATTTACTTTCTGTCAGTAAATTTACAAAAGATTTTAATTGTTTAATGAACCTTTTCTTAGATTATTTCCTTATAAAGGACTTACATTTGAGGAAGTTGTTTTGCACGGGGAGATGTAACGATGGTCCATATCAATTAGAAGGAAAAGATAAAAGAATTACAACACTAGCAATAAAAGTTGACTCTAATATTGGCACAAAGTGTTAGGGCATGCATCTAACAATAAACTACAATGAACTAATCCCATAGGAAAAATAATTAGCATAGAAGATTGTGATTCTTGTATAAAAGCAAAACAAACTTGACTTACTTCTTCAGATAATTCTATAAAATGAACTGCTTGTTTTGATCTTTTACATTGTGATATTTAATGAGCGTATTGAGTACCCTTTACCTCCAGGGCTCGTTATTATTTTAACAATTATTGATGATTTTGTCAATCTACATGGTTATATTTGATCAAAAATAAATCAGACGCAACAAATAGTTTGATAGTTTTTTGTAAAATGGTAAACACACAATTTGGAAAAGGAGTTGAGAAAATTTGAACTGATAATGGAGGTGAGTTTGCTTCGAATCAAATGGTAAAATACTATGAATACACACGACCCTATAGAATGGGGTTGTTGAGAGAAAACACTGGAATCTATTGGAAGTAGCAAGAACCTTGTGTTTTGAAGCAAATCTATCCATAAAATATTTGGGGAGAATACATGTTAATAGCCACCTACATCATCAATAAACTACCATCCAAAGTCATAAAGAAGAAAACACCTTATCAACTTTTGTTTGATCAAAATCCACATTATGATCATACGAGAGTCTTTGGTTATTTAATATACGCAAAAGAAAACAAAACATCAAAGGATAAATTTGAAGAGAGGGGAATCGCTTGCATTTTCCTAGGCTACCTATGGGAAAAAGGGGTTCTCGAGTTTAGGATTTAAAGGAGAAAAAGATGAGTGTTTCAATAGATTTAAAGTATATAGAATGTCAATATCCTTTTCACACCACCCAAGATAATCAACCTCCTACCCTTGGCGTCGAGAATGATTTTTCCAGCCTCGTTTCTTGGCCAATATTTCTAAACCATGAACAATCTCCTACCCCAAACAAAAATAATACACAACCTGAGAAAAATATGGATAAAACGCAGGTCACACAAACCGAGAACCCAGGAGTGATTACTAATCAGACTCCAAATAAATGCGTTGAATAACATGATTCCACATCAAACACCATTCCCACACAACACTACTGGCCAGAAAGGACAAAAACATTTCCTCAACGATTTGGTGACTATGAAGTACAGCTTCCGCCTTCTACAGATGTGACATCCCCAAAATCTCGGCCAGAAAAGACCGATTTTCATTTATGCTTTTAAAATAAATTCAGAGTAAATCCTTTTGATTTGAAAGAGTTGCGAAATTTGTTCCCAAAAACAAAACATGATAAAACAATGTTTACCAAAGCATTTCATAAAAGAAATGTATTTTTCATTATATAATCAAAACTCGGGGTGTCATGTTCCGATATAGACCAACAAGCATAAACGATAACATTACAAGTCATTCAACATATATTTACATATACAGACTTGTAAACAAAACAACTTGATGGTTCATCCATCTTACGCCCTTGCGCCACTTCCTGTAATACAAATAAAACTGAGTGGGTCAGGCTTGGGAGCCTGGTGAGCATATAGGGTTTTCAACCCACAATAAATAATTAAATTAATTAATATCAACCAACAATAACCCAGTTACCCATTCCCGTTATTCTCACTTTACGTCCCTAAAAATAACTAACACAAGGGACCTAATCTAAGAATATTTTCATCGGGGTGACAACACATGCTGCGGGGTTTCCTCAGCAATATAAGTCAAATAAGGCAACCATGAGGGGGATGGAATACAGCGAATGAACACCCAAGTTCATTAACACCTATAGGTTATGAGCCTGCTAGCGTTCCACTGGACTGTCTAGAAAAGTCCGTGGTCGTCATCTAAATTCCGCTAGATGACTGGATCAAAACAACAACGAGGCCTCTCATCTGTTTATTACACACCAACTATCTACCCATGTTCTACCCAACATATTAGTAGATAAAAACATAAACTTTTATACATATTTTCAAAACCTCTATAGCATGCTTGATCAATACATTTTCCATATAACAGATGAGGCACACACACATAACACGTATTTCGTATAGAAATAATCAGATCTGTAAGATAGAAGAAAGTGAATATACATTCACACATAACAACAAAATATACACATAACACGTATCTCGTATAAAATACTTCATAGTTATACGTTATGAGAAAGTAACAACGCATTCACACGTATAAACGACAATAAACTTAATACCCTCGAAACTGTAACACCGTAAATTTCAAAACAATTTTTCATTTAAAATAATCGTAAGTTCTTAGAAACACTTGTTTAAAATCTCATTTATAAGCGAATTACAAAAGACAAAACTCCTTTTTCACTTGCATAGAAAACCAGGATCCTCCAAAATGTGACTTTTCCTCTGGTGTGTACAATCAAGCCGGTGCCGTCCCGTGATACTGAAAGAAACCTGAAAAACATCATACAAAACACTGTAAGCACGAAGCTTAGTGAGTTCCCCAAAATACCACACATAACACATATTAGCCACTCGAGGCTATAACTCTATGGGTCCGTGCACCCAAACTCTGTGAACCCTCAGGTTCTAACTCTGGGAACCCTCCGGTTCCAACTCTGTAACATGCACAGCATAAATCACATAGAAATAATGCAGTACAACACATCACGTACATATAGCATATAAATACACTGATCACATAACTCTGATTACCTACTCAAGGTAAAGTATAGTGAGAAGACTCACCTGGCAAACAGAAAGCAGATATCCCCACACTTGAATCTCGAACTCGCCACCGCCTAACACGTAAGGCAAATACTCTCATGAATAAAACTCTCGAGGCTAGAATACATCCTCTCATAACACCCTCTTATGGGTAAAAGACTATTTTACCTCTCTCTTGGCCCAAAGGCCACATCGCTGTCCAAACCCTAAAACTCAACGGCCAACCCTTGGTCGAAATCAAAGTCCTCAGTCTAGGTCAACCCTTGACTGACTCTACTCGCCGAGTCAACCCTGTGACTCGTCGAGTTCCTATAATCAGAACTTCCCCATATTGCAACTCAACTCGCCGAGTCACCCCGAGACTCGCCGAGTCCCACAACTCTGAGTCCACTCGCCCACAACTCACCGAGTCATCCCTCGACTCACCGATTCTCGACCCAACCAGAGAATATCGGGACCCTTCGACAAGACTCGTCGAGCCCAAGAACAGACTCGCCGAGTCTACGGCTATCTTCAACCTACTCGCCGAGTTGTTCATACAACTCGCCGAGTTCCAGGCCATCTTCATCCAACTCGTCGAGTACACCCATGTGACTCGCCGAGTACCACCGTCCTGAATCCATTCAGAAGCATTCCAGGCCATGCAATTGCTCCAAAACATAGATCTAGTCTCCTACCACTCATCCATCACGTAAAGTGGCAAACTTTACGTGAATCCAAAGAGATCTAAGCCGTTTGCACATTGGGGCTAGGGTTTGGGACATGCAAGCTTCACTAAACACTCCAACACAGGGACTTTCATGCTCTCTGATTCTTCTCCCTTCTAGATCTGAGGTAGCAACCTCAGATCTAACCTCTAGACTTCCCATTTCATCCATAGACAATTTCTCACAAACTCCAAAATGAAGATCAACATAATCAACAGGTCAAAACGAGATATTACCTCTAAGTGATGCCCCAACTGCAATGCAATTCGAATCCAAGCAAAGCCCCTTGCTCCAAGCCTTCAATCTTCCCAAAATTCCTTCAACCATTACTTCTCCAAGCTCCAATCCACTCAACAATGGTGCTTCTCCGCGATTTAGGGTTTTCTGGGGCTCAAGGGGTGATAAAGAGGCTGGGAGGAAGACATAAGGATCATTATATAAGGCTCAACCCCGGGAATTAGGGTTTTCTCCACTCAGCGCCTACTCGCCGAGTCCAATACACTGACTCGTCGAGTCGGCCACTTAACACGCGACCAAGTCGCGACTCTACTCGCCGAGTCCACACATGGACTCGCCGAGTCGCTCTTTCCCAAATTTCTCTTTTAGCCCTTCCGCTCTACTCTTGATATTTCGGGATGTTACAATTCTCCCCCACTTAAATTAGGCTTCGCCCTCGAAGCCTACAGTAACTCAACTCCAGAATTACTCCCACAACGTGCCACCTGGCCTTAATCGGACCAGATCTCACAAGGCATACCCATCGAAACTCGAACCCACTTTCCCTTTCCTTACGGTGTCCTGACCATTGTCTCAAGCCGGGCATCGGATGCACCCTCTAATAACCACACTCAACGATTCGAGAATTACCCATGAAACATCACTGACCCAAATCTCAACAATCACTCGACCCATAAGGGTTAGAAGCCATGAACCATCGGATCCCCGATCCGAATCCCATTCTATCCAATCCGTGACGACAGAAAGGCCCACTTTTCAATCCCAGAGCAACTCTCATGAGTCCTCTTCTTGCAATCACACACCCATGCCGCACCAACCTTCGCACTCTCGGGTTAGGAAAACCCGTCATACCGACGACATCTCTAACATTCTCAGGAGAAACCACCACTACGCACACAACCCTTGACCAGAATCAAGCTGGGAGTCCCAGACTCCATCCCTGCATCCATCCTGAGACTCTTGGCTCTACACCCGCGGAATCCCTTCCACGTCCTCAGCAGACATCCCATCATGATGTCATTCCATACCACTGGCACAGACACAATGTTCGACCACCATACTCTAAATCATCCATTCTCACTACTACTTCCACTTCCGCGAATCAACACTTTCCCCAGCAAATGAGGGCCTGACACCTCCTCCCATACAACAGCTCAAAGGGTGGCATACAAATGCACTAATGATGGCTGTTGATATAAGATAACTCAACCAAGGATA
This sequence comes from Lactuca saligna, assembly GCF_052625555.1. Classification (NCBI taxonomy): domain Eukaryota; kingdom Viridiplantae; phylum Streptophyta; class Magnoliopsida; order Asterales; family Asteraceae; genus Lactuca; species Lactuca saligna. The sequence continues at coordinate 59,082,499 of NC_136420.1, read as the reverse complement.
ATTACATGCTGCAACTCCCTCCGAAATCTAATACACATGCCCGAAGCATGTCTTTGAGCGTCTGAATCGTTCGCTCCCTCTGAGGTGTCCTCCGACATCATCAGGATAAGCTCTAGCTCATCACATATCCCTCTTCGAGACTGAGCACCAGGTCAGCTTTTGACTCCACAGCTGAGCCCCCAAAGGTCACCCAAATCATGATCCAAATATCCCACTAACTTCCTCCCCGTGACCACTATCCCGACCCCGTGACACGCAAGTCACAAAATTCTCTTTTCCTTATTCAAGAAAGTACAATCCAACCGAGGATCGTCTCCACTCTGATCTCTGGTTTCTGCTGCGCATATCCCTTGCCATCTCACCACATTCTCCGACGGAGATGGGGACCCTAGTCTCGCCCCCGGTCCAACATCCAGGCTCCAAAAACTCAATACTAGGGCTACTCAAGCCCAAAACTCTTCCACATCGTACACTGATCGGAGAACATTCCATCATCACATTCTCTTGCCATCTAGTGAGCACTACGGCTCCCCCGCGGTATCACAACACCCTCTGACTAGTGAGTACTACGGCTCTCCGCAGTATCACAACACCCTCTGACTAGTGAGTACTACGGCTCTCCGCAGTATCACAACACCCTCTGACTAGTGAGTACTACGACTCTCCGCAGCATCACAACACCCTCTGACTAGTGAGTACTACGACTCTCCGCAGTATCGCAACACCCTCTGACTAGTGAGTACTGCGGCTCTCCGCAGCATCACAACACCCTCTGACTAGTGAGTACTACGACTCTCCGCAGTATCACAACACCCTCTGACCCCACTAGCTCGTGCTCCACAGACTATCATAGGCGGCTACCCATACTCGTCTTGAATATTCATCATAGACTCTGGAGGCAATCGACATAATGGACGCCCACCCTTGCGAAGATCCACTCTCACAAGTAATCTCCCTGGATGCCCATACTCGAAAGGCTCTCACTAGATCCATAGCTACTCGATATACCACAAGTCATCTCAACTCAAGATTCATGAATACTTCGAAATAAAGATATCAATACCCGGATACCTCGGAACATCCCCACCGAACATCACAAGATCCTGCCACAACCACTGATCTCCTGCCCCAAGCACCATATAGAGGCAATAATACATTCCCCCTAAACCCCATAATTAGATCTTCATTTTTTTTTTTTTTTTTTCCAAGTTGCAACTTCAGTGTATCCAATTTCTCATTTGCAGTACTAAGAAACGCTAACGCTACAAAATACGCTAATAATTCTCCGAAACCCCCTTTTTCCCGCCGCTCAAAATCCATCAAGGATACGCATACCGACCCGGGAGTTGGCTGCCCAATCATTCTCTATCTACTTGCCCCAACACTGACCACTACCAGATTTCTGACTAATAAACACCTGTCGTGGAGACATTCATCCTTCTCAAACAAGTACTTCCCGCATTAACTCACTCCGACCCCTTTCCTCGATCAGCGACATCTCTGGTCTCATGATTTCTTACCGCATATCTCTATACTCCACTTATAACTGCTCCTGACAATCTCTGCTTTCTTACATACGACACCCGGTTCTCCCCCACTTAGGGTTCAAACCGTCACCAAATAGCACACCACTACTCCATAACTATATTCTCTAGCAAAATCGCACCTGCCCCCGGAAAGTGCTACACAACGCCCGATATTCCCCCTTACGGAAATGAATTGACTTCATATACTCTGAACCTCTGATGAACTCCTCAAGAACTTCTCGTCACGTCTGCCTCTAGTCGTTCCAAATATCTTACCAGTCTAGTACCAACAAATCAACTGCTCAATAACATCCCTGGCTCATAGACTGAACCATAAAATTACCGTACCCCTCACCTCAACTCATCAACCAACGCTCCAACACCGGGATCACCCCACGAACAAGGACCCACTCCCATATTCAACACCCCATGGATAGAAAACTCTCTGCACCACTAAACTCGACTGAACTCCCCACTGCTACTTCTACCATACACCCGACTATACTCAATTAGGTATAGCGTGGCCCTCGACTATCTTAGTCCCAACTGACTATCTGCTAATGATAAATCACTGCCTCGCGGTACACATGTTACCTGATACTCTGGGGGGGAAATCATCATCAATGACGACCTGCAGGGTTTACCCCTAAACCCAAAACCAAAACATCATGCTTCTCATATTCTCACACTTACATAATTAGTACCTCCCCGATCATAGGAGGTGACATCTCTTTAATCGACTGATCACTCAACTCAGATCGAAATTCTCCCTTCCACTGACTCCTTACTAGAATACTCTGAGGGACTCTCGATCTCCCTCTCAAGGGACGCCTCTTCGAACTTACTCGTGACCGAATAACCGGAGAACCACAAACATCATTCACTCCGAACCATGGTACACATTCCATGACATTCCTTCTCAATACGCCCTGGTGTATGGTACCCTAACCATAACATCACTCCTCAATCCGCTCCGATGTATGGTACCCAACCATAACATCACTCCTCAACCCACTCCGATGTATGGTACCCGAACCATAACATCACTCCTCAATCCGCTCCGATGTATGGTACCAGAACCATAACATCACTCTTCAATCTGCTCTGATGTATGGTACCCGAACCATAACATCACTCCTCAATCCGCTCTGATGTATGGTACCACAACCATAACATCACTCTTCAATCTGCTCTGATGTATGGTACCCGAACCACAACATCACTCCTCAATCCGCTCCGATGTATGGTACCAGAACCATAACATCACTCTTCAATCTGCTCTGATGTATGGTACCCGAACCATAACATCACTCCTCAATCCGCCCTGATGTATGGTACCACAACCATAACATCACTCTTCAATCTGCTCTGATGTATGGTACCCGAACCATAACATCACTCCTCAATCCGCTCCTTAGAACCTTCAGAATACTCCCTGTATCAAGTATGGGTCCTCTGCTTTCAGTAGTACGGGCCCATACTACCTGCCACATCTACCCATACTTTCCACACGAACCATCCCAAAGCTTCTAAGTAGCTGCTCGACCTGCTCTTTCACCAATCCCATCGCGCGTGCTCGCTCCCCAACGAAATTCTCTATTCTACAAGCGCACTCATCTGGATGGGGTTATCCCCTAGGCTCTTCCGTCGTCCTCCCACTTCTTTGCTATCAGCTGCTGAAGAGCTCCTAATGATGCCAGCCATCTACCTTCTGAATATCGTCATATTCACTTGGTAGCTGACTCCCATCATCGAGAGTTCCACAAAGCACAAAGCAAGCAGCATTCGAGCATCGAAGGATACATAGGACTCCCTCTCTGTGATAACTCCACCTTCTCAGCTCATCCTCGAAAGTACCACCGAACTCTGTAACTCTACCCCTCTTGGGTTCTAACTGGATACTCTCACTCATCACATACTCAAAAGCATAACACACATAACAACAAGTCCTAGGCTAAGGCATCACAAATCAGGCCACTCTAGTCCTAACATATGAAATACCTAGCCTGTCTCTAGCATGCAATAATATCTCATAAAGTGCATCATACATATCTCATAACACAAAATAAGGGTATTTTGGGAAATCACCGTTCGGGCTCTGGCTGATTGTACACACTGCTCCTTCTTGCTTTCTCTTTGAACTCTTATTCACTTTTAGAAAATTATTTCTTTAAAAAAAACTTTTCGTACTTCCTCAGTTTGAGTCCAGATTTACCCGAAGGCGCATCCGAATCCCTCAAACCAAGGCTCTGATACCAACTTGTAACACCGTAAATTTCAAAACAATTTTTCATTTAAAATAATCGTAAGTTCTTAGAAACACTTGTTTAAAATCTCATTTATAAGCGAATTACAAAAGACAAAACTCCTTTTTCACTTGCATAGAAAACCAGGATCCTCCAAAATGTGACTTTTCCTCTGGTGTGTACAATCAAGCCGGTGCCGTCCCGTGATACTGAAAGAAACCTGAAAAACATCATACAAAACACTGTAAGCACGAAGCTTAGTGAGTTCCCCAAAATACCACACATAACACATATTAGCCACTCGAGGCTATAACTCTATGGGTCCGTGCACCCAAACTCTGTGAACCCTCAGGTTCTAACTCTGGGAACCCTCCGGTTCCAACTCTGTAACATGCACAGCATAAATCACATAGAAATAATGCAGTACAACACATCACGTACATATAGCATATAAATACACTGATCACATAACTCTGATTACCTACTCAAGGTAAAGTATAGTGAGAAGACTCACCTGGCAAACAGAAAGCAGATATCCCCACACTTGAATCTCGAACTCGCCACCGCCTAACACGTAAGGCAAATACTCTCATGAATAAAACTCTCGAGGCTAGAATACATCCTCTCATAACACCCTCTTATGGGTAAAAGACTATTTTACCTCTCTCTTGGCCCAAAGGCCACATCGCTGTCCAAACCCTAAAACTCAACGGCCAACCCTTGGTCGAAATCAAAGTCCTCAGTCTAGGTCAACCCTTGACTGACTCTACTCGCCGAGTCAACCCTGTGACTCGTCGAGTTCCCATAATCAGAACTTCCCCATATTGCAACTCAACTCGCCGAGTCACCCCGAGACTCGCCGAGTCCCACAACTCTGAGTCCACTCGCCCACAACTCACCGAGTCATCCCTCGACTCACCGATTCTCGACCCAACCAGAGAATATCGGGACCCTTCGACAAGACTCGTCGAGCCCAAGAACAGACTCGCCGAGTCTACGGCTATCTTCAACCTACTCGCCGAGTTGTTCATACAACTCGCCGAGTTCCAGGCCATCTTCATCCAACTCGTCGAGTACACCCATGTGACTCGCCGAGTACCACCGTCCTGAATCCATTCAGAAGCATTCCAGGCCATGCAATTGCTCCAAAACATAGATCTAGTCTCCTACCACTCATCCATCACGTAAAGTGGCAAACTTTACGTGAATCCAAAGAGATCTAAGCCGTTTGCACATTGGGGCTAGGGTTTGGGACATGCAAGCTTCACTAAACACTCCAACACAGGGACTTTCATGCTCTCTGATTCTTCTCCCTTCTAGATCTGAGGTAGCAACCTCAGATCTAACCTCTAGACTTCCCATTTCATCCATAGACAATTTCTCACAAACTCCAAAATGAAGATCAACATAATCAACAGGTCAAAACGAGATATTACCTCTAAGTGATGCCCCAACTGCAATGCAATTCGAATCCAAGCAAAGCCCCTTGCTCCAAGCCTTCAATCTTCCCAAAATTCCTTCAACCATTACTTCTCCAAGCTCCAATCCACTCAACAATGGTGCTTCTCCGCGATTTAGGGTTTTCTGGGGCTCAAGGGGTGATAAAGAGGCTGGGAGGAAGACATAAGGATCATTATATAAGGCTCAACCCCGGGAATTAGGGTTTTCTCCACTCAGCGCCTACTCGCCGAGTCCAATACACTGACTCGTCGAGTCGGCCACTTAACACGCGACCAAGTCGCGACTCTACTCGCCGAGTCCACACATGGACTCGCCGAGTCGCTCTTTCCCAAATTTCTCTTTTAGCCCTTCCGCTCTACTCTTGATATTTCGGGATGTTACAGAAACATACTTGTATTATTATTGCGTTTATGAAAGGTAGTATACACTCACTTGATCAGAAGATGATCGGACAGCACTACGGCTTGCAGAAGTCGTAATCCTCAGCAGATCTGGAAGATCTCTACGAAATCGAACTTCTCGCGGGCAGAGCTTCGGCTCGGAAACCGCACTTCTCGGGATCTTCGGGATCTCGGGACTCGCTTCGGGAGTCGGGAATATTACCGGGGCTTCGGGATGGCTTCGGGGGTAAAAACGCAGAGCTTCGGCACAAAAACGAGAGGAAAATAGCAATGGAACCCGGAACCCTCGCATCCTGTTTATAGGAGGCTGGAAGCTCCTCGTACGCGGGGCGTACATGCGTACGCGGGGCGTACGTGCCTCAGAAACGTAAGCGCATGCGTCATCCGAAGTGTCGACACTCTTCGGAGTACGCGGGGCATACTCACTTACGCGGCGCGTAAGTCGGATCGGACTGCTGACTCCCCCTTCGGATAATGCCGGATTTTTGATTTAAAAATAAATACAAATTATTTATCAAACTTCGGAAATTCATATCTTCTTCATACGAACTCCGTTTTTGACGTTCTTTATATCCACGGAAAGGTGAGACTACGCTCTACAACTTTGGTTTAGACTCCATCGGCTAATTTTGAATTTATTTTTATTATTTATTTTTAATAGGCCGGGACAGAAAATTTCGTTATAAATTCATAACTTCTTCGTTTGACGTCCGTTCTCGCCTAACTTTTTATCGCTTTGATACTAACAACGAGATCTTCGATTCTCATTTAGATCACTAAGGCTAAATATCGCTCTAACGTAAATTTCACTTTTTACGTTAATCAGCGGTGCCGGTTCTGTCGCGAAACTTCGATAGGTCATAACTTCCTCGTTATAACTCGGATTTCGGCATTATTTATATCTCCGGAAACCTTGTTTCAACTACTACAACATTATCTAAAGATATCAAGTTTATATTACACTTAAATTTTGACGCTTATTTTTATTCTTAATTAATCAAACCACATAATTTAGCAATTAAGCACAAAACACATAATACTCAAATAATCCAATCTTATTATTTCAAAACGGGTTACAAAGGTTAACCTAGACCATTACATTGCTAAAAATGGCAAGCCCGGAAACACAGGCATTACAATTCTCTCCACCTTAGAATGATTCCGTCCCCGGAATCACACATCAACAAACAAATGCGGATAGTGACTCCTCATGTCACTCTCCGTCTCCCAGGTGAGATTCGGCCCATTCGTGTGTTTCCATCGGACAAGCACTAACTCGACCATCTTACGTCGCAACTTCTTAGTCTTTCGGTCAACAATTGCCTCTGGTTCTTCAATCAACCTTTTGTTCTCATCAATTCTCAATTCGGAAATTGGAATTATATCGGGAACTTCTCCCGTGAACTTCCTCAAATAACACACATGGAAAGTGTTGTGAATTCCATTCAGTTCTTCGGGTAATTCGAGCTTGTAAGCTTGGTTCCCAATCCTCTGAAGAACTTTAAACGGTCCAATAAACCTTGGACTCAACTTTCCCCTTTTACCAAATCTTATAAGTCCCTTCCACGGCGAGACTTTAAGCAAAACCGAATCCCCAACTTCAAAAGTCATCGGTCTTCGCTTCTTGTCAGCATAGCTCTTTTGACGATCCTGAGCTGCTAACATTCTTTCCCTAATTATTTTCAACTTTTCAGCAGTTTGATGAACCATCTCCGGTCCCATAAACTGCTTTTCCCCAGCCTCAAGCCAACAAGATGGCGTACGACACTTTTGTCCATACAAAGCTTGGTAAGGTGCCATCTTAATGCTCGAGTGAAAACTATTATTATAGGAAAATTCTACCAAAGGTAAATGTTCATCCCAATTACCTAGGAATTCCAAGGTACATGCTCTCAGCATATCTTCAAGTGTTTCTATCGTTCTTTCACTCTGACCATCAGTCTGCGGATGGTAAGCTGTACTTAAACATAACTTGGTACCCATTTCCTCTTGTAGACTTTTCCAAAACCTTGAGGTGAAACGACTATCACGATCTGACACAATTGTTAGCGGAACACCGTGAAGTCTCACAATTTCCTTCACATAAGAATTTGCAAGCTTTTCCATAGACCATTTCTCCTTGGCCGCTATGAAATGCGCACTCTTAGTGAATCGATCAACGACCACCCAAATCATGTCGCGACCATTCTTTGTCCTGGGTAGTTTAGTGACAAAATCCATAGCAATGTCTTCCCACTTACCCATAGGCACAGGTAAAGGTTCTAAACTCCCATACGGTTTCTGATGTTGTGTCTTGACTCTCGCACAAGTCACACACTCGGCCACATACTTTGCAACATCAAGCTTCATCGTCGGCCACCAGTAGAAGGGTTTCAGGTCCCTAAACATTTTAGTGCTACCGGGATGAATCGAATACATGGTCTTGTGAGCTTCTTCCATCAGAAGATCTCTAATTCCTCCTGACTTAGGTACCCAAATACGATCTTGGAATACCTTCAGTCCATGACCGTTTGTACCAAACACCAACGTTTTACCCAAACGTTCCTCCTTTCGGTCATTTTTCTCAGAAGCTTCCTCTTGAGCTTTCTTTATACTTTCCACAATGGTCGAGACAACTTAAATTCTCAATGCTCTTGGCCTTTTCCTTTCAATATTGACTTTCCGACTGAGAGCATCAGCAACAACATTAGCCTTACCAGGGTGGTAAAGTATCTCGCAGTCGTAGTCCTTGAGTAATTCCAGCCAGCGTTGTTGCCTCATATTCAATTCCTTCTGATTAAAGAGATATTGGAGACTCTTATGATCAGTGAAAAGTTTGCACTTAGTGCCATAGAGGTAATGCCTCCATATCTTCAGAGCGAAAACTACCGCTGCCAACTCCAAATCATGAGTCGGGTAATTCTTTTCATGCTCTTTCAGTTGTCGAGACGCATATGCTATCACCTTTTCTCTTTGGGTCAAAACACAACCCAATCCAACCCCAGACGCATCACTATAAATGGCGAAGTCTTCAACTCCATCGGGTAGAGAAAGTATCGGTGCCTCGCATAGCTTCTTCTTTAACTTCTCGAATGCTTCTTTATGCTTATCACTCTAAGCATAAGTAGCTCATTTGTGGGTCAAAGCTGTCAACGGACTAGCGATCGAAGAAAAGCCTTGGATAAAACTTCGGTAATATCTGGCTAATCCTAAAAAGCTTCGAATCTCCGTGGGACTTTTCGGTTGTTCCTACTTCATTACAGCTTCAATCTTTGCTGGATCAACCATTATCCCTTCTTGGTTAACCACGTGACCCAAGAATTGGACTTCACGAATCCAAAAATCACATTTGGAGAACTTAGCATACAGCTTCTCCTTCTTCAAGACTTCTAGCACTTCTCGCAAGTGTCTGCCATGCTCCTCCTGGCTTTTCGAGTAAATCAGAATGTCGTCGATGAACACTATCACAGATTTATCAAGGAACGGATTACAAATCCTATTCATTAAATCCATGAATGCTGCCAGAGCATTGGTTAGTCCAAACGACATAACCAAGAACTCGTAGTGTCCATATCTAGTTCTGAACGCAGTCTTCTCTATATCCTGCTCTCTTACTTTCAGCTGATGATATCCTGACCTAAGATCGATCTTCGAGAAATAGCTCGAACCTTGCAATTGATCAAATAGGTCATCAATCCTTGGCAACGGATATCTATTCTTTATTGTTGCCTTGTTCAGCTCTCTGTAATCAATGCACATTCTCATACTTCCATCTTTCTTCTTCACGAATAACACCGGAGCTCCCCAGGGTGATGAACTAGGTCTAATGAAACCTTTGTCCAACAACTCTAGAAGTTGCATCATCAGCTCCTTCATCTCCGTTGGTGCTAATCGATAAGGTGCTTTTGCTATTGGCGTGGTTCCTGGTAACAAGTCAATACGGAATTCCACTTGTCGATCAGGTGGTAATTCAGGAAGATCTTCAGGAAATACTTCCGGATAATCACACACCACAGAAATACTCTGCATCACCTTCTTCTCCTTCTTAGCATCAATCACGAATGCTAAATATGATGTACATCCCTTGGTCAAACACTTTCTGGCTTTCATTAGGGAAATGATTCCAGAATTCACTCGGTGTTTGTCCCCATACACCATAAACGATTCCTTCCCTGGCGGGTTTACTTTAACAATCTTCTTCTTACATAAAATTTCGGCATCATTGGCGCTGAGCCAATCCATTCCCAACACGATGTCGAAACCGTTAAGTTCGATAGGCAATAATTCCTCACAAAACTTATTCCCATTAAGGTCGATTAAGATGTTTTCATACGATGGCTAACAGGTACAAACTTGCCACTAGCAACTTCGACTAATAAAGCATTATCTAGTCTATCAACAGGCAAAGCTAGTTTTCTACCAAATTCATGCGATATAAAGGGGTAGTTGGCTCCAGAATCAAATAAAATTTGGGCAGGCAAATTGTTAACGAGAAAGGTACCTGAAGCGACATTAGCTTCATCCTTAGCAGCTTCCAGTGTCATCTGGAATACTCTCGCCTTCGGCTTTGGTGGAATGTTGGGCTTAGCTGCCTCCTTCTTCTTCGGACAGTCTTTCAAAATATGCCCCTCTTCATTACAACCAAAACACATCCTTTTGTTGTTCGGACATTCATTGGCAAATTGTCCAACCTTTCCACACTTGTAGCAAGTTACATCCTCGCTACATTTCCCGAAGTGCTTTTTCTTACACTTTTCACACCACTTCACTTCGCCTCCTTTTCCCCCACCAAACCTTTTCGAATCAGATTTCGAAAATTTGCTTTTCTTACCGGAACTAGATGTTCCCTCAAACTTCCTCTTCTCACCAACCTCAACCTTGTTGGTGGTTCTCCCCTTGATCATGTTCTCAACAGACTTGGCAGCCCAGATAGCTGCCTCTAGAGTAAGTGCCTGGCGTACTGGCACCTCGTACTCCCATGGAAGTCCCTTCGCATACCGATCCACCTTAGTCAGCTCGTCTGGAACGATACGCAAGGCAAACTCCATCTTATCGGTGAAGTTATTGGTGTATTCATCAACTGACATGCTGCCTTTAGTCAATGTCAGGAACTTGTTCTCCAACTCCAACAGATTTTGAGCCGAGCAGAACTTGCGCTTAAACTGCACCAAGAACTCTGCCCATGACAATTGCAGTGGCTCGTTAGGGCTCAAAGTCTTCCCTAGAGTGTTCCACCAACGAACGGCTCCACCTCGGAATTGACGCACGGCATAGATAGTTTGCAACTTACCTTTGTAGCCACACGTCATGAAGGCTAGCTCCATTTCGGAGATCCAATCCATAACCCCAATCGGATCCTCCTTTCCATTGAAGGTCGATGGTTTGCAAGTCAAAAAGTCCTTGTACTTGCATCCCATTCCATCATTCCTTCCATCGCGGTTATCTTGCCTAACTATCGGTAGGTTGGCTTGACCAACTGATCCACTGAAGTTTCCACCTTCCGAGTGCCCTTCATTCAGTTCAGGCTCTTCCACACGAATCGACAGTTCTTCACGATTTTGTTGAAGCAACCGTCTAGTTTCATCCATCTGACGATCCAACATCGTCTGAATCATCAATTGCACACCAGCCATGGTTATTGGCTCAGGCGCTGCTGCTACAACAAGTCTTTGTTCAATCACTGGTGGTTGATTCCTGTTTTCATCAGCATTTCCAACTCCACTTCTTGTTCTCACCATTTTGATCTACACACCGAATAAGGTGAAATTAGATCCTTATTCACGATAGATATTCAAATCATCCTTATCACTCCGAAACGTTTACATGCTAGTTCTAATATCGTAGACGTACACTTAGAATCCTACACACATAAAATTTCTAGATCCGGTCGGCAAAGTTTCTAGATCCGGTCGGCAACAGACCATAGATCCGAACAAATAATATCATATATGGCAACATATAACATTTAGCACATAAAGCATTTTAGGCAACTTTCCTAAAATAAACTAGTGCTTGTGTCTAAAACATAACAGACACACATCTCAAAATTCCACTTAGCATTCTAAGTTTAAGTCTAGAAATCCTAAAAATTCCTAGTTCGCTTAAACTAATGCTCTGATACCAACTGTGACATCCCCAAAATCTCGGCCAGAAAAGACCGATTTTCATTTATGCTTTTAAAATAAATTCAGAGTAAATCCTTTTGATTTGAAAGAGTTGCGGAATTTGTTCCCAAAAACAAAACATGATAAAACAATGTTTACCAAAGCATTTCATAAAAGAAATGTATTTTTCATTATATAATCAAAACTCGGGGTGTCATGTTCCGATATAGACCAACAAGCATAAACGATAACATTACAAGTCATTCAACAAATATTTACATATACAGACTTGTAAACAAAACAACTTGATGGTTCATCCATCTTACGCCCTTGCGCCACTTCCTGTAATACAAATAAAACTGAGTGGGTCAGGCTTGGGAGCCTGGTGAGCATATAGGGTTTTCAACCCACAATAAATAATTAAATTAATTAATATCAACCAACAATAACCCAGTTACCCATTCCCATTATTCTCACTTTACGTCCCTAAAAATAACTAACACAAGGGACCTAATCTAAGAATATTTTCATCGGGGTGACAACACATGCTGCGGGGTTTCCTCAGCAATATAAGTCAAATAAGGCAACCATGAGGGGGATGGAATACAGCGAATGAACACCCAAGTTCATTAACACCTATAGGTTATGAGCCTGCTAGCGTTCCACTGGACTGTCTAGAAAAGTCCGTGGTCGTCATCTAAATTCCGCTAGATGACTGGATCAAAACAACAACGAGGCCTCTCATCTGTTTATTACACACCAACTATCTACCCATGTTCTACCCAACATATTAGTAGATAATAACATACACTTTTATACATATTTTCAAAACCTGTATAGCATGCTTGATCAATACATTTTCCATATAACAGATGAGGCACACACACATAACACGTATTTCGTATAGAAATAATCAGATCTGTAAGATAGAAGAAAGTGAATATACATTCACACACATAACAACAAAATATACACATAACACGTATCTCGTATAAAATACTTCATAGTTATACGTTATGAGAAAGTAACAACGCATTCACACGTATAAACGACAATAAACTTAATACCATCGAACCATACTTGTATTATTATTGCGTTTATGAAAGGTAGTATACACTCACTTGATCAGAAGATGATCGGACAGCACTACGGCTTGCAGAAGTCGTAATCCTCAACAGATCTGGAAGATCTCTACGAAAATCGAACTTCTCACGGGCAGAGCTTCGGCTCGGAAACCGCACTTCTCGGGATCTTCGGGATCTCGGGACTCGCTTCGGGACTCGGGAATATTACCGGGGCTTCGGGATGGCTTCGGGGGTAAAAACGCAGAGCTTCAGCACAAAAACGAGAGGAAAATAGCAATGGAACCCGGAACCCTCGCATCTTATTTATAGGAGGCTGGAAACTCCTCGTACGCTGGGCGTACGTGCCTCAGAAACGTAAGCGCATGCGTCATCCAAAGTGTCGACACTCTTCGGAGTACGCGGGGCGTACTCACTTACGCGGCGCGTAAGTCGGATCGGACTGCTGACTCCCCCTTCGGATAATGCCGGATTTTTGATTTAAAAATAAATACAAATTATTTATCAAACTTCGGAAATTCATATCTTCTTCATACGAACTCCGTTTTCGACGTTCTTTATATCCACGGAAAGGTGAGACTACGCTCTACAACTTTGGTTTAGACTCCATCGGCTAATTTTGAATTTATTTTTATTATTTATTTTTAATAGGCAGGGACAGAAAATTTCGTTATAAATTCATAACTTCTTCGTTTGACGTCCGTTCTCGCCTAACTTTTTATCGCTTTGATACTAACAACGAGATCTTCAATTCTCATTTAGATCACTAAGGCTAAATATCGCTCTAACGTAAATTTCACTTTTTACGTTAATCAGCGGTGCCGGTTCTGTCGCGAAACTTCGACAGGTCATAACTTCCTCGTTATAACTCGGATTTCGGCATTATTTATATCTCCGGAAACCTTGTTTCAACTACTACAACATTATCTAAAGATATCAAGTTTATATTACACTTAAATTTTGACGCTTATTTTTATTCTTAATTAATCAAACCACATAATTTAGCAATTAAGCACAAAACACATAATACTCAAATAATACAATCTTATTATTTCAAAACGGGTTACAAAGGTTAACCTAGACCATTACATTGCTAAAAATGGCAAGCCCGGAAATACAGGCGTTACAACAGATTATTCTCTTCCTAAAACCCTTCAACATCCTCGATGGTACATCCTTTATCTTATTTTTTCTTTTATAAAAAAATTATAACAATCACAAATCTTTCTTGATTTCTATCTCCACACACGATGAGTCCAAACACTTTTTCCATGCAACTAAAGATACGAAATCATAAGAAGCTATGAAAAACGAAATCGAGGATCTTGAAAGTAATAATACTTGGATCTTGACAGATCTCTCATTGGGGAAAAAGCAATTGATTCTAAATGGGTTTATAAAATAAAATACAAAACCAATTGTGAAGTTGAGCATTATAAATCACGTCTAGTCGCAAAAGGTTTCACCCAAATCGAAGGTGTTAATTTTCATGAAACTTCTGCACATGTTGTCAAACTTGTGATAGTTCAAACAATATTAGTTGTGGTAGTACAAATAAAATGGAGCATTCATCAACTTGACGTTAACAATGCCTTTTCGCATGGTGATTTAGAGGAAGAAGTGTATATGAAAACACTAGAATGTTATATTTAAACCGGTGATACACGTATCTACAAACTTCAAAAGTCCTTGTATGGGTTATGACAAGCATCTCGTAACTAGTATAAAAAGTTTAATGATGCTTTGTTAGGTACTGGTTTCCAACATTCAAAGTTGATCATTCTCTCTCCATATTCAAAACACCAACCACTTTTGTGGCTACCTTTATCTATGTTGATGATCTCATCCTCCTTGGCAATGACATCGACCATATTACTAAAATTAAATCTTATCTGAATAACCGTTTCAACATAAAAGACTTTGGTCCATTGAAGTTTTTTCTTGGAGTTGAAGCATGTAGAACTCCAGATGGGATGGTCCTTAGCCAACAAAAGTATACATTAGACAATCTCATAGATTGTGGCCTTCAAGATTGTCGACCTAGTGCTTTTCGAATAGAGCAAAATCTTCATCTCGATCAAGCAGATGACACTCCTATTGCTGATGTGAGTCAATTTTAGAGACTTATTGGATGTCTTCTCTACCTACATGTTACCCACTACACATCACACTTTTTATCAACACCTTAAGCCAATTCTTTTCTTCTCCACGACGGTTACATTTCGATGCAACTCTTTGCATTCTTTGTTTTCTTAAATCCACCCTAGGATAAGGTATTTTTCTGCCTTCTACTAGTAAATTAACTCTCAAGGCTTTTTGTGACTCTGATTGCCTTGGGCGTCCCTTGAAAATACGTTCTAAAATTGGATATTTTATCACATTGGGAGATGCTCCCATCTCATGGAAATTAAAGAAGCAGTTGGTTTTCTCTCGATCCTCCGTTTAATCTGAACATTGTTCCATGGCTTATTCTATTAGTAATATTTTGTGGTTATGTTGGTCGCTACAAGAATTTGGTGTGTCATAATTAGTACAACTCCTCTTTCTTGTGATAATCAAGTTGCACGATATATTGAATATAACCCCCTCTACCATGAACCTACAAATCATGTCAAAATGGATTGCTATTTTGTTGGTGTGCATATTGAATCCTAAGAAGTTAAGACATGTTTTATAAGCTTTACTGAACAAGTTGCTAAGATTTTAACTAAGACCCTTGGTGCTAAGCAGTTTCGTTATCTTCTTGGAAAGTAGTGCATTTGTGATCTCCACATCCTAACTTTAGGGGGAGTAAAGGGAATCGTTTAGCTACACAACATAAGTATCTGATTCCAACTCAAAGAATTCATCGTCATCTAGTACATAGTTATCTATCTTTTGTTTGAATATTTTGGTTTCCTACTTTGTCTAGATTTTTTTATCCAACTTGCATATATATACCTTTTATAGTAGCATTTTTATTTTAATAACAAATTAATAGAAACCCTTTCATATTTCTATATACTATGACACTTTTTTTAATTTTTGAGGAAGCTCAACCAATGTTGGATTGCCAACATGGCCTTCTTTCATTCCTTATTTTAGAAACAACCAATCCAAATGTTGTTCATCTAAAGACCTTAAGTTTTGTCTACTCTAATCAATATTGGAAACATGAACATGTTTTGAAGGCATTTCTTTTTCTTGCAATGAACACATCATTGTTTGTAATGTTTTTTTTGTTCTTTTTAATATATATAGCATCTTGATAGTTTTATAAAAAAAATATTTTTACTTCAAAATAAAAACTTAAGGTGCCTTAACAAATATTTTCATTATGTAACTAGAAAATCAAGCATCACTAATAATATATTGTAGACAAAATTGCAAAAATGGTCGCTATGCTATGCATTTTTTCTGAGCTTTTAGTCTACATCTCGACTTTTTTAGCTTCATGGTCCTTTTGAATTGGTTTTCTTATGGTTTTGATCCCTCAAATAATTTAAAAGACTAAAATGCCCTTTTATTTTTATTTTTTCCTTTTTAGTACTTTTTTATATTTTATTAATTGAAAACAAAAAATGACCCATCTCTCTCTCGCTCTCTCTCTCTCGCTCTCTCTCTCTCTCTCTCTCTCTGTCTCTCTCTCTCTTTCTCTCTCTCTCAAAACACATACAGAAACGAAAAAAATGTTGGAAAAATCAATACAACAACTCCATCGAGCTCCACCATCTTTTCACAAGTTTTAATTTTTATTGGGGGATGAGTTCAGGGGGAGATGATGATGGTAGAGAAGAACATGTGGGAGGCTAGAGGAATTTGGTGAGGCGGGATGAGGGTCGGAAGCAAAAGACACACACACACATGGATTTCTGGTGTGACTAGGAAACGTTTATCCCTGTTCAAAAACTGATGAAGATGAAACCTTCATCCCTGTTCAAAAACCATTATAGATCCTTAACTAAATCAAAGATTTGGGTTTCTTGTTTCAAAACCCTTAGAAAACTTGCAACTAAATCAAGGGTTTGGCATCTAAAAATAAACCCATAAATCAAAGGTTGGGATAGGATTAGTTCACAAGTTGATGACCTTTGCAGAGGTGTGTAACAAGACAGCCTCAAACTAGATGATGCTTTGTTCAAAAGGGAAGTGACACTTAGTCGAATTCATCATGTTTAGATCTGTCTTTGATTTCATTAGAAACAAGTATTTGTTTAATGTCTGATTTTTTATATGAATTGGAAGCACCAGCTCATTATGCTTCTTCACCTAATTGAATCTAGTTATCAAGATAAATAGTAACATTTTAGGAACACCCAATTTGCTTATGTCAGTTCTATGAATCTTCACATCCACTGTTTATCTCAAGGATGTATGAGCAGAGGGTATTTCGCTCTCCTCAATGATGATGACGGATGGTCTTGGCTTTTCTTGAATCAGGAGGGCAACCATCTCGTTGAAGGCCTACGATATCTCAATTTTCACTACCAGAGCCAACAATGTGTTGGTTGTTGTTGTATTCAGAATCGGGAAGGATCTAGAGATAAAGAGAAGGGAAATGTTGTAGGGTTTGTAGCGAGAACGGGGAAGTGGAGCTCAAGTTTAAATTGTTTGACATATTATAAATATAGATTAGGATGATGAAATTTAAGGGAGAGAAACAAGAAGAAAAAGATGAAAATTTCATCATGTGAACTCGAAAATCAAACGTTGATGAGGATGAACTTTAATCTGGTTGAGAGAGAGAGAGAGAGAGAGAGAGAGAGAGACCCTATTTTTTCCTCTTTTTTTAATTCATAAAGTATAAAAAGATACTAAAAATGTAAAAACTAAAAACAAAAGGGGATTTCAGTTTTTTGGTATTCGGAGGAACCAAAACCACAATCAAACCAACTCAAAAATGACCATAAAGCCAAAAAGTTGAGATTTTGATTAAACCTCAGAGAAATTACATACAACATGCACCATTTTTGCAATTTTATGGATTGTAATTTAATAAGATGAAAATAGGAAATTTTGGTTAGTTTTGATGGCATATTAAGAATATACATTATTAACCAAATGAGAAATATTGACCTATGACGTCTGCTTGGGTTCGACCATTAGTGAATCTGCCGGTGACACCATGAGCAAAATCAATTCCATATGGTGGATAATTGGCTTTAGCGGCCGTCTTGAGTTTATTGTTATTCCCACTATCGACCAATGAGTCTCCAAATATGAAGTAACATGGGACTATTGGTTTGCCCACGATGATAAACGTTCCCAACTTTATGAAAACGGAAAGGATACAAATTGGAAATAAATTTGGCTTACAATTAGCCATGTTTGGTATAAGAGGAAACAAGTGGGAAACAAGGTTATCAAATCCAAGAAAATAGATCAAGTTAAAGTAGATGGAGAGAAATGCTGATATTGAATGCAAAATGCGTGGAACATAAAGAGAGGAGAGGTGGGCAACAAGTTAGGCGAAATAAATAAATTCTTTTAGAAAGCATGAAAATATCACATTTGAGGGGAAATACTTTTTTATGTTTCTCCATTGAAGCATCAATGTTATTTTATAATCAAAAATCCATATCATGATTTTTATTTTATTATAAAAAGTCTCAACCTCTTTAATTAAATATACGCCGATAGTGATAGCAGAATTGTTGTAAAAATCGATCATGAGAATAAGCACAAAATACAAGAGAAACAATTGTGTTAGGTCTTCCAAAATAATCACAAAGATCTCATGTAAACCATGAAATGCGACTTTTTAAGGAAAAAACCAAAGAAAACGAACATCAATCCACAATAAAAGAAGTAATATATGAAATGATCGTTTTTTATTGTAATTTACATATGAATGTTTCCATTAATGGAGTAACCTAATCATCAAGCAAAGTCGACGGAGGTGGAAACAATACCACACGTTTGATTTCTTTCCTTGTCAAATACGCTCAAAGGAGGACTATATGATTCTAATATATTTTTTTACCAAGACAAAACAAAGTACAAGCCTATTCTACATTTGTTGTTGACATTTGACTGTGATATTTAAATATTAGACCTGATTTTGCGAGTTGCACAATGATATAATTATACAGTTAAAATAATTGCGGGTAAAAATTAAAAATAAAAAAAATAAATATTTTTCTAGATTTTGTTCATGCTTATAATCTTCTTACTCATGTATAATGACTATATCTTCTTACTCATGTATAATGACACGTGGACATCGTTACTTATCTCTTTCTTTAATCACATCTTTTAATTTTGATATTTGTCTTAATCAAATGTATAAGAATAAAATGTACAATGATATTTGATTTATTTTAAAAAATATATTCTAGTTTATGTTTTCATTCATATTTTTTGGGCATTAACCGAATTAACAAAAATTAAAAATGTCTATTAAATAGTATTTTGATACCATGTAATATAATCCAAGCATTTTCAAATTTTGGTTTTAGTTTTGTACTATCGAATGAATATTAAGTTTTTTATAACATTAATTTAAATTAAATACCCTTTAATATTTGTTTTCTAGTATTCGATAATATTTTTAGGATGAAAACAAGAAATAAATTGATTTGAATGATCTATTAATAAATAAAATTAATCAAATAAACTTTGTATTATAGTATTTATATTGTACCAAAACATCTAATTTTTTAGATATGAACTTTCATATATTAAGCATTTAAATTAAAGAATTAAATCACACAAAATACACCATTATAAATAAATCTCATAAGCATTTAAATTAAAAACGAAATGACACAAAATACACCATTATAAATGATTCAGGAGTTTCTCGAGTTGAGCTTCGTTCTTCCAAGCTTTCATCAATACAATTTAAGCCGTGCCGGGGAGAACGACAAATCCACACAAAAATGATTGGGCCAAATGAACTTTGGGCCATCATATTAAGATATCTACAATAAAACAGGCTAAAAGTATGCCTCTGTTGTTTGCTTGCCTCTCCCAACCCGTCCCATAGAATTATAAAATAAAAATGCAATACATTATTTAATTTTTAAAAAATGGGTGTCCATATATACTTCATTATTAAAATTGTGCCTTTAACAAAATTTAAAAACTCCACAAAATAAATAAAGAACATTAATAATAATAAATTAAAAACTCCATGAAATGACATGACATGCATTTTTTATCGTCACTAAACGAGGGTCGCATCAATGGGTGAGAAGGTATAGGCGGTCTCCTAAGGCCTCCAAGTTTCTAGGGTTTATTTTTTATGTATCTATTTATATTATTATAATAAGCAAATGTTCTATATTAAATCGTCGCATACAGCAACGAAAAAATAAAAACGAGATTGAAGCAAAAATTGGTGGAGAAGATGAAGAGATTCCAGCTGATTCTTCATGAATCTAAGCAATTAAGCAAATTTTTACTTAAAAATTTACTATCAAGAGTCTTCTTTTGTTATTTTGTCCTGAGCCTCAAATCGATTTGAATCGACCATGCACGTAATATTTAAATAAATATATTTTTAATTTTCACTAACAAATTTTATAATATGATCGATGAATATTGTCGAACAGAGGGAAATTTTGCAAATTAATTCCTGCATTTTTCGTATGAATAATAATGCATAGTAACACTTTTCATTATCTTCACATTTATATACAACAAGTTAATGTTTATTATGACATCTTATTAATTATGAACCCGCACCAAATGATATATATCATATGGGTAAGCATCAGCGGGATGAATAGCATGATATGCTCTTGTTGCCATGGCTATATTTGAAATCTCAGAGGGATGAAGAGCATCGTAGTAAATATGAAAAATTCTAAACGGGCAAGGGATGGAGCCAGCTTTGCATGCCCATTCTCCATCTAATTTGCAACAAGGAGGAGTTCGCATCGCCCTATCTGAAAAATCCAAAAGTGTCTTACAAAACTAATGGATCATGTAAGTTCATCTTTAACTTTAAACGTTATTTACTTTTATACTTTTAACATCATGAAAATTTTCCTTCAAATGAAAAACATTGAAGATGGTTTATATCATGTCATTTGTATACGTAAACCTGATTTCATCACTGAGTTAGAGAGTAAAATCAAGCTAGGAAACCAGGTACGTATACAATCCCATATTATTATTATAATCATTGCTTGTATTTTACCTCCTTGTGGATATAAAATGCTTGTAATGTTGATGAAAGTGAATAATGCATCTTCGTTATCAGTGTTGAGCTTCTCAACAAGAGGCTTAAACTTATGATTAAATAACATGGCTGCTTTGTTGATTTCCTTTACACATGGTTTCCCATCGGTACCAAACTTGCTTGTCGCAAGAGGGGTGCACCCTATTTGAGTGAGAGCAAATAAAGCAACTTTCCTAGCTCCCATCTTATACAAAGTCTGTCAAACGTCCAAATAATGATGAGAACCTCGAAATGGAAATGGGAATGAAGAAGGGTATTTTTCAGAGAAGAAAAATGGATTATAATGAATGCATAAGGAAGACGAAAGTAACAAGAGGTGTACCCTTAGTTGCTTAGAGTATTGTTTCATAAGGACTTCTGTGTATTTTTTCAGGGAATATAGGCGACTTGTGTTGTAATGGTCAGGCAAAAAGTAGTTGTTAACAAAATCGTTGCTTCCTATGTTGACAAGGTACATACATTCCTTCAGGGTACTTATATTTTGTTGCAAGCGCGAAAGGCGTGAAATTACTGCTTTGTGATTAACTAATTGCATATCAAGACTGAACCGACCTCCCTGTTAATATTTGACAATATAAAATTAATCTCTAATTGGTAGTCATTATGAATTTATGATTATATAATATGCCAAAATAATTTTCGAGAATTTGTTAGGGATAGTATTAACCATTCTACTTTGGTGTTATACAATCAAATATGAATTGTAAGCATAGAAAAAGAGATTGAAATGGTTCTAGTAACACACACACACACACACACACACACATATATATATATATATATATATATATATATATATATATATATATATATATATATATATATATATATATATATATATATATATATATATATGAGAAAATTGAATATACCCTTAAAGGTATATAAACTTAGGTACCCAAAATCATCATACTATGTTGTTTATATCATATGTATATATACATTGTAATTGTTCAATGTTCTTGTAATTCAACTTCTAACTTGATATACTTCTAAATTTTTTATAAATTTCACATTTATCTTCCTCTTACATAATTTTCATTCTCAACTCTAATATATATAACCTAATAGATGTTCGGCAAAAAAGTGATATAAGAGAAAAAAAATCGTGAAATTTCGAAAATCTTCAAAGTAAATCAAGTTAAGGTTAAATTTTAATAACATTATAACTAATATATCAAACAAAACAACTAATTATAATGGGTTTGGGTACCTAAACTTATATCATCTTTTAATTATTCTTGTACTGCAAGTGTATATTTTAATTTGCAAATTTTGTTACCAGTTGTTTTTTATTTCTGTGATGAAAATTAATTAGCGGGCATACCATATAAAGTTTGACATCATAGGATATTTGACATAACGATATCAAGTGTTCTTTGATTATTGCCCTTCAGCCAAAGGTTAATAGTTTAAGTCTTTTTAGAAAGGCAATGTATATAATTTAAGAGTAGAATACAAGATGTGTGAGCTAGCCATTCTATAAAATTTTAAAATTTGAGACCGATATACTTATTATGTTTGGATGTTTTCCATAGAACAGGAATAGTTGTTGAGTCTATTACTTTATTCAAAGAGCTCCATCCATGGAAATAATATACAAGTTATATCTGATGGAGATTAGTGATTATAGTCATAACAAGTCCGATAATATAGTAGTATCCTTTTTTATTACACAAAATAACAAAATAAAAATAGACCTGAAAATATATTTATATGAGGGACTTGTTTTGTTAATTAATTAATAATTTAGTGAGTTAATTTGAAAATAATAGAATATTGAATATTCGATAATGATTTGAATTCCATAGATCATGATAATTAAATTTAGTAGTTATCTCTAGGGTTTCAAATCACCACCATATATAAAGGGGGCTCTAAATCCAGTTTTGCAATATGAGAGATAACCCTTCAACTATTAAAATTTGGATATTCCAAAAACCCTAAGAATTCCCATAGTGGAGTTCACACGTCGTGCCAGCTAGATCACCACATCATGTGCAATAGTTGAATCAAATTTTCGATTTTGTTTGAAGCTCACAATTCGAGGATTGCTTGGATAGCTTCTATCTTGTGTCTTGGGTGCGATTTAAGAAGATGAACTTTATGTTGGGTTCTCTAGTCCATCCAATTGCTCGTCAAAAGAAGAAACCTACCAAGAGATCAAAGGTATATTTCTAACTATTGTGTCCTAATAAGTCCCTTAGATTGGTTGACTTAGATCCATATTGTTTGAATATTTTATATTAGAATTGATTGTTGTTTCCGTTGTCCAATAGTTGATCTTGGATAGGCTCGGAACGCATTAGTGGTATCAGAGTCTAGTTAACTCAAGTCTATTGCACTTAAACATTGTCTTGACAAGTATGTTTAGGGTTTCTATGTGTACGGTTTCTGTTATAATCATTTTAAATGAATAGAAATTTTCCTTGATAAAAATCGAATTTGTTAATGCTTGAAAAACAATGTTTTTGGTTGTTCTACCACTTCGACACATCATGGCTGGTCCTCCACCACATCGTGGGCTTGGTCGATACTGCATTCGGATTGTGATTGTCTTCGTCGCCACACCGTGGTTCTTTCTTGGGCACGTTGTGGCTAGCTGCAAAGAACCTAAAATAATAATTTAATAAACCATATGTTTTATGTGTGCCACGACATCATTGTTCCTTCCCTACGTCGTAGAACCTGAATATCCAGATTTTTCTAAATTCCTTTCTTATTATGTTTGCCCATTTTTTCGATTTTAAACTCATACACGTTAGCCTTTATACTAAAAGATAAAGCCAATTTGATTTAATTATAAGATTAATTAAAAGACAAAATATTTGGACTCTCTTAAATAATTTAACTGTTGACTTTTAGTCAATGAAATTAAAAGACATATTAATCCAATATATATATATATATATATATATATATATATATATATATATATATATATATATATATATATATATATTGTAAAATAGAATTTATATGTATCACATCAAATACAAACATTGACTCCTTGCATGCTTCTTAAAAGTGCATTGTTAGTTGAACCTCGACTAGGCTCGTCAACTTTATTGCAATATGAAAGGTTTAAGGTAGGTATTTTTGATTCCTAATGAGGTCGACCTTTAAGTGCCATTCATTGTTCGCCACTCTCACAGACTTCTTGCATTTGAAGTGGAGTTACTGAAAGGGTTTGATAGGATAATTGTACAGAGTTAAAAGTATTAACTTAATAAGTAATAAAACAAAATCATATTTTATATAATGATGTGAATCTTATGCTTCACATGGAAATTACGCTTTATGGTATATTCTTTTGATGTAAGCGTGTGTAGTTTACCAGCTCGGTAAGGGAAGAATATAGTCAAAGAAATGTATATGTTGATCGCGATTCTCAAGCGTTACTTAAGTTGAATCTCATTGTAACATCGCATGGTCGATTCACCATTTTGATTCATGATCCTCTGCTAATCCAATCATAATTATTAAATAAGCATAAGAATATATTAACATGTTATTGACATAAGTCAATAAAGATCGTTTCTAGGAATCTCAGAGAGATTATGACTGGCAATACTTTGTCTAGCTAAATGAATTCATTCTGTAAACTTTGGGTAATCCACTTTACATCGTGAAGCCAAATATGAATTCTATTTGGTAATTCTATTAAAATGATTTATTGATCCAACTGATTGTGTTTTCATTTGTATAAATGTCTTCTATTTTGGGTGCTACTCCTTCTCCTGCACCAACCACTTTATCAAACTTCTCACTACTTTCACTCCTCTTGCAAGATAAGCTCACTAGTCCTAACTACCTTTATTGGATTTGTAACATATGGATCACTTTGAGGTTCCAAAACAAGGAGTATAGGTTGGACTAGTATCTTGAAGAGGAGCTTCCTGATGATGCTACTGAAGAAGAAGCAGTTAAACATGAAAAGCATCACAATCACTCTAGTGACGTCTCATGTCCAATGTTGGAAACCACGTATTTTGAACTCCAAAAGAGTTTTCAGAACCTTGGGGCGTACCAAATGAACGATCAGATCAATGACATGTTCCAATAGGAAGCTTGGCCTGAGAGATTCAAGGTGATACAATCAATTATAGGTTGCCAACAACATGAGGGTGGTTCTGTAAGTACACATGCTCTAAAGCTAAAAGGTTACTTTGATAGACTTAAACGTCTTGGGTTCCCCTTCACTCAAGATTTGGCTATTGACGACATTCTTAACTTATTGGTTAGTGCATAGAAGCAGTTCACTATGAACTACTATATAAATGGTTTGGAAAAGACTATCATGAAGCTACATGGGATGCTCAAGACTGTCGAGGAAAAAAAATTCCACCTAGGAACACAAGTTCAACAACTCATGTGTTGGCTATTAAGGAAGGTGGTGTCAAGAGAAAGAGGCCATCTCATCCCAATATCAAGGGAAAAAGGAAAGGAAAAGTGGGTGCTCCTAATTCCAACCCTAATAAGGGCACATCTGAAATACCACCAGTGAATAAAAATTGTTATAGTATTGGTAGACTGTTCATAGGGATGAACATAGCAAATCCATGCGACCGATACTGATGAGTACTTAAAAATGGAGATTTTAACTATTGGTGTAACCACACTTAAATATTACTCCATAGATCATGTCACGAGTAAACTAAGAAGACCATGTTTCATATTCTTCAAATTGAGATGCATGAACATATGTTCTACAACCTGTTGTGTCTTGGTTTTTCCCTAACGTTGTCCGTAACTAGAAATCATACATGTTTTGACTAGATATTGCATGAGGAAAAGTACTGACCTATGTAGTCAAATTTTATTTGATCCTTCTTCTAGAAATGGAGAAATAGATATCTTTGGGCGCCCCGTTGATTTGGTTTTGACAAAAAGTGATTGGCCAAGCTGAGACTTAGTTGAGTATAATCGATAGTTAGTCTGAATGCCACCACAAGTCAGTATCGAGAATATAATCTTAAAGGATGAGATTAACCATAGATCCATGTCTCTAGTTTATAATAAGATATCATGAAGATCAAAGGAATTTGAAGTTATTAGTCATAGGGTTGTTTATAGCATTGTTGTCATAAGTATACTAGTTGCATTTGACTACCACTTAATTTTGTTTTGAGTAAGTATTAGACCTGTCAATTGTTAATTCCCATATACAAGTGGAAGTAGAGGGAGATTAATGCCCATAGTAATAACAAACCCGATAATATTCCTATAACTAACATTGTCCTTTTGGGTTACACACAAGAACTAAATAAAAACATATCTGAAAATATATTGATATGCATGACTTGTTTTGTTAATTAATTAATAGTTTAATTAATTAATTTGAAAATAATATGGAATATTTGAAAATGATTTGAATTTCATAGACATCGATAATTAAATTTGGTAATTATCTATAGGGTTCAAAATCGCCACCCTATACAAAGGGGGATCTAAATCCAGTTTTGAGATATGAGAGATAACCCTTCAACTATCAAAAGTTCGGATATTCCAAAAATCCTAACAATTCCCAAAGTGTAGTTCCAATGTCGTGGCAGCGAGATAACTACGTTGTGGTCAATAGCTAAATCGATTTTTTTGTTGTGTTTGAAGCTAATAGTTCGAGGATTGCTTGGATCTACTTCTATCTTGTGTGTTTGGTGCAATTTAGAAGCAAAACTTTATGTTAGGTTTTCTAGTCCATCCAAGTGGCTCATCAAAAGAAGAAACTTCCCAAGGGATCAAAGGTATATGTCTAATTATTGTGTCCTAATAAGTAGCTTAGATTTGTTGATTTAGATCCATATTGTTTTGAGTCTTCTAGATCAAAATTGTTTGTTGTCTCCGCTACCCGATGCTTGATCTTGGATAGGCTTAAAACCCTTCGATATCCTCTTTACTTAGAGAATTTCCAATGAAACCAAGACAAGATAATTAATGACTTATTACTAATTTTTATCCATTAATTTTTATCCATTGAAGATATGTAGCCATTATTCATATAGGTAAAATTGCATATCTATGTCAATCACAAGAGTTTAACGTACTTAGTTAACCGAATAAAATTGAAGATAAGACAACAACGTTAAATGGAATTGTTGAAGGACTGCAACAAAAAGATACTATATCATACTAGAAAGATGAAACTAGTTATAGATGCCTTAAATCAAAAGCAATATTAAATTCATGGAAACTTAGCACATGTGGGAATTATTAACCATGTACCCAATTTTAACGAAGATCAAAATAAAGCCTTCATGGAGGAACCACTAACGAAAGAAAGAACGGCCAATTATATGACACACCTTAGAAAATAAACAATAACTGTAAACTTTTGTTTAACATCTGGATCCTTGAGGTATGAAAATTAGACTAATTTTTGGAGTTTTGTGTTGGCCACAACGTGACGAAGGTATACCCACGACGTGGCATGACCGGTTAACCACGTATTTTAAATGTGTTGCCACAACATGGCGTTTGTTTTTGGACAAACCCTAGTTTTGAGCTTAAGACCCTATTTAAGGGAAGTGAGGGCTAGGTTTTCCTCCATCCTCAGCCTCCATCACCTCTAAGAGCTTTGAAGAAACCCTCTCTCTCTCTCTCTCTCTCTCTCTCTTCATATTTGAGCATAAGACCCTATTTAAGGGAAGTGAGGGCTAGGTATACCCACGACGTGGCATGACCGGTTAACCACGTATTTTAAATGTGTTGCCACAACATGGCGTTTGTTTTTGGACAAACCCTAGTTTTGAGCTTAAGACCCTATACAAAGGGGGATCTAAATCCAGTTTTGAGATATGAGAGATAACCCTTCAACTATCAAAAGTTCGGATATTCCAAAAATCCTAACAATTCCCAAAGTGTAGTTCCAATGTCGTGGCAGCGAGATAACTACGTTGTGGTCAATAGCTAAATCGATTTTTTTGTTGTGTTTGAAGCTAATAGTTCGAGGATTGCTTGGATCTACTTCTATCTTGTGTGTTTGGTGCAATTTAGAAGCAAAACTTTATGTTAGGTTTTCTAGTCCATCCAAGTGGCTCATAAAAAGAAGAAACTTCCCAAGGGATCAAAGGTATATGTCTAATTATTGTGTCCTAATAAGTAGCTTAGATTTGTTGATTTAGATCCATATTGTTTTGAGTCTTCTAGATCAAAATTGTTTGTTGTCTCCGCTACCCGATGCTTGATCTTGGGTAGGCTTAAAACCCTTCGATATCCTCTTTACTTAGAGAATTTCCAATGAAACCAAGACAAGATAATTAATGACTTATTACTAATTTTTATCCATTAATTTTTATCCATTGAAGATATGTAGCCATTATTCATATAGGTAAAATTGCATATCTATGTCAATCACAAGAGTTTAAAGTACTTATTTAACCGAATAAAATTGAAGATAAGACAACAACGTTAAATGGAATTGTTGAAGGACTGCAATAAAAAGATACTATATCATACTAGAAAGATGAAACTAGTTATAGATGCCTTAAATCAAAAGCAATATTAAATTCATGGAAACTTAGCACATGTGGGAATTATTAACCATGTACCCAATTTTAACGAAGATCAAAATAAAGCCTTCATGGAGGAACCACTAACGAAAGAAAGAACGGCCAATTATATGACACACCTTAGAAAATAAACAATAACTGTAAACTTTTGTTTAAAATCTGGATCCTTGAGGTATGAAAATTAGACTAATTTTTGGAGTTTTGTGTTGGCCACAACGTGACGAAGGTATACCCACGACGTGGCATGACCGGTTAACCACGTATTTTAAATGTGTTGCCACAACATGGCGTTTGTTTTTGGACAAACCCTAGTTTTGAGCTTAAGACCCTATTTAAGGGAAGTGAGGGCTAGGTTTTCCTCCATCCTCAGCCTCCATCACCTCTAAGAGCTTTGAAGAAACCCTCTCTCTCTCTCTCTCTCTCTCTCTCTCTCTCTCTCTCTTCATATTTGAGCATATCTGTGGTATTTTGGTGTAGTTTGAAGGAAGAAGAAGATGATTTGGTGAAAGGATCACGCAAGCAACACCACCACATCTCGAAGATCATTTCCGGGACCATTTATAAGGGTTCAAGCTTTCATCTTTATGGTTTATTTCCTTAGATCTCAGTTGTTTTAGCCCACTATGGTCCATGGTTTTGACTAGAGTGAGTGGGTGGAATAAAGTTTGCAACTTTATGGCCTTTCTAAGTCCGATAAGCATTATATTCTATGGATCTAAGAGTTGGATGTGGTTTGTGAGCTTTACATGAGTTTTTGGTCACAATTCCACCTTTTTTTACCTAGCTTGGGTAAATGGAGTTGGATGTGTTTTGTGAGCTTTACATGAGTTTTTCGTCATAATTCCACCTTTTTTACCTAGATTAGGTAAATGACATGCATGTGGCATACATGTCCATAAAGTTTAGGTTTTTATGAGCCTTTGGTTTCCCTGGAAGCTTTCTAGAAAGTATAACTTTAGGGATCAATGGATTAAGTTCTGGATTCATTATACTTAGGGGTGAGCATAAACGGGTACTCGCGTTAATAGTCTGGAACCAGAACCGGTGGTTCTTGAAATGTAGGAACTGGAGTCGGTTACACCGGTTCTTTAGATTTTAGAACCGATCTCGAAACCACCAGAATCCATTCTAATACCGGGTACTTGTTTGTATCTTGAATTTTTGTAATTTTTTGTCTTGATAGATAATACAATCATTAGAAACTACTAAAGAACTATAAACATTAAAGATTGACCATTGAAAATTTATATAAGGAGCAAAAATTGACACGACAGCTGTTAAAAACTCCATCAAAGATAGGCCGAATAGCAATCAAAGACAAAAGGGTTATTTTTATGATCTCCACAACTAGATGTCATATGTATTACGTACAAAAGGTTAATTGTTTATATTCCAGTTCATATTAGGATTAATTTTTTTTATGAAACACTTTCACACGATCAACC